>NC_063044.1:16964384-17303088 GCF_018812025.1 Megalobrama amblycephala | reverse complement strand
ATCTCAAAAAATTAGCATATTTCATCCGACCAATAAAAGAAAAGTGTTTTTAATACAAAAAAAGTCAACCTTCAAATAATTATGTTCAGTTATGCACTCAATACTTGGTCGGGAATCCTTTTGCAGAAATGACTGCTTCAATGCGGCGTGGCATGGAGGCAATCAGCCTGTGGCACTGCTGAGGTGTTATGGAGGCCCAGGATGCTTCGATAGCGGCCTTAAGCTCATCCAGAGTGTTGGGTCTTGCGTCTCTCAACTTTCTCTTCACAATATCCCACAGATTCTCTATGGGGTTCAGGTCAGGAGAGTTGGCAGGCCAATTGAGCACAGTAATACCATGGTCAGTAAACCATTTACCAGTGGTTTTGGCACTGTGAGCAGGTGCCAGGTCGTGCTGAAAAACGAAATCTTCATCTCCATAAAGCTTTTCAGCAGATGGAAGCATGAAGTGCTCCAAAATCTCCTGATAGCTAGCTGCATTGACCCTGCCCTTGATAAAACACAGTGGACCAACACCAGCAGCTGACATGGCACCCCAGACCATCACTGACTGTGGGTACTTGACACTGGACTTCAGGCATTTTGGCATTTCCTTCTCCCCAGTCTTCCTCCAGACTCTGGCACCTTGATTTCCGAATGACATGCAAAACTGAGCAACAGTCCAGTGCTGCTTCTCTGTAGCCCAGGTCAGGCGCTTCTGCCGCTGTTTCTGGTTCAAAAGTGGCTTGACCTGGGGAATGCGGCACCTGTAGCCCATTTCCTGCACACGCCTGTGCACGGTGGCTCTGGATGTTTCTACTCCAGACTCAGTCCACTGCTTCCGCAGGTCCCCCAAGGTCTGGAATCGGTCCTTCTCCACAATCTTCCTCAGGGTCCGGTCACCTCTTCTCGTTGTGCAGCGTTTTTTGCCACACTTTTTCCTTCCCACAGACTTCCCACTGAGGTGCCTTGATACAGCACTCTGGGAACAGCCTATTCGTTCAGAAATTTCTTTCTGTGTCTTACCCTCTCGCTTGAGGGTGTCAGTGATGGCCTTCTGGACAGCAGTCAGGTCGGCAGTCTTACCCATGATTGCGGTTTTGAGTAATGAACCAGGCTGGGAGTTTTTAAAAGCCTCAGGAATCTTTTGCAGGTGTTTAGAGTTAATTAGTTGATTCAGATGATTAGGTTAATAGCTCGTTTAGAGAACCTTTTCATGATATGCTAATTTTTTTAGATGAGCTGTATGCCAAAATCATCAGTATTAAAACAATAAAAGACCTGAAATATTTCAGTTGGTGTGCAATGAATCTAAAATATATGAAAGTTTAATTTTTATCATTACATTATGGAAAATAATGAACTTTTATCACAATATGCTAATTTTTTGAGAAGGACCTGTATGTGTGGCTCATGGCTCGCATTCTAACATTAAAGAATTAGTCTCAGTGAGACTGTTGTTGTTTATAGCATTACTTTTAGGGTTGTTTATGTGCATAAATATTATTAAACCAGCTGCAAACAGAGTGATGGTTTAAATTACAGTCCAGATGAAAGCTCAATCTGTTTAACTCAAAATGAGTTTTCCTTTCTTTGTGGTTTGATATAGAGAAGATTCTACTCCCACCCACAACAGCAAAAAGTACATAGTGTACGAGAACTGCATCATGGAGTTGTTTAATGTATGTCTGGACAAGGTCATGTGATGTGAGGACCCAAAGGCTGGGGACATTCCTGTCTGTGAAGCAGTGGTGCCCCCATTGCACATTTAGAAGACACTGGAATAGCCAGCCTGTCCTTGGGAGCGTGCCATCTGGAAATCTGCACCTTTCTGCTGCCATGTACCTGAGTGGTGCATCTTTCATACAAACCGAAAAGGTAAATGATGTGCAACTGTAGTTACTTTGACTGTGAATGACTTAAATTTAGATCAAATTACATGTATTATTCATCCCCCCACACCAACAGGTCTTCAATGAAGCTACAGTTGTTTAGGTATGAAACATTTAGACGCCATGCCAGAGCTTTCGTTGAACAGGCAGTTATTCACCACTGGAAAGTCACACAGGATGTGAATCTGCAGTGCCTAAGTCATGAGGAAAAAGTGATAGTTGGTGGTGACATGAGAGCTGACTCTCCAGGTACTGATACTTTACTGAAATAGTGTAGTTTATATAGGGGTTAGATATTGTTTGAGGTCAAAAGGAGTGACCTAAATAAAATATTGAATATTGTATTATTGTATTATATTGAATATTGAATATAAGTATTGAATATTGACTACTAATGTAACTATTTGAACAAAAACAGGCCACTCTGCAAAGTATGGCAGCTACACAATGATGGATCTCCATACTAACACTGTTGTGGACATTCAGGTGAGTTGTCAAAATTGATTTTGAAAAGGGGTTATTGGGGTTATTGCCAAAGTGACGGAATACATTGTGGAAGAGAGCTTCGGCAGCTTCCAGAGCTGTGAGGAGACCCTTGAGAGGAATGAGCTTGACAGCTTTGGAGAATCGATGTACTACGAAGAACACACAGGTGAAGTTGTTGGATGCAGGTAGGTCTGTCATGAAGTCGATTCTGATTTGGCTCCATGGACGATGAGGTATAGGTAGAGGAAGCAGCTTGCCTTCCGGTAGCCTCCTAGGAGTGTCAGCAACAGCACAGACTGAGCATCCTTTGTGTCGGGAGACATCCTGGGTCATGGATGGCCACTAGTAGTGTTGACGCAAGAGCGAGAGGGTACGTAAACTGCCTGGGTATCCAGAGCCCAGAGAGGAGTGAGCTAAGTCCATGAGGGGCTGGCGCTGGGTTCAGAGGCATTCTGACAGCACAAGATTCTTCAGTCTTCAGATTCCCAACATGCCTTCAGTCACCTGACCTCCCAACAGGATGTTCCCGTCGCGCACACACTGAGACAGGCCCTCCGCTGAAACACACACAAACACCTCCAAACTCAATCGACAGTGTACAAGAACATGTACAGCACTGAATGTTTGTGAAGTACTTCAACTGCTGCTTTCGGTCATTCAGAGGCTTCTCGAAGGTACTCCAGATTTCAGTGGTCGGTGATGTTCCCGATGTCGTAGTTCTGCTCCGCCGGGAATAGCTTCCTTGAGAAAAAGGCACATGGATGGAGTCGTGGGGGATCACCCTGCCGCTGTGACAACACCGCCCCGACCCCAGTAGAAGAGGTGTCAACCTCGAAGGACAAACAGGATCTCAGGATTCGGATGAACGAGGATCGGGGCGGTGATGAAAGCTTCTTGCAGATGTTGAAAGGCTACTTTGGCAGATGGAGTCCAGGACAGAGACTTGGGCTGGCCCTTGAGGAGTGATGAGAGAGGTGCACTGAGGAGACTGTAATTTTGAATGAAGTGTCGGTAGAAGTTGGCAAAGCTGAGGAATCGTTGCAGTTCTTTGATGGTTGAGGGAAGTGGCCAGTTGTGGATGGTTTCCACCTTCCTATGTTCCATCTTGATCCTGTGCTGGTCGATGATGTATCTGAGGAAATGGACCAAGGTGGTGTGGAACTTGCACTTCTCCAGCTTGAGGTGTACGTGGTGTTGATGTAGCTTCTCCAGGACCTGGGAGACGTGGTGGTGATGTTCAGCCAAGTTCTGGGAGTATATAAGGATATCGTCGATGTAGACGATCACGAACCATTGGAGATACTCCCGGAACACCCCATTCATGTAGTTTTGAAAGATGGAGGGAGAGCTGGACAGGCCATACGGCATGACCCGATATTCATAGTGTCCAGATGGTGTGATGAAGGCAGTCTTCCACTCATCCCCCCCATCTAATGCGAGGTTGTATGCACTCCGCAGGTCCAGCTTGGAGAAGATGCGAGCTCCACATAGCTGTTCCAGGGCAGTGGGACCAGAGGAAAGGGATAACTGAACTTCACTGTCTGGGAGTTGAGTTGGTGATAATCTATGCATGGCCTCAAGCCTCCATCCTTCTTGGCCACAAAGAAGAAACTTGAAGCGGCAGGGGATGTAGACGGTCGAATAAACTGTTGTTTTTTTACTCCAGAGGGATAACAGTAATGTATTCTCCTCAAAGATGATGTATACATTAACATGATTAGAAAAAAAAGTGCCCCTGGAAATCAATTTAAGGGGTCAAATATTGGCCTTCAATGGGAAACTTATTTTTCCTGTAGGTGATAGTCCATAAAAACTGTCCAAGCAAAGTTAAACATTTGACATTTACTATGGAAACAATATAATTAATGCATCACACTTGTTTCTGTTTGGTATTGTACCTTGACTTGACCCTTATGCCTGGTTCAGACTACACAATTTTTTTGTCTGTTATGATAGTCACTGTGTCAGATTATGTAAGTACTCACCGGGTTGCTGAAGGGCTTCCGCTATCGTTCGCCAGCATTTTTCTTTCTTTAATCTGTCGTGGTAGTCCCTCGATGAGACATCGTACAGCAGGAGTACTGTTGCCACAGCTCCACAAACTTTTCCTCCTTTCGTAATTCCACCTAGCCGCACCATCATCTCTTTTGCATTTCGCCATGTTTGAAAGTTGTGTAAAAAAAGCGTCTGTGCTCCGATTGGTCAGCGTCACCCATGTGACGGAACCGTCGTGAAGGACCGCAAAACAATTCAACATGCTAGTCTTTCTGCCGTGACATCGTGAACTATCGCAGACATGGTTTCGGTTGTCGCATACTATGACACACTATACGAGATGAAACGATCAATTCTCTCGTCCCGACGTCCATTATCGTTTACGAATCCCTACGACACCTTACGTCAAACGGATCGTGTCAGATTCGGGCTAAAATCATGTAGTCTGAACCAGACATTAGCAGCACTTGACTTGACCTGCTTGGATTGTGTGCACTGCGACTCAAGACTTGCTTCATACTTGCTGTTAGGGACTTCAGACTTAGGCCCCATCCACACGGAGACACGTTTCTTTGTATACGCACACATTTTGTATCAGATAGCCGTTTCGTCCACATGGATCCGGCGTTTTCGGAAGGTGAAAACGTTATGTCTTTGCGTTTTCGTGTGTACAGCCTATCTGTTTATTTTGTGAAATGATGATGTCATCACCCCACGTGTCGCGCTAACAGCACAAAACAGCACCAACAACAGCAATGGCAGACTCTAGATGCTTGTGTTCGTGCTGCAGAAGCTACTGAGCCAAAATAAAGTGTTATTTCTAAGCTTTACTATAGTTTGTATACAGCGCACAAGGTTTATGCGCATGCTCCAAGTCTTATTCGCCGTTTTAAGTGTATCCCTGTGGCAGAATTACAGTGCCACATACTGGTCTGGCATGTATACTACATCGTTTTGAGTCGTTTCAGTGGTTTCGTGTGGACGCAGATATTTCTTGAGACGAGGAAAGAAAAAGATCAGTTTGGGTAAGCTCGTGTTTAAGATGGACGTAGCCTTCAGACTTGAACACGTGTGACTTGTTCCCACCTCTGTTAAATACACATGGAATGATAATCATCAAAACACGGAAAAGGTGTGTTTTATTAGAAATTATGACAATGAACGAGAATTTAGGCAAATAGTGACAGGGAAACAAAACCAAACAGAGCATGACCATGACAGTCTCATACTTCGTTCCTCACTTTGAGTCTCTGCTGTTGATCTGTGATCAGCTTACTGTAGCCATCATAAATAAAATACCAACTAAGACAACTAGGGATGCACCAATACCATTTTTTATAATTAATTTCCGTAGAGTTGTTTACTTGAATGTTTATTAGTGAATTAATGGTTATATAGTAAATGTTTATATAATTACAGTGTTTTAAACAAGTGAATCCTATTAGAAGTTACATGTGTTGGCCGTGCTGGAGCATTTCCTGTAGCCTACATCAACCTGCTGAGTGAAGAGCAAAAAGCAGATGACTTCACGAGACTAATGATGAGCATAGACAAAAGAGAATTAAATACAGTGCTTTTATTTCTAACATGTGCTCATTCTTGGCTGTATTTAAAGTATTCATGCAAAGTTACATCATTATTGGGACAGGACATGACGGATTATCTTACTTGGCTCCGTGAGCTTGTCTCCATTAGAGACAAGCTGCATAAACTAGCTACATTTCAGGCATTTATGTTTAACACATCTAATTTGTGCATTAATGGCTGTTATGTTAAATTAAGTTTACTAATTACAGCTAATTAAAGATGCGCTGAAATGACGATCCTGTGCGCAATTCTCAAAACACCCACAAGATGGCGGCATTTATCGGTAAACCATATCCGATTATGGTAAAATGCTTAAATATCGGGGAAAATATTGGTAAATCGATATGTCGCTTGAAACACTGTTATCATCCCTTACTTATATGTGGCTACAGGTAACAAGACTTTTTACAAGAACCGCCACAGACTGCATTACCCTCTTTCTGTGATGCAGACAGTAAAGTTTACCCAAGCTCACAATATTCATGTTTAATCTGTAATGCATTAAATGCATTTCTAAATATCAGACAGATAATTATAACTAGTGAAGAAAGACTTTAATAGTTTGGTAAAGTCACACTGACACAGTCTGCTCACAACAACACACAGCGAAATAATGGATTCATGATCACTCACAAATTTTGATTATATATTTAGAATTGTATTTAGAGTAATAACATGAATTTATGACAGACCCAATAGTCTCTCTACCGCTGATACAAATGTCAGTTTTATTCTTTAAAACATACTATTTTTTATAGCAGAAAAACACAGATGTTTATGATAAAGAATGAGTTATTTGATTTATGACAGCACAAGATTCTTCAGTCTTCAGATTCCCAACATGTTTTCAGTCACATGACCTCCCAACAGGATGTTCCCGTCGCGCACACACTGAGACAGGCCCTCCGCTGAAACACACACAAACATCTCCAAACTCAATCGACAGTGTACAAGAACATGTACAGCACTGAATGTTTGTAAAGTACTGCTGTTTTCTGTCAACGTCAAGCATTGAAAGGTAAATTAATGAATGTTGTCTCAACGTTTCTGAGAGCGGATCCATGACGCTGCCTTCATGGCCACAAACTGCCACTCAACCTGGTCACCTGATCTACATGCATATAACCAGATCAGAGCCAGAACGGTGGCCCACATTGACCCGTCCACCTGGAACACACAACTACGTTACACACACTGAACCAATCATGACGTACCTGAGGATATGACATCATATATGCCCCACCTGTGCTGGTCTGTGTTTGGTCACCTCACTCTCTGTCTTCCCAAACACGGCAGCAAGTGAGGCGTTCAGTTCCCAGCATCCCGAGGCCTTCTGAAGAGAGACCAGCTGGAGTAAAGGGTCCGTCTGGGGCTCAGGTTCTGCTGCAATACATACAGAGTTTAGGCAGAAATAAAGAAATTCAGGCAGCTTCTAAGGAACCCCCAAGCTTGATCTGCTGAATTTCAAACAATGCTGTAACTTCTCTCTTTCCCTTGGTAAACTGTATGCATGTATGTGTGTCAGTGTTAGAGTAGTTTAAGTGTTTAGTCTAGTTAATAAAGTCTTTTTCATGACACACGTAAAGTTGTCTGTGTTTCACGCTCATATACCGGAGTCCCTATTCATGCAGATCCTGACTACAGGCTCTGAGTAGTACTGTACAATAAGATTGTTTTTTTCCCATAACCTGGAAATTAACATTTCTTAGAATTAATAAACAATTAACACTGTGTGTTCACTTGACAACAGGTTCATTGATTGTAATATTGATTTTATTATATTAATTTTATTAACTGATCCAAATATTTATAATTAACTAGATAAAAAAGTTTGTCGAGACAAACTTTAAGTTGGCTTGAAAAAGCAGTCCAGAAAGTTTGAAGCAGTTTTAAAAGTTTTCAGTTTGAAAATTTCAGTTTTAGTTTAGTAATTTTGATAGAGAACTAGGGTGCTCTGTGTGGTTGCTAAGGTTTTGCTATGCGGTTGCTAGGGTACTCGGGGTGGTTGCTAGGGTATTGCTATGCGGTTGCTAAGATGTTGCTATGTGGTTGCTAGGGTATTGCTATGCGGTTGCTAGGGTGTTGCTATGCGGTTGCTAAGGTACTCAGGGTGGTTGCTAGGGTGTTGCTATGCGGTTGCTAAGGTACTCGGGGTGGTCGCTAGGGTGTTGCTATGCGGTTGCTAAGGTACTCAGGGTGGTTGCTAGGGTGTTGCTATGCGGTTGCTAAGGTACTCGGGGTGGTCGCTAGGGTGTTGCTATGCGGTTGCTAGGGTATTCGGGGTGGTTGCTAGGGTACTCGGGGTGGTTGATGGGGTGTTGCTAGATTTAGTTTGATAGATAGATAGATAGATGGATAGATGAGTTTATGAGTTTGAATGGATTAGAAACAGTACATAGAATGGCACTTGAGTCTAATTGAGTTTTTGAGTCTAATGGGCTTCCGTAGTTTAAATTTGAATTTTGACAGTTGGAGTTTGAACAGTCTTGGATCATTTGAACATTCCGTCAATGAAAGTCAATGGGATTTTTCCGAGCTTTAACAGTCTTTTTTAGGAAAACCGTAAGTCCGATCAGTTAGAAAAGATATAGCACACTAAGTCAGAACAGTCTTAAGGTCTGACCCGAGTTTGGAGTATGTAGAGTTAAAGCTCTAGGAGGAGTTAGAGTTGGAAATTTTAGTCTCAGAAGAAAATAGCATAACAGTAAGTTGGCTTTTTCAAGCCAACTTAATTATAACTAGTTAAATAAATAAATAAAAAATCTAACTCTATACACATCTTTATCCAGAGAGTTTTCTCAATAAAATGCTTCATTTGATGAAAACCAAATAACTGATGGGAAGGTAACCCAAACTTTACTTGCAAGTGTTGAGCTTATAAGTGTTTCGTTATTTCCCGATTCGTAAAGTCTTTGTCTTGCATAAAACAAAGCAGATTCTGCTCTCTTGAGTTAACAGCTGGTCAAGTGCCAATCTAGTGGCTATCAGCTCTGAATGTAACATTTTACTAGGAGTTATTTTAAATTTCCTCTAATTTAGACTGCAAATACAACTGTCTCTCTAAAGCTGCATGTTGGCATTTCAGACAATGCAAAATTTCATGACTTTTCAAAAGTGAAGCATTCATTAGTGGCACTAAACCCAACATTACCCCATGAATTATCCCTATGTGCACGGGATTAGTATTATCTGGGAACCTCTAGTCATTTGTAATAACATGTCTGTGATTTGTAAAGTATAGATAAAACGGTATTGGTATTTATCGATGGTATGTCTTAATCGATAATGATAGAAAAAATGTTCTATATAACTCTCGATATAATTTCACTTAAATGCATTAAAATGTAAACAGACATGAAGTTCGGTTGCATGAACAACTCTCAAGCTCGCTCCGTCCCAAACAGACGCGCTTCGAGTGACACGCAAACAAGTTGCTGTGGAGTTCAGTTGCACAATCACCGAGATGGTCCTCACTGCAGAACAAAAGATCTAGATCCCACTCCTCCCACTTTACATACCCATCTCCACCCCCTGGTTCTAGATCCAACTCCTCCCACTTTGCATACCCATCTCCACCCCCTGGTTCTAGATCCAACTCCTCCCACTTTACATACCCATCTCCGCCCCCTGGTTCTAGATCCAACTCCTCCCACTTTACATACCCATCTCCACCCCCTGGTTCTAGATCCAACTCCTCCCACTTTACATACCCATCTCCACCCCCTGGTTCTAGATCCAACTCCTCCCACTTTACATACCCATCTCCGCCCCCTGGTTCTAGATCCAACTCCTCCCACTTTACATACCCATCTCCACCCCCTGGTTCTAGATCCAACTCCTCCCACTTTACATACCCATCTCCACCCCCTGGTTTTAGATCCAACTCCTCCCACTTTACATATACTTTAACCTACCCATCCCCACCCCTGGTTTTAGATCCAACTCCCCCCCTTTACATACCCATCTCCACCCCCTGGTTTTAGATCCAACTCCTCCCACTTTACATATACCTTAACCTACCTGACTCCGCCCCCTAGATATCAAGTGTTCTGTAGTGAGGGGCTACTGTTAAAAAGTACATGTCAGCTTGTCAGTGTGGCAGTTTCATGGTTTCCTTCCGTCTTACAGTTGATCTACTTCAAAGTTCATCTTGAGAGCAGTTGTCATGTCAGTATAAACAACTGCAATGTTTTCAACCACACAGTATCTTTATTTCTGTTGCAAATATTCAAAAGATCACAGACGTACTGAGATAAAAGTTTATAGTTCAGATATACATTTATCGATTACGTTGTTTCACCACCAGGTGGCGACAAGTGACTTAAAAAATGTATTTGAATCTTCATTCAGCAGTTTCTTTCAAATACATTTTTTTAAAGATTATTTCAAATATATTTAATATTTAATACAATTTTTCTTCTTTTTTTTTGTCAGAACTGCTAGTAAATTGCATGTTATTTCATTTAGTTGTCATTCCGAATTGTGATCTCAGTTTAAAACAAACAAAAAAGTTTCTCTATTTATCCAGAAGTGTGCAGCTTTAAGTTTCTTTAACACTTATTTAATTTTCATATAAAATATAATAAATATTTGTTTACATTTTATTTGACTTTGTTTTAAAATGATTTGTTGTGTGCCTTAATTAGAAATGCATTGGTTAAATTCAAACATTTCTTTTTCTACTGAAATTTTTTCCAATAATTATCGAGACAGATCAATATGAAACATTATATTGTGATCATTTTTTTAGTTGTTTTCTGAATCTGAACTGGATGTGTTGATTTACCCAGATGTGACACAGAATCACATGCAACCATCATTCTGCAGTCTGGAGACATGCCAAAACCAACCAAAGAGTGACATTCAGAAAATGACGATTAGATTCATATAAAAAATAAAAAGAGGCTAAGCGAAGTATATCTTGTTTCACACAATATAGAGAATTAAATGCCATTTGAGGAGCTGTCTTTGCAAAACAATCATTCAAATAGTGACACTGAGATATGAAGAAAAAGAAAATTAGATGTAAAAACATATTCAAAAAAGACCAATACAAGTTGAGTGAAGTACCTATTGGCGGTGTCCAAATACTACGCCCACCAAAACGAGACATCTTGGGAGCCGCACCTCGTCAGAATACAGAGAGAAACTGATATGAGTGTATATGCTAAAACAATCATTCAAATAGTGATATTCAGATATGGAGAAAAAGACAATTAGATGTAAAAAACATATTCAAAAAAGACCAATACAAGTTGAGTGAAGTACCTATTGGCGGTGTCCGAATACTACGCACATCAGAACGAGGCATCTTGGGAGCCGCAACTCGTCAGAATACAGAGAGAAACTGATAAGAGCTTGTGTGCTAAAACAATCATTCCAACAGTTAAATTTAGATATGGAGAAAAAGAAAGTTGAGTGAAGTGTTTGTGGGTTGTCTGCTGTATTACTTTTACGCAATGCACAATGATCCATCTGAGCGTCCATTGCTGAGAATAGAGAGAAAAGCACATGTATAAGAATAACAGACACTAAAAACACATGAAACAAAATCAAAACCCACTCGCTCCAAAAACTGTAAAGTTGGTTGTGTGACCCTTAATTTTTTTGTTATTGTTTTTGAGTGATTACCTTTATGTATTGGTATTGAAAAAACACCTGGCTGTCTTTGTGTCACAGCACATCTTATTATATGAGCATTTACAGAAAATTCAAAGGCCCTCATCAGTGCTTAATTGGTAAGTGAATAATTGCCAGATCAAAAATGGCAATTAAAAGGCGCTGTGACCAACGGTGACCATGCAATTGAAGTTTTCCTGGAACATGCAGAGCATCATTCACAAGTTTATGTGTGGCCCGGACTACTTTCCACACAAAACTTGGTATTTATCAATATGGACGTAAGTGGTGGCAAAGATTAAATCTCACGTCAAGTCTCAGCTGGTGTACTCAAGTTTTTGAGTAAGCGTGAACAGCATTTAATGTCTGGTGGAGAATTGTTATGAGAGAATTTTGTTTATTTGATTATTTTTCTGACCGAAGAAAACCAAAGCTCATTAATCGGAGACTAACCATTAAGAATACAATCTCAAATTAAAATAAATTACAATAGATTAGTTTCTGTGACACATTTTTTTCAGGGCTTTATTTAGATTTATGCGCAAATAACAGCATAAACTCATCACGCACCAGCAGCGCTTCTGTGAACCGAGAATAAACAGAAACCAAGTAGCCTATAAGGGATAAAATAAATAGGACTACACAAAATATATTGCACTTAATTAACAGATTAACAAAATGAAAAAAAAAAGTGCATCAAGTAGTATTGTTACGGACTCAGAGAACACAGGAGATAACGATGAATCTGGGTTTCTACAGGTTTCATCAAATCTAATTTAATGCTTTTTAATGCCTTTTTAATGCCATTTTTTATTTTCAATGCCATAATATATATGCTGCTAAATGTCAATAGATGATGACATACGGTCATTAGAAAATTCATCATGTCATTGTTGCATTTGCATTCTGCCAAGTGTCAGCCCTTTACATTTGTTTGCTTCCCTGCTGCTACCCTTTTGCTCACGTAATATATTTTATCACAGCCAAACTCCCAATAAAATCGTTTCATCTATATATTTTTTCTGTTTTGGTTGTCAGACAATATGAAATGGTGACTGAAACACGGCCCATTAAGATTACATACAGGGCTCGACATTAAGCCTCATCATGTGGACAAGAGTAAATCACTTGTCACTTGTACGAGTAAAACAGTAGCTTGTCCGGAAAAAAGTTTGTTTTTTTTTGTGGTAGAAATATAAATTTGTTCTGAATCAATATCCTTTCAGAATATTGCAGCTTTGACATATGTAAATCATATATTTTTGATTGATTACAACTGCATTAAATAATGTCATGGGATAGTTTTAAATACTTTTTGAAAATACAAATATGAAATGTTGGAGGGGAAATTACATTTTAAAAACTAAACCACCAGTAGGTGGCGTCAAGTAACCGTCTTATTGAATGGGTCATTGATTCATTCATTCAAATGGCTGATTCATTCAAGAATGAGGCAATTGTTTATGAATAGGTCATTGAATCTTTGACCCAACTGATTTGTTCAAAACGCTGAATCATTCAGTAATGAAAACAAGGCTGAGTGTTGCGCACTGGTTCTGCTGTGATCTTTGTTTGAAACTATTTTTGCTGCTAAAATAGTTCAAAAACATTAAATGTTCCTTCTAAAATGTAAGTGGCTTAATTTTAACTACTTGTTAATTTAGCTGTTGAAATCAGTGTCACGTTTTTAATCGTGAGCCTATTTAGGAAAACAGCATTTTTGGTTTTGTGGTTTTGCTTACCAGTATAAAGTTATAAAAACTCCACATTTTGAATTTTCACCACAGTATGTTTAACTAAGTTTCTTTTTGTATGTGCTTCGCTCATGTTTCCATTTCTCCTCGAGATGGTGCACGAGCCTCAACAGCGCAACCTTGATATCGTCAGTCCATAATATAGCCTATTATTATCCACTATTGATCGCCACTTACACTAAATGTGATAAAATCAGTCACACTCGCGTTTTGGTGATTCTCAAGTTGTTGTTTTTTTGTTGTTGTTTGTTTGTTTTTTGGTATTGACGTTTTAATCAGGTCCTTGTCTGGTCGGGAAAGTAATGTTCAAGCCCTGGCATGTTAATCGAGACTTTGTCTGACAAAATCACCATACACATAAGATAGACATTTGCTGTGATTTTGCACCGGCCAGAAGCAATTACCAAACTGGTTCTGTGTGCGTATCACACCAATGTACATATTTTGTGACAGCAAATCAAAGTTATTAATTATTTAGGCTTTATTCAAAATAAACTGGTAGTATTCTTTTTCTTCAAAACTATCTAAAAAACTTAATGCCAGTAGAAATGAAATTTAATGCTTTTCAATGCCATTTAAGGCCTTAATTTTCGCAAAATCCATCCACTTTTTAATGCCCCGCGGATACCCTGTGAATGGTGTTTATTGACAATCAGAAGGTTTAAACAGGAATGCAGGTAAGTAAACAGGATATTTAGATGTGTTGGATGATGATGAGTTACTGAAAGCAGTCTTTGTCTTACTGGTGATGATATTGTAGATGGATGGAAGCACACACACTCAACACAGTTCTCACACGAACACAAGGAGTAGACACTGGAGAATGGAGACGGGCAAGTACCAGGAGATGTAGGAGAGGATCGTAGGAAAAGACCATTACGTGCAAACGAGACAGGACACTGGAGTGAGGTGAGGTGTGTGCTTACATGCTGCTTGTGTGATGAGGTGATGACGATCAGGTACAGGTGATTGCTGAGTGTGAGCAGGTGAGCTGAAGGAGGGATGATGGGAAATGGGGTTATGATGGGAAATGGAGTTCAGGGAAGGTGAGACAGACGCTGACCGTGATAGTACTCCCCCTCCCGGTAGGTACGTCCTTGTGCCTAGATAGAACAACCAGGGAGGGGGGGCGCCCTGGAGACCGTGGCCAGGGTGGAACTGGATCGGAATCAGATCGGAATCGCGGGCTGGAGCTATATCTGGACTCTGGTCAGGGGCTGGAGCCATCACTGGACTCTTGTCGGGGACTGGAGCATCACTAAACTCTGGTCGGGGGCTGGAGCATCACTAAACTCTGGTCGGGGACTGGAGCCATCACTGGACTCTGGTCGGGGGCTGGAGCATCACTAAACTCTGGTCGGGGACTGGAACCATCTCTGGACTCTGGTCGGGGGCTGGAGCTATGTCTGGACTCTGGTCGGGGGCTGGAGCCATCACTGGACACTGGTCGGGGGCTGGAGCCATCACTGGACTCTGGTCGGGGGCTGGAGCCATCAAAATCAAATCAAATCACTGGACTCTGGTCGGGGACTGGAGCCATCACTGGACTCTGGTCGGGGGCTGGAGCCATCTCTGGACTCTGGTCAGGAGCTGGAGCTATGTCTGGACTCTGGTCGGGGACTGGAGCCATCACTGGACTCTGGTCGGGGGCTGGAGCCATCTCTGGACTCTGGTCGGGGGCTGGAGCCATCAAAATCAAATCAAATCAAATCACTGGACTCTGGTCGGGGACTGGAGCCATCACTGGACTCTGGTCAGGGGCTGGAGCCATCTCTGGACTCTGGTCAGGAGCTGGAGCTATGTCTGGACTCTGGTCGGGACTGGAGCCATCACTGGACTCTGGTCGGGGGCTGGAGCCATCTCTGGACTCTGGTCGGGGGCTGGAGCCATCTCTGGACTCTGGTCGGGGGCTGGAGCCATCTCTGGACTCTGGTCGGGGGCTGGAGCCATCTCTGGACTCTGGTCGGGGGCTGGAGCCATCTCTGGACTCTGGTCGGGGGCTGGAGCCATCTCTGGACTCTGGTCGGGGGCTGGAGCCATCTCTGGACTCTGGTCGGGGGCTGGAGCTATGTCTGGACTCTGGTCGGGGGCTGGAGCCATCTCTGGACTCTGGTCGGGGGCTGGAGCCATCTCTGGACTCTGGTCGGGGCTGGAGCCATCACTGGACTCTGGTCAGGGGCTGGAGCCATCTCTGGACTCTGGTCGGGGGCTGGAGCCATCACTGGACTCTGGTCAGGGGCTGGAGCCATCTCTGGACTCTGGTCGGGGGCTGGAGCCATCTCTGGACTCTGGTCGGGGGCTGGAGCCATCTCTGGACTCTGGTCGGGGGCTGGAGCCATCTCTGGACTCTGGTCGGGGGCTGGAGCCATCTCTGGACTCTGGTCGGGGGCTGGAGCCATCTCTGGACTCTGGTCGGGGGCTGGAGCCATCACTGGACTCTGGTCGGGGGCTGGAGCCATCTCTGGACTCTGGTCGGGGGCTGGAGCCATCTCTGGACTCTGGTCGGGGGCTGGAGCTATGTCTGGACTCTGGTCGGGGGCTGGAGCCATCTCTGGACTCTGGTCGGGGGCTGGAGCCATCTCTGGACTCTGGTCGGGGGCTGGAGCCATCACTGGACTCTGGTCAGGGGCTGGAGCCATCTCTGGACTCTGGTCGGGGGCTGGAGCCATCACTGGACTCTGGTCGGGGCTGGAGCCATCTCTGGACTCTGGTCGGGGGCTGGAGCCATCACTGGACTCTGGTCAGGGGCTGGAGCCATCTCTGGACTCTGGTCGGGGGCTGGAGCTATGTCTGGACTCTGGTCAGGGGCTGGAGCCATCTCTGGACTCTGGTCGGGGGCTGGAGCTATGTCTGGACTCTGGTCGGGGGCTGGAGCCATCTCTGGACTCTGGTCGGGGGCTGGAGCTATGTCTGGACTCTGGTCGGGGGCTGGAGCCATCTCTGGACTCTGGTCGGGGGCTGGAGCCATCTCTGGACTCTGGTCGGGGGCTGGAGCCATCACTGGACTCTGGTCAGGGGCTGGAGCCATCTCTGGACTCTGGTCGGGGCTGGAGCCATCACTGGACTCTGGTCGGGGGCTGGAGCCATCTCTGGACTCTGGTCGGGGGCTGGAGCCATCACTGGACTCTGGTCAGGGGCTGGAGCCATCTCTGGACTCTGGTCGGGGCTGGAGCTATGTCTGGACTCTGGTCAGGGGCTGGAGCCATCTCTGGACTCTGGTCGGGGGCTGGAGCTATGTCTGGACTCTGGTCGGGGGCTGGAGCCATCACTGGACTCTGGTCGGGGGCTGGAGCCATCTCTGAAAGCCAACACTGGAGCGGATTCAGGGGCTGGAGAAGACTTTGGAGAAGACCAATAGGCTTAAACCATCTTAGCTGAGGATACAGGAGTGGCAGCCATCTTGTAACGGGAGTTCTGAATGGTGGACATCCTAAGATGAGGATCTTGTGCGGTTGGAAAGCTCTCCAAACATATGTTGATCGCCTCTCTCCAGTCCAGCCCATCTTGACTGGGGAGTAATCCTGTACAATGCCTTGATGGTCGAGTCATCCAAGGAACTGTCTTGAACAAGACAACAGAATTCTCCGGTGAAGGTAAATAGATCATTGCTGGATTGTGCCACTGCCGCGATTTGTCCCAAGAACTCCCACAAATCCATTGCAATGCAGCTCATCTTCCTTTTTAGTTGGTCCAGTCTTCTGTTACGGACAGATACTCAGAGAACACAGTAGATAACGATGAATGGTGTTTATTGACAGACAACAGATTAAACTGTCAACAGGAGGATGAAAATCAGGTTCAAAATGGCCTTAAAGGTCCCGTTTTTCGTGGTTTTTTGAAGCTTTGATTGTGTTTATATTGTGCAATATAACGTGTTCATGTTTCGCGTGTAAAAAAACACAGTATTTTTCACATAATTTACTTATCTGTATACCGCTGTTTCCACTGTCATAAAAACGGGCTGATGACTTCCTTGTTCTATGAAGTCCCTCCTTCAGAAATACGTAACGAGTTCTGATTGTGCCAGCGGTTCCTGTGTTGTGATTCGACAGCTCTGTGCGCATCTTGCCCGGAAAGGTCACGCCTCTTACCATAACGTGGAGATGCATGCGCTCAGTGTTATTGTAAACATGTCTTTAATTTTACCCTATCAATTTGAGCCGGAATCAGACCCGGTGATGAAAATAACAGCGTTTCGACGACATGGCGACAAACACACTCTACAAACGCAACTCTTGTGTATTCCTGTGGGCGGAGGTTAGTCAAAAAACTGTTTTAGTGACGGCATTAAAGAAGGAAGTAGAGGGATGTAGTCCAAACTGGCCGTTCGATGTAGGCGACTTCTGTTAAATAAAATATCTCGCTTGGCATTGAACTTTGAGCTTTAAAATTTTACAGATTTTATTTATACTCTAACAACAACATTACACACTAACTAAAGTTTGAAACATGGGATCACGAAGAACGGGACCTTTAATAATCTACGCAAGCAAAGAATACAAAAGGAAGACAAGCAAACACAACACTAGCATTAACGATGGTGACCAGACAAAGAGTGACTGTGAGGGTTCAACTTTAAGCAAACACAAACGAGATAATAAACACAGCCGAAACACAGAACTCATAATGACAGTAACCAAGGAGACAAACGAGTGGCGGGAAACTGAACAAAGGAACACGTGACTGAAAAAAACAAACTGTAAGTCCATGAAAATGAAACTAACTGAACAGAACCGAACAATACAGTTTCAGTTTCACTTTAAATAAATACATTTTGGCTGAATTTTTGTATGTCATTTATAACGATTGCCACTATAGACTAATTTGTGTTTTATTTTATTCATGGCTACTTATTTAAATTTTTTTTGTTCTATCCTAAATACTGTTAAATTTAAAGAATTTGTTGTGGAGTGAGGAGAGATTAGACTAGGTGTTTATAATGTTTGTAAATGTTATCGTTTTATTTACCTGTATTTAATATTAACATAAATTATTGTAAATGTTTGCAATTACGAGGTTAACGGGTGTTTTTGGAGTAAGATCATTTTTTCTCTGTTGAGATAAATAAGGCCCAATATTTGAGTTCAGGATGGTCATTGCTGTTTGGGACCAAACCTGATCACTCAAGTAGAGGTTGACCAATTAATTGGCCGGCCGATATATCGGGCCGATTTTTGGCATTTTTTAATCGCCATCGGCCGATTGTGCTGCAAATTAGGCAGATTAATCGGCATAAAGGACCAGTTATACTTCATTTTCCGCGTTCCGCTGCATCTCGTGCACAGTCGAGTATGCGAGCCTTTCAAAATATACTCCTTTGGCAAAAAAAAAACATTTCACTCATTTCATTTAAATAAAAGATGCTTGATTTGGTTTGTATTTGCTTATTTGCGCTCGCTTGCGCTCTCTTGCCGGCATAGCAGACAATACAGTACTTTTTTTCCTCTAACATTAAGTATTGCGTTTAGAATTCGAATATAATTCGAATTTTGCTAATATTTCAGAAAGAATTTCGAATTTAGCTTTTCAGCCATTTTGACAGCCCTAGTGGATACTGAACTTCAGAATCACAGATTCTACGTCTTGAAAGTATGACCAATATAAGAATTTTCACTGGAAAATATCATCTGAACAAGTAACATGTCTGCCACTTTTGTGTCGTAGGTCGTCATTGTAAATGAGAACTGGTTCTCAATTGACTCACCTGGTTAAATAAAGGTTAATAATAATAATAATAATAATATTGTTCTGACCAACTGAGGAAAAAAGCATTAGGCCTACAATAAATTGCGCTGCCAATGATGATTAAATCTAACGATCGCTTAGCTCTGATCACACCAAACCGTGCAAATTATTATTACTGTTATATTGTTCTCAAATTGTTAATGTTAACAACATCAGCATTGAGTGACTGTGTATTTACTGTGTATTAGTGTTACCTGTAGATTTTAATTTCTGTATCCACTCTGCAGTGCGAAGTCTTTTGCTTTTTGACTACGAGTGAATCTCCAGTTGTCACTGATGATTGTCATTTGGATCTCTCTGGATTACAATCCGCCATCAAAATGATAAGTTTAATTATTTGAAATGCTGTGGAAAAGGTTATAAATGATCCGCTACCAGCAGCATCCTCACGTGATAAAACCAACTAGCCTGAATGGGACTCCTTCTTCCTTTCTGTTTACGGACGTGACGTAATGACGCACAGACGAACTGCTGCATGCTCAAATTTCCCGCGGAAATCCACTATGTCACTCTTATTATAAAATATTATTACAAGCTTACAGTTGTGAATCGAGCTAAGATAAGGAGATAGTTTTGAACACTGGCTGGTTATGTACTTGTTCAAAAGTTGATTTTGGATCATTTTTAACCAAAAAACGTTACAGACTGCAGCTTTAAATATAGTGCACATACAGAACATTTCAGGCATCTGTTAATATTTCTATGTGTGCAATTTCTTTTAAATACCCCTGACTTAGGACCAGAAAGGACCAGGTCTCTGGACCAGAAAGAAAGCTGAAGTTTTCACAGGTATACAGCAAGTCCTCAATGAGATTCTGCTGCTCACAGAAATAGAGCTGCTAGAAATCTGGGTAAAAGCTTTATTCATGTGCTTGGAGAAATATACAGATGTAATAAAAGCATAACGAATAATAAACATTAAAAATATACTACAGATTTTACATCTGTAAAAATCCTATATGCTCCCCCACCAGGGACATTCAACCCCAAAATGAGGGGTTTTTCATTTTATTTTTATTGAACAAACAAAATGTTGTGTGCTGTGACACAAAGACAGCCACTGTGGTTAAACCAGGGGAAAAAAACAAATAAAATGTAGTTTTGCATTACCAATAAATAGAGGTCATCGCTCAAAAAAATAAGAAAATTAAAAATCCCCTGGACCACTTGAGTTTGACTGACCCACATAAGAGGTTAAAGGATTAGTACACTTTTAAAATGAAAATTTGAATACGGAAGGTGGTCTGGTGGATACTAGGTATTTTTAACTTGTTAAATATTGGATTATTTATTTTTTACACAAACCCATCGCTTCGCTTCAGAAGGCCTTTATTAACCCCCAGAGCCATGTGGAGCACAGGTTTATGATGGATGGATGTGGATGGAGACACTTGTCAGGATATTTATTAATATATCTCCGATTGTGTTCATCAGAAAGAAGAAAGTCATATACACCTTTAGGGTGAGTAAAGCTTGGGCTAATTTTCATTTGAAAGTGAACTAATCCCTTAAAAAGAAAGAAGAGTGTGTATTATTTCTTACCGCGCATTCTCATACCGCCACCACCACCGCGACTGCCACCGCCACTGAGAAAGCCGCCACCGCCACTGCGACTGCCACCGCCACCGCCACTGCGACTGCGACTGCGACTGCCACCGCCCCCTACAGACATTTGGGCCATTATACCTAATAAAAGAATTTAATATCACATTTTGATGATGTGAGCACACTAATATTAAACTATCATGTGATAGGAAACTGATTATGAAATCTGACTTCTAAAGAGTCCTGATCCCGGAGACACATCTGCAAGTTTCTAGCAAAGCTACTTTAAGGCAAGCCTCCATGAAAAAAAGCGTAATAATTTCTAATGGATGTCAATGGAGGAGAGGCTTTACTTCGCTGAATAAACTGCTTTTGTGGGAAATGGTATGATTCAGTTCTCATTCATTTCTATGGTATATGCAAACAGTGATTGACTATTGCACAACTGAATGAAATTCAATAATATCAAGGCTGTAATGTGATTGGTTATTAAGGCACACATGATCCCCGGGATCTGGACTGTCCTGCTCTAAACACACACACAGACACTGTGAACTCACTCCGTACTGGCACTCTCCTCTGCAGCAGCGGCCCTGTGATGGTCCGTTTGCCATCTTTATTGACGCAGATGAAAGCTGTATGAACGCTGCTCACTCCTGCCTGAACACTGAGCTCCACGATCCTGCTCCGGACGGCCTCCGCTTCTGCTCTCCCAGCCCGCATTTCCAGCTCCAGAGAACGGATCACAGACCGGGCCGCCAGCTGGTGAATCATCCGTCTGCAACAAACACACACCTGTCAAATATACAGCCTGGAGGCTAGTGAACGTGATGTCATATTGTGGCACTAACTAACATACTATGGTCATTAAATGGCTTTAATGAGGTAAATGTAACATTACGTGACATTTTACTCGAGCTGTTTTATTGTCCTCTTTCCATGGGTGAAACACTTAATAAGCCTTTATCTGACCGAGATCTGCTGTGCTCTAAATCACTCACAAATCTTATGATAATTTGATAATCTCCATTCAGTTTCACACAATACGAGTTGTTTTCATGCCTTTTGCACAACATTGCACCATTTCATGCTTTTCATCTTCAGAAAGATCTTTCTTCCTCCCCATATTGCATGAGAACTGTGACTTGCTTAATAATGTGGAACAAGCTCTAAGTAGGGTTTTCCATGGATCTGGCAAATTATTTTGTTATCTAGAGAAGTTATCTAAAAAGACATGGATAAATAAACAAACAAACATTTCCTTAGAAAAACTAAAATCTGAATGTTTATTCTACTGAAATCTTACTGATATGTCACTTGCACAATAATTTGGAACGTGGTGTATTAAAGTTTAATGTTTTGATAGCAAAATGTTGTGTGTGTAAGTGTGTGCAATACCCTGTGTCTTCGATTGGTTTAAGAGCAAACTGGAGCTGGTTAGTCACTGGTTGATCTTTCAGCTTGTATTTCAAAGTTACTGCTCCTTCTGCCGTTCCTGAACTCTATGACGAGGGAGAGAAACAGAAAGTAGCATGAGCATTTGATGATTTTACACAGCTCTTCAACTACTTTTTTACAAGGGCCAGTGTCGTGTCACATCTGGGTTAGGACAAGCTATCAGGCAGCGCAGCAATTTTTCTTAATCACATATTTTACCCTTGTTAAAGAAGCCCTTGGTTTAAACTGTGGCTCTGGTCTCCAAAAGCCTTTTAAAGTAGTCCATTAAAAAGCTTTGACCTGTCCTTTCAGCTGAGCGTAGATGAGCGCCCTCTGACCCTGGAACAGTGTATTGATGGGTGGGACAGCATGTCCACCGTAACGCCCTCAGGAACAGACCAATCCACAGAGATACTATCCACGGCCGGTTGAACAGCAAACCTGAGCGACTGCATCACCTGACAGAGAAGGACAAGAAGAAAGAGTGGTAAATAAAAACCCTGAAAATCTTCTGATTCTGTCGACAGCAGATCTTACTTTGGGCTGCATGCGGTCAGTGCCTGTGATGAACTGAGCGTGACCAGAACCTTCTCTGGCCATTCCTGTGATGAGAGCCGTACTCGCACCCTCACCGATCCCGAAGGAGAAACACCTGAAGACACATGACCAACTGGCATGAACTACTAAACCTTGAGATAAGCGCAGTGATATCAGTAAATGAGGACAACTGAGACGTGTACGCCCACCTGTGAGAGTTAACGTGACTTTTCACCAGGTCCAGCACTTCTTTAGTGTTCCCAACCTCTCCATCAGTGAAGATGAACAGCTGAGAGAGAATCAGTGTCAGGCTCAGAAAAACACCTCAGCGATGTTATGAAGAAATAGTGGTGAATAATTAGTAAGTTTGGCTGTACCTGTCGGGGGTGATCAGGGTAACAGGGCTGACTGTAGATGTGGTTCAGAGGCTGAAGGATCTCAGTGCCGCCCATGTCTGCCATCATGTTCCTTACTCTATTTAGAGCCTCTTCCATCGTGTCCTCACTGTACACAACACTCTGACTGCAACGACACACACCACAGACTCTCACAAAACCAGCGCTAAAATACATGAGATCATTCCTGAAGAACAACTGAACATCTGATTACTGACGGGAAGAAGGACTCAAAGCGAGAGCCGAATCCGTAGATGTTGAAGTAGCATCCCATAGGAAGACTCTTCAGAAGCAGCAGCAACGTGTCCTAGAGAGACAGTGAGTACAGTAGAGAGACGTGTACAGTGAGTACAGTAGAGATGCATGTGCAGTGAGTACAGTAGAGACATGTACAGTGAGTACAGTAGACACATGTACAGTGAGTACAGTAGAGATGCATGTGCAGTGAGTACAGTAGAGACATGTGCAGTGAGTACAGTAGAGACGCATGTACAGTGAGTACAGTAGAGACGCATGTACAGTGAGTACAGTAGAGATGCATGTGCAGTGAGTACAGTAGAGACATGTACAGTGAGTAAAGTAGAGAGACATGTACAGTGAGTACAGTAGAGATGTTCAGTGAGTACAGTAGAGATATGTACAGTGAGTACAGTAGAGAGACATGTACAGTGAGTACAGTAGAGATGTTCAGTGAGTACAGCAGAGATATGTACAGTGAGTACAGTAGAGACATGAACAGTGAGTACAGTAGAGAGACATGTACAGTGAGTACAGTAGAGATGTTCAGTGAGTACAGCAGAGATATGTACAGTGAGTACAGTAGAGACATGAACAGTGAGTACAGTAGAGACGCATGTACAGTGAGTATATTAGAGACGCATGTGCAGTGAGTACAGTAGAGACGCATGTACAGTGAGTACAGTAGAGACGCATGTACAGTGAGTACAGTAGAGACGCATGTACAGTGAGTACAGTAGAGATGCCCGTACAGCAAGTACAGTAGAGATGCACGTACAGCGAGTACAGTAGAGATGCACGTATAGTGAGTACAGTAGAGACGTGCAGTGAGGTGAGTACAGTAGAGAGACATGTACAGTGAGTACAGTAGAGACGCATGTGCAGTGAGTACAGTAGAGACGCATGTACAGTAAGTACAGTAGAGACGCATGTACAGTGAGTACAGTAGAGACGTGCAGTGAGTACAGTAGAGACGTGCAGTGAGGTGAGTACAGTAGAGAGACATGTACAGTGAGTGCAGTAGAGAGACATGTACAGTGAGTAGAGTAGAGACATGTGCAGTGAGTACAGTAGACATGTGCAGTGAGTACAGTAGACGCATATACAGTGAGTACAGTAGAGAGACATGTACAGTGAGTACAGTAGAGAGACATGTACAGTGAGTACAGTAGAGATGTTCAGTGAGTACAGTAGAGATATGTACAGTGAGTACAGTAGAGACGCATGTGCAGTGAGTATATTAGAGATGCATGTGCAGTGAGTACAGTAGAGACGCATGTACAGTGAGTACAGTAGAGACGCATGTACAGTGAGTACAGTAGAGACGCATGTACAGTGAGTACAGTAGAGATATGTACAGTGAGTACAGTAGAGAGAGATGTACAGTGAGTACAGTAGAGACGCATGTGCAATGAGTACAGTAGAGACTTGTACAGTGAGTACATTAGAGACGTATGTGCAGTGAGTACAGTAGAGACGCATGTACAGTGAGTACAGTAGAGACGCATGTACAGTGAGTACAGTAGAGACGCATGTACAGTGAGTACAGTAGAGACGCATGTACAGTGAGTACAGTAGAGATGCAGGTACAGTCAGTACAGTAGAGAGACATGTGCAGTGAGTACAGTAGAGATGCACGTACAGTGAGTACAGTAGAGACATGTGCAGTGAGGTGAGTACAGTAGAGAGACATGTACAGTGAGTGCAGTAGAGAGACATGTACAGTGAGTAGAGTAGAGACATGTGCAGTGAGTACAGTAGAGACATGTGCAGTGAGGTGAGTACAGTAGAGAGACTTGTACAGTGAGTACAGTAGAGAGACTTGTACAGTGAGTGCAGTAGAGAGATATGTACAGTGAGTACAGTAGACATGTGCAGTGAGTACAGTAGAGATGCACATACAGTGAGTACAGTAGAGGTGCATGTGTAGTGAGTACAGTAGAGATGCATATACAGTGAGTACAGTAGAGAGACGTGTGTACTGAGTACATTGACTCAATACATCTCAATAAATGTCAAATCTGAAATCCTAAATCTTACTCTTGCACTCTGGATGCGCATCTGTGCATCTTTCCCATGATGCATCATGCAGGCCATACTGCCGGATCTGTCAACCACAAAAATGAACTCGCCTCGAGATGCCAATGATGACATCATGTCCGCAGGGAACTCTGGGTACAAACTGATCATGAGCACCGGGTCGCCCATCAGAGACCCTGAAACAGAGACGGGGCAACATTTTGAGCAAAAAGCTGAGGAAAATCACAACTACATTCATATCAAATTCAGAATGATGATCAAAACACAGATGGAGTAGATCGAGTCCATCAACACCCCCAAAGCTTCACAGTCCTACAGCTTCATTCAGTAACATTAGGCAGTTTTGATTTATATGCTGTTTAATGTTGTTGGTCGCATTATTTTAAATATGCATATGATTATGTGTGCTATCTCACTGACAATGAATAGATACATTGTAAATAATAGGAAACCCCATTTTTGGCCATGTTTACACACATATCGTGTAAAGTCAAACTGTATATCAAATATCTTTCAAACCATAGTTGAGAATTTTTGTACAAAACAAAAAAGTTTCCTGGAGCTGTCGAAGTCCTGAAAACCCAGATTTACATTTCAACGCCTATTAAATGCAGGCGCTAGTATACAGTACAAACTAAATGCAAAATATAAACATTTACTAAACATCTTTATCCAACATTATTCTCATATCTGTTGTAGAGAGAATGTAAAAATGTAATATATAACATTGTTTTGGTTATAGAGTTTTGTTTTCATTTTCTTATTAACTGAGTCTTGGTTTTTTCTTCCACCATTTGTTTCTTTTACTCTACAAAAATCTAATGATGAAAAAAATGAAATGAAAAAAAAATTGGGTCTCAGGAGGTAAAAGTATATTTACAGCATACTAAATTCATGTACAAACAGAAACCTCTACCTGGCTGAGCCGCGGCCGCTCCGGCCTCTACAACAGCAGTGGGCTGATGGGTATTCTCGTAGTACAGAAGCAGCTCAACGTCCTTATCGAACTGGTGACCAGCACTCAGATTCACCTGCACAAACCAATACAGGCTTTTGGAAATTGATGGTATTGCATAAAAACTGTACACACTCTCTCTCTCTCACACACACACACACACACACACATTCACACACTCACAGTACCGTGGCATGGGTGTGTTGTGCGTCAAGAAACACCAGAGGATCCAGAGAGCAGCTGGACTCCAGTCTGGAGATGCGGTCTGAAGATCTCACTTCGACACTCAGAGACAGTGTGTACGGAATAACACTTGCTGAGGAAACTTCTGGAACACCAGCCGCTGAAGCTGAGAGAATCACATGGACAAACAGATAACCTTGTATCAATATAGAGCCAAACTGCCTAACCAGAACTGACCCGTGCATCCGGTTGGTTTAGGACACAGCCAATGCAACTGCTGAACAGTAAAGCACTGCAATGTTTTCATTGACAATAATCATAAATGTTTCTTGAACAGCAGATCAGCATATTAGAATGATTTCTGAAGGATCATGTGACACTGAAGACTGGAGTAATGATGCTGGAAATTCAGCTTTGATCACAGGAATAAATTACACTTTACTATATGTGAACCCGCAAGTGAAACCCCAGCTAAAGTCGCATAATCTAATTATAAGATTAAGAGCGTCAAAGTAGTCATAAAAATGACAAAAACAGGTAAATATTAATTTATAACAAGAGAAATGCTGAAATGATTTATTTTATTGACAATACGTTCTATTTATTTTGCACAAAAAAATATTAGACATTGGCTTTCTAAACATCGTTTAATTTTGGCACAGAAAGACCTGCTGATTATTGTATCACTTGTTTCAGAAAAATCTTTTCTAAAACAGACCTTAATATCAATCCACATGAGAGACAATCAGGTCAGTGAAAATTGCGTCCTAAGCCAGTTTCCAATTTCTGTGTGGAATTGTGAATTGTGTTCATTAGTGTGTGTTTGCTGAAGTCATGCGATCTGCACCTGCAGGTGTGTATCTGGGGTTGAGTACGGCCGGCAGACAGAAGCGCAGGGCGTGGTCGGCCTGAACGCTGAGCTCCATCACATAGACAATGGAGATGACGGCATTCTGACCCGGAGACAAACACCCGACACTCAGTTTGAACACATCCGAACTCTCATCGCTCTCTTCCAGCAGAAACGCCTGCTGACCTGAACTCACAGCGTCATCATACTGATCCCGCGCCTGCAAAAGACAAACACTTCCATAACCACAAACACTATTTACTTCAATTCCAATTGCATTGCAATAAAAAACTGAAAAAATTCAGCACACAAAATCTCCATAATATGCCAAAAAATGTAATAGTGGACTTACACATGGGTTACATTTGGACCTCGCAGGCTCTTCGTTAGACAATTAAAAGTTGTAAAAGATAGTAAAAGATACTAAAAGTGAATGTCAAATTTGTATCATGCAAAATTAATAATAATAAAAAAACAAAGAAAAAACCTAAAGAAACAGACAAATATCAAAGTCTTTATTTAATCCCCTAGGTGCTATAATCTAATGTATAAATCCAAAAGGACTCATGTTTCAAAAGTAAATTATTAATGTCACTTCCACACCGCAGATATCTGACTAATTCTACTCTTACGTATTCTACTCTTACGTACGTAAGGTTGAGACCGAATGTCTGAAAGTAGCAAAGTGTTGAGCTACCGGACAGCGCAACGATGTTCAGAAATGCAGGTTCTACCATTTACACAGCTACATTTACTCAAATTGTTAAGCTGATAATTTAATTTGTAAGGAAAAATCTGCATTAACTAGGACAGTATTTCTGGGATGTTTCTGGAAAATGGTTCTTTAAAAAAACACAATAGGGTCATTCCGTGTCAAATCAACCAGAGGACCCCAGCTCAAATTTTTGATTTTGTTAATATTTTCTCTGTAGAAAGACTAACATAAAGTGTGATGAAAGCCAAAATATTAAATGTCACAGATGTATGTTTACCAAGAAATCCACTATTTTGTAGAGGGGGGTCAAAATGACCATGTTCACCTGAGATTTGGAGCCAGTTTAGAGGGACTTTAAAAAATTACTTTAAAAGATGGCAGCATGAATATTTTATTTTTACACAGAGATTGGTAGGTCTATTAGTAAAATCTATTGATTTTCACAATCTTTATTACATTATATGCCAACAGTGACAGTTCAAAAATGGAAAAAAAGCACTTCTTGTGTTTTTTTCCTCAAGTTTGCATGCCTGTAACTTAAGAAGTATTAAAGATATCTTAATATCCTTTTAGATTCTGGTCCTTAAATTTTCCTTTTGGTATCTTCATTTTAAAGGCCCTCGATGGTTCAATCCCAGAGATATGGAGATCTTAACCCTCTGGAGTCTGAGGCTGATTTGGGGCCCTGGAGAAGTTTTGACATGCCTTGACATTTGT
This sequence comes from Megalobrama amblycephala, assembly GCF_018812025.1. Lineage (NCBI taxonomy): Eukaryota > Metazoa > Chordata > Actinopteri > Cypriniformes > Xenocyprididae > Megalobrama > Megalobrama amblycephala. The sequence goes on along the minus strand of NC_063044.1, from coordinate 17,274,420 downwards.
GCTTTTTTCATTTGTTCATAAACATATTAATGGAAAAAGTGTCATTACACTGTATTCAGCACAAACTAGGCTACAATAATATGTGAGGAACATGTATGTACATGTTTGTTTGTTTTTTGAAGGTGTAGCATATGCACACGTATCAGGATAATCAATAAACTTTGGAGTTTTCAGAACGCTTTTAACCTGATGAACTGTGTTTATAAATCACTAAATCGGCTCCGACCGACTGTGACTTACGGCAGGTTTGTGGACCCGTGAGGGTAAACAGCTTCCTCACTTTGGTGACTTTAAAAGGAGCACCCCCCCCAGAGACTGACCAGATCCACATTCCAACACCCCACACACAGGCACACACAAAAACACACACACCGACACATACAGAAACACACAATCATACATTTTTGACTGTATATATAAACTACAACTATGCTGAAATATATCCATTGTGTATTTTAGGGCCTATGTATGTTTCCTAGTGTTTAAATTAGTGTATTTGTGCTAGTGTGCATTTTAATGATAGAATTTTGTCTGTAAACCATAACTTCTTTTATATGCATTTCTGATGTATCGAGTTTGATCTCGTTTTAAAGCTCCGGACTCGAGCTATTCACTGAGGTATGTCACATAGCTGACAAATGCATTTTTCTATGTGTTTAATGATATTGTGAAGAAAGCACTCCATCTCGAAATCCGATCTGATAGTCATTAAGTATGCAAATTCATCTAGGAGACCAAACAAAGAAAGAGCTTGCCCGACAACTTTGCATCAATGTCATTGGCCATTCCACCTCAAGGAGGTGTGTCGGCCTATCTGTCATAAAAAGGAACACCAGGATTCTCCTGTGCGTGCTCCCGACGGCCCTGAATCATTCATGTGGGGGTTCTCCCGATTGTCTCACTCGTCTCTCCCGGTACGCCTCCGGTGACCACGCGCTGCCATCGCGCTCAGCTTCGGGACCGCCATCTTCCAGCGAAACTCACTCTCAAGTCCTGCAGTTCAAACCTTCCCGCGGAACGGAAGAAACCAACGAACTGCACCAGCGCTAAACTGAAATTCGACACGCACAACCAATGCAAGTATACTGCCGTTTCTCAATCTTAGATGATGAAACTGATTTCCGCGCTGGCCTCAAGGACTGTTGTAACAGCCTTCTCTCTTTCCTTCTCTACTTCCACTCTTGTACATATGTGTGTATATTCTTGTATATATATTTAGACGTATAACCTCTGTATTCGTAGTTTGCATATATTAAAACGTTATTCACGGTCGATTGTTCTGTTTGTTCTTTCAACTGAAGACCAAGTCACTTTAACGTTTCGATCCTATATCCTTGCTCTATGTTTGGATGCTAGAATAGGAGGTCTTTCCTCGTGGCCAGAGGAAAGAAAAATCTTCCTTTTTATAACATTCTGAGGAGCTACAGTTTGCTGGACAAACTAACAGTTTCTCTAAATAATTAGTAATCCAGAACTAAGCATATATGTAATTGATTATAATTCGTTGTAATTAATGCACAATATATGTTTAATTCCCCCGTTGGGTCGATATATGAATCATAATTTATTCATAAGGCTTTATGAATTATTATATTCATATTCCACCCATAAATTGATTAATAACTGTAGTAAATCGCTACAAAGGAAAACAAAAAACTTAAGTCACTGAAATAAAGCCAAAAAATATATATTAAATCTTTGTTCACAAGACTTCTGGGTATTGGAGGTTGTAGACTAGAGTTTTTGCTTCAAAATTATGCTGCCTACTTGTTCATATAAAACAATGAATCATCATGAATAATCCTGTAATTCACACCTGAGAAGACAAAAGATTTGCATAATGACTTGCATATTAATGAGGCCTTTCAGTCAGGTAGGCTGTGAAAAAACCCTCTGTGATCATGTCTGAAGCTCATCATGGTGTACGTCAAACATACAGAAAAAACAGCAATACTGTGAAATATTATTACAATTTAAAATAATGGTATTCTATTATGTACTTTAAAATATAATGTATTTCTGTGATGCAAAGTGTCTGAACAATTATGTTACCTCTATGGCATTTCATATAGGCTTTTAGCTTAAAAGCATGCACATTTGGAGAAATATTGATGGATTCTCATGTTTATGTCAATTTTCTATACAGAGGAGTAATATTTATTCAATATTTATTGTCATCACTATGAGCGCTGGATACTGTGTTTTCAATTCATACTTGCAGCCGGAGGCGCTCTGTACACCTTTAGTCCACAAATTAATCTAAAGAAGAACAACCATGTGGCTCTCCAGAAACTAACAGGCTTCCAGATATCGCTTTAACATCCAGATAAACACTTTTTTTAAGACAATAAATACACGATTGAGATGATGAATGCATGTATTTATTGCCTCTGAATTTGCGTCTGAATAGCGCTGGCTCCGTGGGCGTGGCCGCATTAGCGGATAATAAGCTGAATCACAGACTTTTGACATGGCTCTCTTTTCATACAGATTACATAAACACAAAATGTTTGTTTTCGATTTGACTTGCACGATTTAAAACCTGATATCTCACTAAAACTCTGATATTCACTAAGTTACAGTTCATTTTCTGAGAACTATCAGATTGGACTAGTTTTCATTATTTTGCAAAAAGCACAACATTTTGTTGTTACTCTGAGTGTACACAAATAAAAGAAGATATTCCACAGATTAAAATGGTGTATAACTCTTAATTGTATGTGCAACATTGACGGAGTATTTTGAGTCTCTTTCACACTGGTAAGAAAAAAACCGCGGTGGTATCGCCGGCGATACCTCAGACCTTAAGTGTTAAAGGGTTAGTTCACCCAAAAATGAAAATGTAATTTATTACTCACCCTCATGTCATTCCAAACCCGTAAGACCTCCATTCATCTTCGGAACACAGTTTAAGATATTTTAGATTTAGTCCGAGAGCTTTCAGTCCCTCCATTGAAAATGTATGTACGGTATACTGTCCATGTCCAGAAAGGTAATAAAAATGTCTTACGTCAGCAGCGTCACTGTCTGGAGCAGAAGGCGGCAGTAATGCACCAATAAGCTGGATGATTCACAATGATTCATAACGCTCTGAAGCTTCCTGAAGCAGTGTTTTGAAATCGGCCATCACTAAATAAGTTTTTTTGGCGCACCAAAAATATTCTTGTGGCTTTATAATATTAATATTGAACCACTGTACTCACATGAACTGATTTAAATATGTTTTTAGTACATTAATGGATCTTGAGAGAGGAAATGTCACTGCTCAGGCCTCACGGAGCCATCGGATTTCATCAAAAATATCTTAATTTGTGTTCTGAAGATGAACGAAGGTCTTGCGGGTGTGGAACGGCATGAGGGTGAGTAATTAATGACATTATTTTCATTTTTGGGTGAACTAACCCTTTAAGATATTGATGACTGTTAAAACGAGTCATCACAGCCAGTGAAAAGGGTCTATAAACAACAATAATTATAGTAAACATCTTATCACACTATAACTTTATTTATTTAGTTAAAAGAACAAGTAGCTACACAGACCAGAGGTGGGCCGGATCTGAGCCCACACTATGTTGCTGTCAGGGAAAGGACAAGCCATTTTATTTTTTGATTTATTTATTTTTTCATGCACTGTAAATAATTATATCAATAATTCATTTTTAAAAGAAAGCTGAAATTGCTTAAATAACTTTAATAAGTGATATGAGATTCAGTTTTAACATAATTTAAGTTGAAATTACTTGTACAGCCATATACTTCATTTAAAACAGCAAGACTCACGCTCTCTTTGTCCTGCAGCTCCGCCACAATCTCCTGCTCTCCGATCTTGGCACTGAAGTGGCAGACGGCGGCATCGGCGGGCAGCGGGAAGACGAACACGGCCTCCAGGGGGCGCTCCTCCTCATTGACATACTGCAGACTGGAGCTGACGGAGACCACGTGATCCTTAACCTGCAGCTCCACTGAGATGCTCTTCAGAGGAACTGAGAGAAACACACAGATTCATTTCAACACACCGATATCATAAGATCTGCACTAACACAGAGTCATCAGAAGATCTGCACCTACTGCTGTAATTTAACCACAATAAACCACAGTTAAAGCTGTACTGATCAGGAGGAAGAGGAGAGTTTATACCTGGCTGGTTTTTCTCAGACACGAGACCACAGCATTTCACCATCCTGACACTCTGTGACAACAAATCAGATTTACTGCACATTATATTTCATGTAAAGTGTGTCTTTTTCAACATAACCCCGATTTTATGTAGGTGTGTAACAGTCATATACAGTAAACACACATGCTTAGAAGAATAATAGCAAGGCATTACGATTGTTAAAGGTGCTAATGGGAATTAAAATCTAATTCATAAGAAACTGAACGCGTGAAACTGAAGTGAAAGTAAACAGGAAACAATTCTTACTGCTTTTTCAGTGATCGAGTAAATAAGATGCAAATTACTTTCTGATCTTGTCAAAATGTTGAAGAAAGAATCTGATGACTGAATTAGCGCAGCAGTTTTGAGTCAAATCTCTCTCTGTGTGTGTGTGTGTGTGTGTGTTACAATATATTCAGTTCCTGGAAGGTTTGCTTTCACTTTGTGGGCGTGTCCTTAACGCGCAAAAGAGTGGAAGTGAAAATATTAGTGCACGCTCCTCAAATCGCAACTGTTTAATGGATTAGTTCGAAAAGGTAATAAAAGTTTAAATGCATAAACTGCAAATGTTCATATGTTCAAAACAACGCGTTGTAAATCGTCTGAGCTGTTTTGCCTGATTACAGGCGTTCAGATAAATGTTAAGAACGCAGCAATAATTTTAAATATTTAAAAATAATTGACAAGAAACCAAATAAAGATCACCATTGTCATATAGTTAAAAAGTACTCCTTTTTTTTTTACTTTTGATAATTATGTGATATTTCACAGGTGTTGTTTAATGTAAAGCACCCCTGAAGTGATTGTGAAGAGCTACTGGTTGTTCAGCTTTTTCTGTTAGAGCAGGGTTAGTTCACCCAAAAATTAAAATAATGCCATTTATTACTCACCCTCATGTCGTTCCACACCCGACCTTCGTTAATCTTGTGTGCGATGCGTCAAAAGATAACAGAACCCGTTATAATCAGTGATATTTTCTACACTGGATGCGGCGCTGAAGAAGCTTCCAGAATCTACACGAGTTCAATGCTGGATTTGCACAAAGGCTTTTACTGAAAGATGGAGCAGTTCCCACTTTAAAAGCAGAAGCTGCAGTTTATTGGTTTCAAACTGGAAGTACTTTATTGTTTGTACATGTCTTTTAAACGTATAGTTCTGTTGCTATGTTTGGTTGCATCAAGGACATATACAAAGAGCAACGTGTTTTTGCTTCGCTAGCCAGGTAGCTAAATTCTACAAACACCAACAAACTTCTATGTTCATAGACAAACAGTTGTTCATGCTATAAATTAAACTCTACCTTTACAAAAATGCTGCTACTCAGTCATGTATTCGGCTACAGTAGAGCTTTAATCGGGATAAAACTGTATATTGAAAGCTAACAAACAGCAGTGACAGCATATCTAAACACTTTGACACAAATACTAAATGAAATACCGTCCTTTAAAAGACGCGATTGCAGAGGTTCTGCTTGACCCTCTTCACCTGGGTCAACACACACATAGGCATTACAATACAATATACAATAGCCTACAATGCAATGAAATTCAATACAATGTTCAGTTTTAACTTGAAAAATCCAGTGGCTTTCTTTGATCAGTGTTGGAATACCTGCGAGACACATGAATTCTGTCAATGCTAATGGAGATTTTAAATCTCTACAAATGGAGCTGCGATGTTCATTAATTCGAGTGCAAAATTGTCTGTTTGTTTTGAAAAAAATTCAAACCATTTGGGCTCCACTGAAGTCCACTATATGGAGAAAAATCCTGGAATGTTTTCATCAAAAACCTTCATTTCTTTTCCACTGAAGAAAGACAGACATGAACATCTTGGATGACATGGGGGTGAGTAAATTATCAGGAAAAAGTTTTAAAATGACAGTCATGAAGACATTAGACTTGGCAAAGATTTATTAAATGCAACAAACCGATTACAGACGTGGGCAACAGATGATAGACTGGGTACTACTGCAAATTCTGCTTTAATGCAATGAGATCAAAGTGCAATGGAGGGACATGTGCCAGATATTGAATTTAAAGGGATTTTACAACAGGGTTACCATGAAGACACGGACACTTTATTATTTTATCATCGTGGCAATCTTATCCTGCAGATATAATTACATTGTAAATGTATTTGTAACAAGGACTCTGGTTGAATGGGATCCATGTGCAGTTTAATAAAACACAGCAAGTTCAAAGTACAGACAGGCATGGGTTGAATAATCAGGGCAACCAACAACAATATTAGAGCAGTAAACATGGTCATAACAGGCAGAAAATTGAACACTGGTCTGGAGAGTCTGTATGTATTTCCTACTGCACAAGAGGCGTGATCAACGAGCATTATTCATGCAATTGGATAGTCCTTCAACCAATCAGATCAACGATCCGGGTGACGTACTTTGCAGAGTGACGCAAAAACTCCAGACAGGTTTAGTTTGCATTGGTTTGTAGCATTGATCAGCGGTTTGCAGAAGCAGCAATGGCATCGAGCAGGTTGTGCAAAAAAAACAAAACATGAAAGTGAGTGGCATTTACACCCAGTCGAGCGATTTGTTTGCTAAACTAAAGAAGTCATTCAGCATCGTCGAGAGGTTAAAAGCAATTGACCCTTCGCCGGGAGTTTGATTGACAAGCGATCTAACCAATCAGAACGCAGAATCCGCCGTTTTGTCCGACAACCAGGCAGGAGTTAGAAGATTAACCTCGGTGGAGTTAAACTTGAAAAAAAAAAAAATTGTATATTGATGTCTTTCCGCGTTTGAAACAACATTCATTCTCATGTAATGACAAGCAACCATCGTAAAGGACTATTATATATCACCCGGCTTTAGTTTACTTAAGATAAATGTCTCTAAGCTCCAGATGTTAGAAAGCACAGATTATGTGTCATTTTATTTCACAGATCTGCGTTCAAAAGTTACAATATTGGATGTATTTATGGAATTTTTTTATAATCACCAGGACCAGTTTCTCAATACTTCAGTCACTTTTTCCACACTCTCTTCACAGTGATCATAACATCAGTCTATGTGGGCTAAACTGCGGATCATTTATCATTTCTTTGGCACAAAATGCATTCCATGACGACATCTTTTTTAAATCACACCACCCAAACTCTGAACATACAGGCTAAAGCTCATCGTTGCATTTAACTCTATCTGCACTCTTTCGTTTATGCATGAGTCTTTACATTTCTTTGTGACCATGTATATACCTTATGCTCCTTATTGTCATTTTTAACTCTTCCAAATTTTCCCAGCTTGAACTTTCTGGATAATTATTGCTCTAAATCTTCTTTAAGTTTTTCTTCAATATTGCCTATTGTATTGTGTGTGATGGTGCCTATAGCTGCATTCAAATTAAGTTTATCAATTAATATTAAAAGAATATGCCGATAGTTTATCCTATTCCACTGTGGTCAAACAGATCGGTTTACTTCTGATTAACTGCAAGAGAGAGGATCCTACAGAGGGATCAAAGAGGTAAACTTATTTTAAGTAATGAATCACATGATTTAAACCATGCTCTCATTACCTGTTACAACAATCTTGTATTTTAAAACAATTTAACAATGATCTGTAAAAAGATAATGAGATGAGATTTTGTTAGAATGTTGAACTGTGTTAGGCCTATAAGTGTGATCAAATGTAGTTTTGTACAAAACTTGTGAATACAGTAGAAAAACGAAAAAGCATTCAACAGGAGGTAGCCTTTTGCAATTGCTTGTCAGACTGTTAAATTGCTCGTTAAGCGACAGCCAATCACAGGGCTATTTCCTCCCCCACCCGTCGAATAGAGATTACATTAATGCTATGAGTGAAAGATTCAATACAATAATTGAAAGAATTCGAAACACCCAGCAGCTTTCTGAGCAGGCGTATTCAAATAGTCTTGTTGAAAGGTATTTATTTATTTCGATATTAAGCGTGGTTCATATCTGTAAAGTTTGCGTTCGTAACATGTTCGATTCTGCTCTTATTTAAACACAGAAACATGTTTCGAAACAGACCATGAGTGCAGGCTTCCATTTTTTTTCGGATTAGGATGCAACAACATAAGATGTCATTTAGTCAACATATAGTTAACTACTGCATGTTTCTCTTCCACTGACATTCCACATTTAACCCTTTGGTGCTCCTCATTTGGGAGTCATACTTCAAAAAGTGAACGGACCCTAAAATTGAACTTTTCTTCCGCCCAGTATAACCGAATCAAATATATTTTTGTTCAATAATATTTTGTCTTTTGAGAATATTTCATGATACTACTTAATATTTATGCAATAATTATGATCAATTTTTCCCATTGAAAAAACAAACAAACAAAAAAGTTCTAATATTTTTTCACTATTTTTAAATTAACACAGTATTTCAGGATAAAATAGAGTCTAGGCTTTTAAAATCTTTTTTTTTTTTTGGACATATTTACAACTTCAAAAATATGGAAGAGGATTAGGGCCAAGCAATGATAAAAAAANGAAGCTGTAATATTTACACCTGAAAAGTACAACAGCATCGTTGCGGCCGAACAGAACAAGACTCCAGTTAAGCTGAAAAATGCAAGAAAGGCCATTGGTAAGTAAAATGTATTCTATAACTTTACAATAAGAAAAAAATGTTTTATACTTTTATACATATGTGCTAATGTATATTATAATAACTTTTTCTGTTTAAGCTATTAATTTATACCAAAATTATAAAAATGTAATTGTTTCTCAATTTAACAACAATTAAATATTTTGCATAACTATTAATTTTAAATTGAATTCATATTACCTCCTTAAAATCATGTTTGGCGTTGAGAAAATGTTTGTGGCTTGGCATCTTGGTTATATCAGCGATGTTTATTTGGCTCTGTTGTGGTGGACTGTGGGTGAAGTTTATTTGGCTCCATTAATTTTTTTTTTGGTTGAAGATTTGAATATATATATTTAGTCATTCTCAAAGAATATTTAGCTAAGAATAGATGTTAAAAATAACAATCACAATAATAATAATAAATACAAAGTAGCAAATACAGTGTCAAGAGTGTCCACTCTACTTTTTGTTTTGTTGTACCTCAAAATCATTTGAGGCTTCCTGTCCTCTCGCTCACAGATTGCTGCCTCTTTGTGGACGGTGCTCATGAGTAGCACATTTTTGTTTTTAGCACAGTATGACACGATGGTATGCGTCTCTGTGAAAGCAAACAGCGATGAAAATCGAGCCCTGCCTTTTGGATTTGTCAAGGAGTTTGGAAGCTCCGGCTTGTTCCTGCGCACTGTTCCAAGCATTCTTAATGTTTTTTAAGTCTGTGCCAAGAGCACATGATGTGAAAAAATTGTCACGTGACAATATGTCCTTCCGGGCCTTGTGTCATTTCCATTACAACTCGCTTGCCCGGGTTTCTTTCAGGCTAGGCTCCTGCAGGTTTGCCTGTGTGGACCTGCATATTCCAGCAGTAGCTCGTTTTAGCATTACAGGCAGCCCACATCTTGAGGCCATATTTTCCAGGCTTGCTTGGGATGTATTGCTTGAATGAGCACCGGAGATGAACTCAACAGTATTTCTCCATTCCTCGATGTGTAGGTTACTCATCCGAATCTTCCTCCTCTGAATCCATATCTGGTTCATCCTCTGTACAATCCTTATCCACTGCCTCGTCTGGGGCAGCATTCTCTTCTTCTTCTTCGCTTGACCTAAGCAGGTTTTCAAGGGTCTCCTCAGCAGTGTACCTTTGTGCAGAATGAGAGGATGTGGCTCAAAGTAGCAACACTAATACCCAATACTCATACCCAATCAAGTGTTTGTTTTTATTTACAGATGCCGGGATTGGACTGGAGGTTACTAGGGCAGAATCACAGCCTTTGATCTGACTATCAACCTCGCATACCTTTCATAGGTGTGTGTGTATGTGAGCGGGTGTGTCTAAATTGATGTTTTAGAGTGTCACCCCTTTACTGCTGTTTGCTTTTTTTCAGAATTGTGGCTGATTTTTAGATTGTACACACAAAAATTCTCAGTTTTTGTCAATTTCCCATTTATTTCCTATGGTCGGCCATAGCATGCTCGAATCATGCCCTCAATTTTTTTTTGTGTTCATTCCAAATGCCATAAAAGTCACCAAGTACCTTTCTGATGAAGCTTTTAACATTTCAAAACAAAAAAAAAATTTTTTAAGAAAATTTTTTCGGTCAAAAGTGGGTTAATTAAACATTTTCCTCCCATTAAGAAAATGCTAAATGTGATATTAAAAGATGAAACTTAGTAAACACTATACTAATAAAGCATACTATACAAAAAAGTTTGTACAGGATTTGATCTTAATATCACTTAGTAGGGCGACATAAAAAGCTTTTTATAACGTTTCTTCTATGGGAGGAAAATCTTACATTTTTCTTATATGATTGCGTTTAGGGCTGCACGATATATCGCACGATACGAAAAATAACATTGAACTTGAACGCGATTATCACTTAAACGTGATTCTTAGTGCGATTATGAAATCACAAAGGCTGCGATTGTTTTTTATGCGCAGCTTGTCAATGAAGTATGGCTCCAAATGCTAATCCATCTGAAAGCACTGCATTTGAAAAAGCAACGCACGTTAAACATCTTTTCAGACACAAGAAGCATTTATTAACATCTTGTCCAACAAAAGACAACATTTAATAACATGTTTTTACTCCAAACTCACTTTATAACGACAGTTGAGCGTCCTTCTGTGAGATGATGTGGCTTCTTACACAGAATAAGGCAGTCGTGTGTTTATTAGTCATGTTTAATTAAAGCGTTCTGTTTATTCAGCTACAACGATATGACACATATTATCTTCTTCTGCTCCAGGGGGGATATTTTGAGTTTCTGCGCAAGAGCGCCCTCTGGCTTTTAGATGGAGAAGCATTTACTACTGATCACAGAGCCGTACAGCTCTGACAAGCTGCGCATTAAATAATTGCAGCCTTTGCCATATCGCGTGCGATTTTATCGCGATAAATCTTGCAGCCCTAATTGCGTTCAAATTCTGGGCTCAGCTGCTTTTCTGTACTTAGTATGGTTTATTAGTATGATGTTTTCTAAGTTTGGTCTGTTAATTAGTAAAAATTAAGCCACGTTAAGCCTTTTTCATGTTAAGCGTTTTAGAATGTCCCCTTCAGTCGTCTATGGGGATCCTTAGGAATCCGATAAAATGATTTCCCCTTTGCTTTTCCCCACCTGTTCTGGCATCCTGGCTCACTGCAGCTGTCCACCATGTTGAAATAGTGAGGTTTGTAAGGTCTAAACAGTCTTTAAATTATTTGTAAGTAAGTATTTACAAAGGTTACGCTAGAATTTTATTCACTGATGTTTTTTCTTCCTTTTGTTCTTCTGAAAACAGACCATTGCTTCTGTATTCATTTTAATTGACACTTTTTAAATTCTCAGTAAATGTACACACATATGAAATATAGATATTTGGTGATTATCTCTCTTCTTCCGTTTTGATTTTCTCTAAACAACAAGCCTGAAAACCACATAAAAGCATATAAGAGAACCGAAAGTCTCTTTTAAGAGCATCACAGAATTTGTTTCACTACATAGACAGCAACTCACACAAATCACCCTGACACTGAAGACTTTACCTGCTATTGATTTAATTACGAATATGTGAAAGATTAACCCTAACTGTACCTTTTAACATTCATTTTTGTATTGAATGAACTACATTGTTACATGTAACATGTATGTATATTTATGTAATTATTTGCCTGACCTCTAGGGGCAGGAAAACGTGGTGGAACTTGAGCGGCCGTCCAGAGATGGAGCTGCGCTCTCTTTTGTGTCTAGCCCTTTATTTTGCTGTCTAATTTTCTCCCACCCATTGTTTATATTTTGTCTTGTTTCAATAAATTGCCCTATTTGACCGAGCCGTTGTGTCAATGGCCATGGCTGTAACATACTTGAAATTTTGATTACTTCTTTTATTTATGCTGATTCTTGAAAGATACATTTTTACATATTTTATACTTATGTTTGGACTCAAATTAACTTGTCCACATTTTTTAGATTGGTAAAACACTGACTTTTTCAATTTGGACACATGAATGGACTCTGCTTTATGAAGTCATGAAACATTTTTAATTAACTTGTTTTACTTTTAATAAAAAAATTGTAATGATTATATAAAAACAGATTTATATGCACTTCTGTGATTGTAGACAATACAGCGGGGTTTTTTTATTTATTATTTATTATAAATTAAAGGCATGCATCAACAGTGAGAAGAAAAAATTACAATAATATAAAGTCAGGGGCACCACAAGAGGTTATAAGAATTAAATCAATAAAATATTACATTTTGTCAATGTAAAGGAAAAAATTACATTTAAAGGTTCTTTACAGCAGATTCAAGGATGAATTCAAGTTCAAAGGTTTTGACATTTTCTTAAAGGAAGTAAAACTTTATATCAGAAGAAAACATGCTGAAATTGGGAAAACAGTGGATAGCTCTCTTTGTGAAGATGAAATTCACCCAGAAGAAAAAGTAATTTTCAGCAGAAGAAAACTAACATGGTAACTTCTGACCAAAAGCACTTATAATACAAACGTAGAGTTGATTATTCTTCAGTATTAAGAAAGACACATTCTCAGAAAACCTGCTCAAAAATATATTACAAGGGTAATACCGATGATCATTTTTGAAATGGAGTACTTTAATTTTACTATAGGGATGAAAAGTTTGTGAGGAAAAGTAAATAAAATAAATAAATTATTTAAACCAGAGTTCGGATAATAGATACTCCATTTAGATTGTGCTTTAGGGAGGGTTCTTGAAGAAAAAGCATTTCTAATAAAGACGTTATATTGCATTTTTTATCTAATACATGAACACCATTGATTTAAAGTGAAAGAATATGATTGTTTAAACAAATCTTTAATCAAAGTTTTTAAACTCCCAGGAATACTTTTAATCCCCTCATTAAAGTCTCTTAATGAAATTGTAGCACCTTTCAAAGACACAACATCAGAAAAAGAGAGAAGGTCTCCTTGAGCACTAATCAAATCAGAAACAAACAAACAAAAAAGATTTTGATTCACCCATTCCTTGAAAAAAAGGGATTTGTTACATTTTCATTATTCCAAATAATACACGTGTGTGAGGAAAAATTATGTTTGAAAGCAATCTTCCAGGATTATAGAGCTTGTTTGTGGAAATTCAAGAGTTTGATAGGTACATTTCTGCACTTAATATTACAAGAGAGTAAGAATTGAAGGTCACCACAGTGTTTGAAGATTAGGTTAGGGATCCAAAACCAGGGTAATCCATTATTAGAAACACAACTCTTAATCCAGTTAATTTTGAATGTCTGGTTGATGAAAATCTAAAGCGTTAAGACCATCCTCCTTGTAACTTCTTATCAAGGATTTCCTCTGAACACATTCAGTTTTACTTCTCCAAATAAAGCAGAACAACAGAGAGTCAATAGATTTAATACTTCTATCATCATTATATATGGAAAGAGCAGAATAAACTATTCCCTCAGCCTCAGGCAGCAGGACTCTCCCATTAATTGTCAAGTCTCTCTGCAGTAAAACAATGCAGCGTCTGAACAGGACTTTTATTTTGGAGTGACGACATGACGTCATAAGAGTGCGCCGCGATCCTGCTGTATCTGCTGTGATTCTGCTGAAGAAAGGTTTGTTTCAAATGAATCCGTTTAATTCGATAGAAAAAGTTCAACGTTTTAATAGTTTCTTACAAGCGATGTTAAATGAGTTTATTTACTATTTAATGTGACATTGTGTGTTTATCTAACTGTAATGAAGGATATTTGTGTGAGAAACTCATTCACTGATGAGAAACAGTAAACCTGCGTCTCATTTCTCTCTCTATATATCATAAATCAGTTTATCATGAACACGAGTTCAGGCTCTGGCGAGTAATGATGGAGAAACTGAACTTTTCAACTCCGAATCAATTGAGTCAAACACTTTGAGAAATGATTCAGTGAATCACGACTCGTGCTGCTCAAACAGTGAACATGAACGAGAACAACAAACACTAACTAAACATGTTTTCATCAGTGTAATCATTTAAATATGATCTATAACTCATTAAATACCAAGTCTACATCATAAATGCCTAAAAATGAAGTGTTTATTAATTTGCAGCGTTAGTTTTGATGTTGTTGTCTAACCAGGTCATTGAAGACCATTAACTCTATTAATTAGAGGTGTAACGGTACACAAAACCCACAGTTCGGTATGTCATTTGGTTTTAAAGTCACTGCTTGGTACGGTTTTCTGTACAGCAGGTGGGGAGAAAACTTAACATAAAATTGCTTTATTATTAAACAGTAGTTTACTGAACAAATTGAGTTTTTGTCTTAAAATTCATTAAATTAAATTATAATTAAGTGTCTTAAGGATAAAAAAAAACGTGCATCCCACCTGCAACCCAACATGAAAATATTATTCCACCCGTTTACATAAAAATTGGCGGGTCACTTGTTGGGTTCCTGCCAGCGTGCAGGACTCTGATGTAGGGAGCCCTTACTTGAACATTATGCTACTATAATATTAAAGGTTAACAACTGAGCCTAAATTTATTTTTAGATAAAATAATCAACACTCAAATTGCATGCAATCATAAAAGCTGCACCTAAGGCATTAACTTCTAAATGTCTTTACTCCAGTTTGTTATTGAAATATAATCATTTCTACACAGTGGTTGTCGTTTTCATGACAGATTTATATAAACGTGCATTAAATGATCAAGACGTCACTAACAGGTTAAGTAAAATATAATGAATATATGAGCTAATTCAGTGCGTATATTTAGTGAAAGAGTTAATTTCTCTGGTGAACTAACAAGCTGTGGACACTGAATGGCTTTTCTGAGGTAAGTGCTACATGACATATTGTTTACTATCTGATTTATTGACGTCTTTGAAACACTGATTGAGCGATTACATGAGATATGGCAGTTTCTGTAAGTTGTACGGTATCTTTTCTACATACCTTCAGCTGTTTTTTCATGTTTAATTCTGTAACATTAAAGAGGAAGAGATGCTCGTGCTGCCGGTTTTAACAGTGATCTGTCACATCACAAAGAGCGTCAAAACGGTATTTTCTGTTTAAATTTGATGATTTTGTAGACATAATTTGAAGGATGGCACTTTGTTTCTTGTCGAAAGTTACAAAATGCAGCGCTTATTGCAATTTAATAGGAGAGCTCAATGTTGCAATGTAATGCTTCGAGCACCATACCGAAAACCCTGTACCGAAACTGTTCAGTATGAATATGTGTACGTTACACCTCAACTGTTAATTATTCTCTTCTTAAAGATGGCGTTTATCAAAGAGGAGACTGAAGACATGAAGATTGATTTTATTAAAGAGGAGACTAAAGACATGAAGATTGATTTTATTAAAGAGGAGACTAAAGACATGAAGATTGATTTTATTAAAGAGGAGACTGAAGAAACATTCAGTGTGAAACATGAAGATACTGAGGAACAAACAGGTTGGTTTTATTCTCACAGCTGAACTCAGGCTGCATTTACACTGCAAGTCTTAATGCACAGATCCGATCTTTTGACCATATCTGATTTTTTTTGTTTTGGGCCCGTGTTTTTACATTCACTTTAGACGCAACTGGTATCCGATATCTGTGTTTACATTAATTCCCGCCCAAAATGATTGTCATTGATAGTTTTGCATGCACATAGTAGACCCTCAGTTTTAATAGTATGGCCATTCAAAAAGTATTTATATATTTCATTTTGAGTGGCCATGATTACCTGCCAGGGGTGTATTTTCCAAAGCAAAAAATAACTATGGCTGCAAGTTTTGTGTTAAACTAAGTAAATTAGCATGGATTTTATGAGTCAATAAACATTTAAAGGGATAGTTCACCCAAAAATTAAAATTCTGTCATCATTTATTCACCCTCATGTTGCCGTAAACCTGTATGAGTTTATTTCTTTTGCTGAACACAAAATAAGATACACTATATTACCAAAGGTTTTGGGACGCCTGCATTTACGTGCACATGAATCTTAATCCGTAGGGTTTAATATGGAGTTGGCCCACCTTTTGCAGCTATGGCAGCTTCAACTCTTCTGGGAAGGCTTTCCACAAGGTTTAGGAGTGTGTTTATGGGAATTTTTGATCATTCTTCTAGAAGCTCATTTGTGAGGTCAAGCAGTGATGTTAGCGAGAAGGCCTGGCTCACAGTCTCCGCTCTAATTCATCCCAAAGGTGTTCAATCATGTCTTTATGGACCTTGCTTTGTGCACTGGTGAACAGTTATGTTGGAACAGGAAGGGGCAATCCCCAAACTGTTCCCTCAAAGTTGGGAGCATGAAATTGTCCAAAATGTCTTGGTATGCTGAAGCATTAAGAGTTCCTTTCACTGGAACTAAGGGTCAAGCCCAACCCCTGAAGAACAACCCCACACCATAATCCCCCTCCACCAAACTTTACACTTGACACAATGCAGTCAGGCAAGTACCGTTCTCCTGGAGCCGCCAAACCCAGACTCGTCCATCGGATTGCCAGACAGAGATGGTGATTGGTCACTACAGAGAACACATCTCCACTGCTCTAGAGTCCAGTGGTGGTGTGCTTTACACCACTGCATCCGACGCTTTGCATTGCACTTGGTGATGTAAGGCTTGGATGCAGCTGCTCGGCCATGGAAACCCATTCCATGAAGCTCTCTATGCACTGTTCTTGAGCTAATCTGAAGGCCACATGAAGTTTGGAGGTCTGTAGCTATTGACTCTGCAGAAAGTTGGCGACTTCTGCACACTGTGTGCCTCAGCATGCGCTGACCCGCTCTGTGATTTTACGTGATCTACCACTTCATGGCTGAGTTGCTGTTGTTCCCAATTGCTTCCACTTTATGATTCCACTAACAGTTGACCGTGGAATATTTAGTAGTGAGGAAATTTCACGAATGGACTTATTGCACAGATGGCAACCTATCACGGGACCACGCTTGAATTCACTGAGCTCCTGAGAGCGACCCATTCTTTCACAAATATTTTTAGAAGCAGTCTGCATGCCTAGTTGCTTGATTTTATACACCTGTGTCCATGGAAGTGATTGGAACACCTGAATTCAATGATTTGGAAGGGTGTCCCAATACTTTTGCCAATATAGTGTACTTTGAAGAATCTTGACCAAACAGTTGACGGCCCCCATTGACTTCCTCAATAGGACTAAAGTACTATGGATGTCAATTGCAACTGTCAGCTATCTCGTTACCAACATTCTTCAAAATTTGTATTCAACAGAAGAAAGAAACTTGTACAGGTTTGGAAAAACATAATGAGTAGATGACTGAATTTGTATTACTAGCCCAATAATATTTCAAGCCAGAAGTCAACATTTTTATTGCAAGTGCCAAAAAACAAAACAAATACAAAGTTGGACATAGGTAGTTTTCTTGATATGTGCTCATAAATGTAAATGTCTGTAACTCTTAAATTAAACTATAAACTCTTCTTTCTTTTTTTTTACCAAGCTTGACACATATGGGCTCAATGTGAGGACGCATAAAAAAGTGGTGGGACTGTGCCACTTGGTGGTGCTATAATTAAATAAAACTTGAAATTTGCTCTTACTACAGTACCTTTGTACCAAAAACATAGCTACCATTTTAAAAATATATATGAAGCTGTAACTCTGCAATGGTTTTACAAATTGACACAAAACTCTGGCTGCCTCGCTGTCTTATGAGAATGACTTGTACGGCAGCATTTGTGCATGAATGCACCTCATGAAACTGATTTCAGACAGACTTCTGAGGCAGCGTTTAAAAACAGCGTTTAAAACAGTTTAATGATCTACAGAAAAAAAACTAAACAGAGAAATTACTACTGTAGTAATTAATTATCAAAATTGAAATATGTTGATCAAAATCGTACATTTATACACAAACTGAGCAGCAAAGGATACATCTATGCTTCCTTCAAAAATCGATCAGATGAAGGTAGGGCTGCGCGATTAATCGCATGAGATTGTCATGCGTGTCTCATCAGTAAAGCCGGTTCTGTGATTAGCGGTAAATGTCCATCACCTGCTTTCAAATGGAGCGGCACTTAATATACAGAGCCGTAGTTCGCGGACAAGCTACGCAATATCGCGTTCATAATCGCAGATGAATCGGCTTCGATTATGAACGCGATATTGCGTAGCTTGTCCGCGAACTACGCCTCTGTATATTAAGTGCCGCTCCATTTGAAAGCAGGTGATGGACATTTACCGCTAATCACAGAACCGGCTTTACTGATGAGACACGCATGACAATCTCATGCGATTAATCGTGCAGCCCTAGATGAAGGTATCACATGAGACAGGAAGTGAAGCTAACATTGGATTCAGACGTGCCTTGATGCCTTCCTACCTTGAAATGTGTCCTCAGAAGGCAGCATTTTCCAGTTTTTGGACACAGCCTGTGTAATTGTTATGCCACACTGACCACATCAATTAGGTGACAGTGCCACCTACTGGTCAAACACAAACAGCAATTAAATCGGTTACACTTTATTTTAAGATGACAGTTACATTGCAATTACTCAAAGTACTGAGTAATATAACTACATTTACTTAATATAGAGTTAGGGTTTGGTTTGGGGTAATTAAGAATTATTTACATCATTATAGTAAGTACATGTAGTATTGAGTAACTGCATCACCTTAAAATACAGTGTTACCATTAAACAGCAACTGATTGCATCTATGATCTTTCAACCATTTTGCCTAAAATTATGTAAATATGTCTAAAATTGTCTCGTTTAAGAGGATCCTTAGTAACAGGTGGATTTTTATACTGAGATTAGCTCATATATATGATCCTCCCAGGTCATGTCTACATTGTCTACTAAAATTTCTTCTGCTTCACTTCAAACTGTCAGCTGTTTGACCCTCTAAGTCTGATTCGTTTGACTAGTGTGATCGCTCTGTACTGTGCCCTCGCCCGCTTGAAGAGGCATGGTTGGACTGCTTGGGCGCGGTACAGTTGTTGTACGTGCCGGAGTATGGAAAAGCTACTACTATTGTGTGTTATGCTATGTCTGACATCATTACAACAACAAATATCTTCAATTACTAATAGAATAGTACTCTTTTTCAATTAATATAATTAATTCACGTATATTTAGGTTTATAATGGGTCCGGTTCTCACTTTATTGGTGAACAGGAATTGTAGTTTACGATTAAAGCTGCAGATTCCTCTATCAATGTCAGCTCTCTTCTAACAAGCTGATGATCTTAACCAGGTGTGATAAATAAGGAGATATACAAAACATCCTTGATCAAACACACCTGCCAAAATTGAACCCAACCCCAAAATTGAACCCAAAGTTTTCAGAACTGCATTTTATTATGTATAAAACTTAACTCTGCAAGACTGTCCCTCCAGGACCAAAGCTGCCCATCCCTGATCCATAGGATAGGATAGGGTGTAGAGCAGGAGTGTCCAATCCTACTCCTGGCCACCATCCTGCAGACTTTAGTTCCAACCCCAATTAAACACACCTAAACCAGCTAATCAAGGTCTACTAGGCATACTAGAAACTTCCTGTCAGGTGTGTTGAGGCATAGTTGTAGCTAAACCCTGCTGGACAGTGGCCATCCGGGACTGTGTTTGGACACCCCTGTTAAAGAGCATACATGTTGTTGGTTTTGATGCATTAAATGTCTAAATTGTTTTGTCTATTTTTTTTGCCCTAGATCTAATGACACTGAAAGAAGCGAGTCATGAACTTCATAAAAGGGAAGAAGAGAAAGAACATTATGGTAAACATCATGATTTCTTGACTTGGGAAAGATCGACACAGGCTAAAAAGACTTTATCACAAAACAGAGCTCAAAAGACAGGATATACAAGTTATTTCACCTGCCAACAGTGTGGAATGAATTTTGATCAATATAGAAACCTTCAAATCCACTTGAGAGTTCACACTGGAGAAAAGCCTTACACTTGTCAACAATGTGGACAGAGTTTTACTGTAAAGGGAAACCTTTTAGTCCACATGAGAATTCACACTGGAGAGAAACCTTTCACCTGCCAACAGTGTGGAAAGAGTTTCAGACATAAAGGAAACCTTATAGTTCACATGAGAATTCACACGCAAGAGAAGGCTTACACCTGCCAACAGTGTGGAAAGAGTTTCACACATAAAGGGAGCCTTGAAGTCCACAAGAGAACTCACACTGGAGAAAAACCTTACACCTGCAAACAATGTGGGCAGAGTTTCAGTCAAAAAGGAAACCTTATAGTCCACATGAGAATTCACACTGGAGAGAGCCCATTCACCTGCCAACAGTGTGGAAAGAAATTCAGTCAAAAAGGACACCTTACAGCCCACACGAGAACTCACACTAGAGAGAAGCCTTACACCTGCGATCTGTGTGGGAATGGCTTTACACGGGAACTAAGCCTTAGGGAACACATGAATATTCACACTGGAGAGAAGACATTCATATGTGATCAGTGTGGAAAGAGTTTCAGATTTAAAGGTAACCTTAAGGTCCACTTGAGGATTCACTTGAAAGAGAGCTCTTTCAGAAGTCGTCACTGTGGAAAGAGCAGAGGTGTAAAGAGTACCTGAAAACAATACTTGAGTAAAAGTACAGATACCTCACATCAAAAATTACTCGTTTACAAGTTTCAAATCACCAATTCTAATACAACTTGAGTAAAAGTCTTTGAATATCTGAATTTAACTGTACTTAAAGCTGTTGTCTGTAACTTTGTGTGTTCAAAATGTACCAAATAAGAATGTACAACATGAAACTATTTTCCAAACTGTGTTTTTGTCTTATACTGAATCATTATGGTACACTTATAAGTGTTTATATTTGTTTAAGTGTATAAGTGTTTATATATAAAGGTGCTGGTCATATAATTAGAATATCATCAAAAATTTCACTAATTCCATTCAAAAAGTGAAAATTGCATATTATATTTCAAATGTTTCTTTTAATTTTGATGATTATAACTGACAACTAAGGAAAATCCAAAAAATTCAGTATCTCAGAAAATTAGAATATTGTGAAAAGGTTCAATATTGAAGACACCTGGTGCCACACTCTAATCAGTTAATTAACTCAAAACACCTGCAAAGGCCTTTAAATGGTCTCTCAGTCTAGTTCTGTAGGCTACACAATCATGGGGAAGACTGCTGACTTGACAGTTGTCCAAAAGACAACCATTGACACCTTGCACAAGGAGGGCAAGACACAAAAGGTCATTGCAAAAGAGGCTGGCTGTTCACAGAGCTCTGTGTCCAAGCACATTAATAGAGAGGCGAAGGGAAGGAAAAGATGTGGTAGAAAAAAAGTGTACAAGCAATAGTGATAACCGCACCCTGGAGAGGATTGTGAAATAAAACCCATTCAAAAATGTGGGGGAGATTCACAAAGAGTGGACTGCAGCTGGAGTCAGTGCTTCAAGAACCACCACGCATAGACATATGCAAGACATGGGTTTCAGCTGTCGCATTCCTTGTGTCAAGCCACTCTTGAACAACAGACAGCGTCAGAAGCGTCTCACCTGGGCTAAAGATAAAAAGGACTGGACTGCTGCTGAGTGGTCCAAAGTTATGTTCTCTGATGAAAGTAAATTTTGTATTTCCTTTGGAAATCTGGGTCCCAGAGTCTGGAGGAAGAGAGGAGAGGCACACAATCCATGTTACTTGAGGTCCACTGTAAAGTTTCCACAGTCAGTGATGGTTTGGGGCGCCATGTCATTTGCTGGTGTTGGTCCACTGTGTTTTCTGAGGTCCAAGGTCAACGCAGCGGTATACCAGGAAGTTTTAGATCACTTCATGCTTCCTGCTGCTGACCAACTTTATGGAGATGCAGATTTCATTTTCCAACAGGACTTGGCACCTGCACACAGTGCCAAAGCTACCAGTACCTGGTTTAAGGACCATGGTATCCCTGTTCTTAATTGGCCAGCAAACTCACCTGACCTTAACCCCATAGAAAATCTATGGGGTATTGTGAAGAGGAAGATGCGATATGCCAGACCTAACAATGCAGAAGAGCTGAAGGCCACTTTCAGAGCAACCTGGACTCTCATAACACCTGAGCAGTGCCACAGACTGATCGACTCCATTCCACGCCACATTGCTGCAGTAATTCAGGCAAAAGGAGCCCCAACTAAGTATTGAGTGCTGTACATGCTCATACTTTTCATGTTCATACTTTTCAGTTGGCCAAGATTTCTAAAAATCCTTTCTTTGTATTGGTCTTAAGTAATATTCTAATTTTCTGAGATACTGAATTTTGGATTTTCCTTAGTTGTCAGTTATAATCATCAAAATTAAAAGAAATAAACATTTGAAATATATCAGTCTGTGTGTAATGAATGAATATAATATACAAGTTTCACTTTTTGAATGGAATTAGTGAAATAAATCAACTTTTTTATGATAATTATATGACCAGCACCTGTATATTATCTAACAGGCTTAAAGTGACAAATAAAAAAAAAGAAAAGAAGAGGCAGGACAAATGCACTACATGCATACAGGACTGCTGTATTTGCCAACTGTGGAAGGTCTGCCCACACAGTCCCAATGGTACCACCTTCCACATTGGAATAAGTTATAAGTTCCCGTGTGTTTTGCAATGTATATGTATAAATTATAAGTAAAAAGGTCAGTTTGGCCTTCGTGCCTATGCTTCTCTCTACATGAATGACAGAGCTTTGAAAGGTAATCTATAATATGTAGAGAGAGTCATCATGCCCAAAAAAAAAATGTATAAGAAAAGATAATATAGGTTTTTCAAATGTAAAGGATTCTTTCTCACCAGTTTCTCTTAACCCTCTGGAGTCTGAGGCTGATTTGGGGCTTGGAGAAGTTTTGACATACCCTGACATTTGTGCTTTTTTCAGTTGTTCATAAACATATAAATGACAAAAGTGTCATTACACTGTATTCAGCACAAACTAGGCTACCATAATATGTGAGGAACATGTATGTACATGTTTGTATTTTTGAAGGAATAATGTTTATGCGTGGTTATTGAAAAAACTTAAGTCACTGAAATAAGGCCAAAAAAAGTATATTAAATCTGTGTTCATAAGACTTTTGGGTATTGGAGGTTGTAGACTAGAGTTTTTGCTTCAGAATTATGTAAAAATTATGCTGCCTACTCCTTCATATAAAACAATATATTGATTTAGTTTTTGTAAGACACTTTTTGTCAAGAAACACAGTATGCGTGGAGGCGTGAATCTGCATGCATAATGGGCCATTTACACCTGAGAAGACAAAAGAATCACATAATAATGACCTGAAATGACTTGCATATTAATGAGGCCTTTCAGTCAGGTAGGCTGTGAAAAAAACCCCTCTGTAATAATGTCTCAGCTCATCATAAACAGCAATACTGTGAAATATTATTACAATTTAAAATAATGGTATTCTATTCTATTCTTTAAAATATAATGTATTTCTGTGGTGCAAAGTGTCTGAACAATTATGTTACCTCTATGGCATTTCATATAGGCTTTTAGCTTAAAAGCATGCACATTTGGAGAAATATTGATGGATTCTTATATATTTATGTCAATTTTCTATACTGAGAAATAATATTTATTGTCATCACTATGAGTGCTGGATACTGTGTTTTTAATTCATACTTGCAGCCGGAGGGCGCTCTGTACACCTTTAGTCCACAAATTCATATAAAGAAAAGGAACTTGGAACTAATGGCATGTCTTCTAGAGATCGCTAACCATTGCTTTAACATCCAAATAAACACTTTTCAAGACAATAAATACACGATTGAGACGATGAATGCATGTATTGCCTCTGAATTTGCATCTGAATCGCGCTGGCTCTGTGGGCGTGGCCTCATTAGCGGATAATGAGCTGAATCACGGACTTCTGACACGTGTCTCTTCATACAGATTACATAAACAGAGAATATTTGTTTTCGATTTGACTTGCATGATTTAAAACCTGACATTTCAACGTTTCTTTAGACGTAAGTGTCATTTTTTTTGTCATTAGTATTCATAAGTTACAGTTCATTTTCTGAGAACTATCAGATTGGACTTCGTTCAGAGGCAGAGGAGAGATCACTCATCATGTTAGTTTTCTTTATTTTACAAAAAGCACAACATTTTGTTTTTACTCTGAGTGTACACAAATAAAAGAAGACATTCTATAGTTTCAATTGATATATTACTTATGTCTCTATGACAAGAAATGACGGAGTATTTTAACCCTCTGGAGTCTGAGGCTGATTTGGGGCCTGGAGAAGTTTTGACATGCCCTGACATTTGTGCTTTTTTCAGTTGTTCATAAACATATTAATGACACAAGTGTCATTACACTGTATTCAGCACAAACTAGGCTACCATAATATGTGAGGAACATGTGTGTACATGTTTGTGTTTTTGAAGGAATAATGTTTATGCGTGGTTACTGAAAAAACAAAAAACTTAAGTCACTGATATAAGGCCAATAAAAGTATATTAAATCTGTGTTCACAAGACTTTTGGGTATTGAAGGTTGTAGACTAGAGTTTTTGCTTCAAAATTATGTAAAAATTATGCTGACTACTCTTTCATTTATAACAATATACTGATTTAGTTTTTGTAAGACACTTTTTGCCAAGAAACACGGTATGCGAGGAGGCGTGAATCTCCATGAATAATGGCTCATTCTCACCTGTGAAGACAAAAGAATTGAATAGTAATGAGCTGAAAAGACTTGCATATTAATGAGGCATTTCAGTCAGGTAGGCTGTGAAAAAAACTTCTGTGATGTCTCAAGCTCATCATGGTATATGAAACATACAGAAAAATTTTATTACAATATAAAATAATGGTTTTATATTATACTTTAAAATATAATGTATTTCTGTGATGCAAAGAGTCTGAATATAGGCTTTTAGTTTAAAAGCATGCACATTTGGAGAAATATAGGATTCTCATATGTTTATGTCAATTTTCTATACAGAGGAGTTATTTTTATTTAATATTCATTGTTATCTCTATGAGCACTGGTGTTTGCAATTCATCCTTGAAGTCGGAGGGCGCTCTCTGTGCATTTTTAGTCCACAAATTCACCTAAGAAGAAGACGATATTCCATGAATGGTGTTTACCAATTCATACTACAGCCGGAGGGCGCTAAAGAAACAAAAACTCACTTAAAACTTATCAATAGAAGAAAACAAACAGGAATTTACTGAATGTCTTCCAGAGATCGCTAACCATGGCTTTTTCATCCAGATAAACAATTTTCAAGGCAATAAATACACGATTGAGACGATGAATGCATGTGTTGTCTCTGAATTTGCCTGTGAATAGCGCTGGCTCCGTGGGTGTGGCCGCATTAGTGGGTAATGAGCTGAATCACGGACTTCTGACATGGCTCTCTTTTCATACAGATTACATAAACACAGAATGTTTGTTTTCGATTTGACTTGCACGATTTAAAACCTGACATTTCAACGTTTTGTTAGACATAAGTATGAATTTTTTGTGATTAGTATTCACTAAGTTACACTTCATTTTCTGAGAACTATCAGATTGGACTTCGTTCAGAGGGAGATGAGAGATCACGCATCATGTTAGTTTTCTTTATTTTACAAAAAGCACAACATTTTGTTTTTACTCTGAGTGTACACAAATAAAAGGAGATATTCTATAGTTTCAATTGATATATTACTTATGTCTTTATGACAAAAAATGACAGAGTATTTTAAGTCTGTTTTGCTGCAATGTGAAAAAAAACCTGCAAAACGCGCCGGCGCGTTTTTAGACCTCAGAGTGTTAAGTCTGTTTTGCTGCAATGTGAAAAAAACCTGCAAAATGCGCCGGCGCGTTTTCAGACCTCAGGGAGTTAAAAGTCTTTTTGCAATTTCCATGCAGATTAAAACAATGCCTTCCTCCTTTGAAGAAAACGTCATTTCTTCCTCCATAAGAAGCTCTGCAAGCTGATGTGAGCAGTTATGCCATACATTAATTATGTTTTAGCAAGAAAGACTGTAAAATTCAAATAAATACATATAGCTTACTTTGCAAACAAATTGACCACAGGATGTGGAATCCTGTTGTTTAGGATGCACAACTGAGTGGCATCCCCACCTTGAAATGTTCAGACCTTTCATCCTAAGGAAAGATTTATTAAATAGAAGTGTGCGTGAGTGCACTCATCATTAAGCCACAATAATACATTATAATATACAACAGATACTTAATTGTTCTAAGAAACTTTGCATACAGTACTTGCCTTGTTACATTCTTGCATTTGCAAATTGCTGACTCGTTAGCACCAAAAGGGTCAATATATATAAATTGACAATTTTGGGAACATTCCCTAAAACAAACAATAACGGTCATTAGATAGCTACTCTTAAACCTTATTTACCATCAATTCATGCATCTGCTTCTGTGTCAATCTTGAAAGTTTGTCATTGTGTGTCACTGACATAAACAGCCCCAAAAAGAACATCATGACTGGATGGATCAAGCTACAAACAATACAATAGTAGTTTAAAAAGTGCTCTGTCAACATATAAAAGTACTTTGGAGTTTGTGATTAAATGCAAAAACCTTTTTCAAGCCCTTTCTGCTTCCTTTCCAGATTTCTTTCATCTGGTATGAATCAATTAAATATGCCCTTCTGATTCCTGACATATTTAATCATTTTTTAAGATTATGTAGATAAGCATTCACAAGCTATTTGCAAAAAAGAATATCACGAATCACTAAAAGAAGCACAGTGATTATAAAGTAAAATCCTGAGCTATGGCAAAGTGAAATAATGCCAAACCACTTAATATTTACCTTGTTCTTCCGAATATGTTGACTCAAAGAAGGTGTCAGGGCAGCAAGAGTGAGGAGTTGGTGGGACTGGGTTCATTTGTGTTTGTGCCATTATATTCAGAATTAAGTGGGTAGTGGTGGGTTGAGGTGAGGAAAGAACCTTCAGACACTGACTGGTGGGGCTTATTGGGGCTGACAGACCTTTTGTGAAACTAAGAGAAGGACTGGGATGAGGAGGACTGGCATTAGACGGAAGAGTGGCAGGATGAGGAGGACTGGCTGGAGGAGCAGGAAGACTGGCATGAGATGGAAAAGTGGCAGGATAAGGAGGACTGGCCGGAGGATCAGGAGGACTGGCATTTGATGGAAGAGTGGCAGGATGAGGAGGACTGGCTGGAGGAGCAGGAAGACTGGCATGAGATGGAAAAGTGGCAGGATAAGGAGGACTGGCCGGAGGATCAGGAGGACTGGCATTTGATGGAAGAGTGGCAGGATGAGGAGGACTGGCCGGAGGATCAGGAGGACTGGCATTTGATGGAAGAGTGGCAGGATGAGGAGGACTGGTCGGAGGATCAGGAGGACTGGCATTTGATGGAAGAGTGGCAGGATGAGGAGGACTGGTCGGAGGATCAGGAGGACTGGCATGAGATGGAAAAGTGGCAGGATAAGGAGGACTGGCCGGAGGAGCAGGAGGACTGGCATGAGATGGAAAAGTGGCAGGATGAGGAGGACTGGCATGAGATGAAAGAGTGGCAGGATGAAGAGGACTGGCAAGGAGGAGGACTGAGAGGTGCTGATGGGATCCATTTTTTTGGAATGTGAGGCTAAGGCTCCACATACTTTATTAAGTGATCCACATTGAATTTCATTATTTTTTTTCCTTTCGTTGAAACCACATCAACATTTTTTTGTTCGATTTTTACAAAGAGTATATGTACCCAGCATG
The DNA here is from genome assembly GCF_018812025.1 of Megalobrama amblycephala. Lineage (NCBI taxonomy): Eukaryota > Metazoa > Chordata > Actinopteri > Cypriniformes > Xenocyprididae > Megalobrama > Megalobrama amblycephala. The sequence continues at coordinate 17,246,544 of NC_063044.1, read as the reverse complement.
TCTGGGTCTATTTTTCCACTCTTTCTGTTCTCCTGTCTCACATTCCTCACCAACACTTTATCCCCAGCCATGAAGTTGTCCTGCCCTCTTTCACTTCGTACTTTCTCCTGACTATTTGAGATGTTCTGCTTTACTGCTTCCATGGTCTCTCTCCTATCACTCAACCCATCAGAGAGCTGCTTACTTGCAACCATGGCTTCCACCTTTCCATGACAGATCTAAGTAAGACATTCACAATAATTATTCACATCTTTCAATATCAAGTGTCATTAGAAATTCAAAGTACACAAACCACTAACCTCATAATCCTGACACCTGATACCTGACATGGATACTGTGCCTCTCTCCCAAACATTAAATAGTATGGGGAAAACTTTGTTAGTTATTTTTTTGTTCTTAGCGTGAACATTGTTGCATTTAGATGCAGGTGCCACGTTGAAGGATTTTCCCCAACCATTTTTGTCAGGCTTCTGGAAATTAACAATTTAAATAAATCATGAAAATAATAAACAAAATCATGAAATGTTCCAAAACTACTGAATATGTGCCTGTAAATTACCTTTGAACTGTGCCATTCATTTTCTCAATGAGGCCATTTGTCTGGGGATGATAGGGAGAACACAGACTCCAGGTGATACATAGTCTGTCACACAGGTAAAATTGACCTTTGGAAAAAAGGGCATTTTCAGATATTTCTTATGGTCATATCCATTTATGTTGACTTGATTTGTGTTGAACCAACCTTGTTGACAAACTCTCTTCCATGATCTGTTAAAAGGTGCTCCGGTGCTCCAAATTTGTAAAACAAAAAAAATCAAGGATGCACCCCACGACCTGTTCTGCTCATTTAGTTTTAAGAAGATAGCCTTTAGACCACTTGGTAAAATAGTCCACCATGACACAAATATATTGGTGGCCATTTTCAGTTGGAGTTAACTTGCCTATCAGATCCATCCCAATTAATTCCAGTGGTTCTGAGACCTGAAATGAGAATCAATGTTTTAAACATTCAGGACTAAGGCTATTATGTATTAAAAGTCTGTTATAACTGCATTGTTATACATATAACTATAGGATTGTAAGCTGCGTTCACTTTTATTGATTTTTTCCTAGCACTGAGGACACTAGGCTATCTGAAAGAAGAGAGGTGGGCCATGACCATTTTAATTGAGTTAGAGTAGTAAAAAAACTAATATGGTACTTTTAACAATTAACTTAACCACTTGCGGATGTCCTGTTCCATGTCAGGCCGGTAAAATCTAAGAATTATGGCATTGTGAGTTTTTCCCACTCCACAATGTCCACCAAGAGGGCCTGCGTGGAATTCCATAAATATACTGTGCACCTCCTCAGGTGAGAGGACAACTTTAGCTAAATGCTGACTCTTGTCCTTTTTTCTCCTGCAGATGTAATGCAGCTCTCCATCTAATGTAATCATGTTATATAAGTAAATAAAGGTCACAGTTGTATTACATTTTTAGACCAACTTAACAAATCATTACTATTCATTGTGAAATTTTCACATCTTCTCTTTATATAATAACGCTCCTTTCTTGAGCAGTCATCTGGATATTGGTTATATATATATATATATTATATTCAGCAAGTACATGTTATATATAAGCACCTGTTGCTTGTAGCAGGCACAGGCCTATGTCTTCGCGAATCCAATCTATGTCGTCAAACAGCAAACTACCCCCTGTTAGGACAGCTTCTGCAAACTACAAAATGAAGTCATGAAAAAAGGGTATAAATTCACATTTTAAACTTTTACTCACTTTTCGTTTCTTTTACTTAACTTTCTTTTCTGTTGAGAGTCTTGTGTTCTAAGTTTTGCCACAAAGTTTAACCAACGACTTTTGACGCCTCAACTTTAACTCCAGCCATGACAAGAGACTTCATTTCATTTGCCAGCATGCTCAAACATGATTGGTTTTTACCTAACCACAATCCGGACCTGAAACGATCCTGCAACAAATCGACTCGGAAAAACCCTTCTCTCCCAGCTAAGAACGCAAACGAGGAGTTAATGTTTGCTTGCACAGTTTTGTAAATCCTGTCCTGCCTTTTGATGCATTAAGTGACACATTCCTCTGCCACAATGTTCTCAATGCTTTCTTTGATCAATGCAGGAAAATGTTGATTGTTGCATTTAACTTTGGATTGCAGAAGAAAAAGTAACAATGAAATATAATATACTAACCTCATAATTGTCAGGTACGTCACAAGGATACCTTGCTTCACGGCCAAACATCAGAAAGTATGGCAAGTATTTTGTAGTCATTTGCTTTTTTGTGCATAGACCAAACATTGTGGCCTCCAAATAACCTGCCCAGTTTTGTGGCTGCTTACCCACCAGTTTGCTCAAACACCTTTGAATAAGAGAAGAGTCATCAACAGTGAAAGATTTTCCATTTATGTGGCAATTTTGACATTTATCATCTACACAATAGTCAATAGTTTAATTAAAGTTTATTATGAATTATTTTATACCTCTGAATTGTGCCGTTAAGTCTTTCAACCAACCCATTGGTCTGTGGATGGTATGGTGAACATAAACTTCTCTTAATTGTAAGTTACAGACACCCATATTGATCTATATATTAAGAATGGGGATTTTAATATTTTTACAATATATAAAACAAACAAATTAGAAACAAAACAATAAATATAACCCCAACCTTGTTCACAAATTCTGTGCCTTGGTCAGTTAACAATACAGCCCGTGACCTCCTCTGCACTTTTAGATTTTAGTAGGAAAGCCTCACACCACATAGTCCACCATAACGCAGATATACTGATAACCATCTTCAGTTGGTGTGAGCTTTCCCACTAAATCCATGCCAACTATCTGCCATGGCTCAGATACCTGTGGAAAAAAGTGGTTGCTTTAATAAATAGAAAATTATACGACTGTCTCATTTACACTGAATTACCTCAATATGTATATAATCAGCTTTGTTCTTGATTTCAGTTTTCTTGGACTGACTGACAGCATAGTGCGTCACCTAACATAGTCATTTTAATACTGGTAGAATGTATTAACATGAAAAAGTACTTGTTAATTTCTACTTACCCAATTCCTGATATCAACAGTCATCAAAGGCCAATAAAATCATTGGCTGATTGCATCAGTTGTTTTTACAGTTCCACAGTGGGCACTAATCGGATTAGTGTGGAATTCTGCAAAAACTTGTTTGGCCTCCTCTCTTCAACATAACACCTTGGCCAAACCACCCTCTCCACGTCTTCTTATGTAGTATAAAATTTATCTAAAGTAGTAAGTTGTGTTCATTAAAAATTCCTTAACTGACCAGAAGACTGAACCAACTGACAATAAATGACCAATTACCTATGCAAATAAAGTCACTAAGTTGTAAATAGACTTGGTTATAATATTAGCAAAAGTTATATGTTATACATTCTCGTTGCTTCTCATTAATTGAAATCATTATGTTGACTGATTTGACTGAGCTGATATAGACAACTGACATTCATAATGTCATTGATTATGCAAATGAGAGTAAATTCATGGTCATCTTAAATGTGCATTAATTTAAAACATTTCACCATTAAATTACTATATGGTAATGTTAGTTAGTTATTGAAAGAGTGGAACATTTTCTCCTGCTTTTCATGCAGTTGTTAGCCATCGTATGAAGACTGTTTATTAAACAGTTTATTAAATACTTTTGAGCAAATTTTGGCCCTGTTTAGCAGATGTTATTGCTGATATAGATACAAAACTTGTAAGATGGTGCTAATTAGTCATTGTTTTATTTACTTCCAGGTTGTACTGTTTGCAGCGCAACAAAATCAACAGGAATCCTCACAGAAAAAAGAGCGTCAATGTCCGAGGAGTGGGTGTACTTTAAGATCCAGGCCTCAAACACAAACCGATCAACAGCTCTGACCTCTTTGAGGAACAAAATACACCGACATGAGACATCCAGGGCACACGAAATAGCCCAGGAGCTCACTGAAAAGGGTGGACAGAATATACTTGGAAATATGGTGAGAACCATCTCAGAGACTGTGTTGGCTGAGACAGATGCTGTATTCAGAACAGCATACTATCTTGCGAAGATGAACCGACCTTTCACTGACCATGACAATCTCGTTGAGCTTCAGGAAAGAAATGGTGTCAACATGGGCACTAGTCTGCACTCAAGGTACAGTTCCACAAAAATTGTGGAACACATAGCAAAAGAGATGCAGAAAAAAACAGTTCACAGTATTGTGTCGTCTTCAAGCAAGTTGTCTGTTCTCATTGATGAGGCAACATCTCTCAGCCACAAATCTGCTATGATTGTCAACTTGAAAGCCTCAGTAGATGGAGCTACTCCTAAATTTGTGTTTCTGGAGCTGGTTGAGCTAGAAAGCCAAAAGGCAGAGGATATAGAAGAAGCTCTACTTGACTGTTTATACACTGCAGGCTTCAGTGAAGATTGGCTTCAAAAGAACTGGGTTTCGTTTGTTTCTGATGGAGCCAGTGTCATGTTGGGCAAAAACGCTGGTGTTGCAACCAGGCTGATGGCAAGATACCCTAACCTCTTCACATGGCACTGCATGAACCATCGTTTGGAACTGGCTGTATCTGATGCTGTGGATGAGGTTCAGGCAGTCAACCACTTCAGAGCTTTCATGGAGAAGATCCACAATCTCTACAGTCAGTCCAATAAAAATTCACGGGAGCTTCTGGAAGCAGCGCAAGAAGTGGGCTGAAAATTGGCAGGGTTTTAAATACACAATGGGTGTATTTAAAACAAAAGAAGATATTTTGAAGAATGTTTGTTTTGTCCTCTTCCTGATGATCCTCCAACCTCCCCCTCTTTCCTGATGAAATGAGTTTATTGTTAACATTGTTGTTATTACTATTACTAATACTGTTACTATTACTATTAGTCATCTTCCTCATCCTCCAACTTTCCCCTCATTTCTGATTACTTGTGTTCATTATTATTATTTATTATTATTGCTGTTATTATTATTATTGCTACTACTATTACTAATATTGTCACCTTCCTCATCCTCCATCTTTTGTTATTATTAATACTATTATTACCATCATTAATATTATTGTCATCAAATATATATATATTTATTTATTTATTTATTTATTTTTTATACTCTGTACTTGTGTTCTTGAGTACTGGAATTGACTATATGCACGGTTACTTCCTGGTTGTAGTTAAGCCAGCTCGGGCATTTCTGTTGAACTGTTAGCTGTGAATCTGTACTTGCTGTACATCGACACAAAACCATCAATGTTTGACTTTTTTATGTTGTATTTGTATTTTAATGCAGTTATCACATGTACCTAATTTGCAAATAAACCAGTTTTATTGATTCAATAAAGACGAAGCATGGGGAAAGTTTTAATGAGAAACACTGTGTCTTTTTCCAGCACTTTAAATGTCATTTTTAATGTGATGACCACAAACATTATTTGTTTATCCTTCTAAGATTGTCCCCACTTGTAAAACTGAATGTTTCAAGATGTAGAAAGTCCAACATTTGATAGAAAACTCTTTTATTTAGTTGAAGTTATCAGAGGCACGAGGATTCTTTCAGTCAGTTCACCAGACAGACGTGAAGAGAGACAGAGATGCTGAACGAAGCAGCTCCAAACCACATTAGTGACTCTTGACTTGCTTCGCTTATGTAACACGCTGTTGACTAAACCAAGTTCATTTGTACTTCTAGTGTTCATGTTTATGTTAAACTTGTTACAATATGATTAATATGATACAGATATCATTAATGACAGTAATTTAACATTTCAAGAATTAGTTTGATTCAGCCAATCCTGACTGAAGACAGGAGGAGCTGGGCATGGAGGAGGGTAATTATCTCCTGAGAAATGTGATAGCTGCTGATAATACCGAGGAGCTTATAATAAGTATACTGAATAAAAAAAGTTTTGGTTATAATAAAAGAAAAAAATTAAGCATTTTATCTGTCCTACAGAAAACAATTGTAACTGTAAGGGTCAGAAGAAGTTAGCTTGGCCACTAAGAATATTTTGCTGATAATTTTCGACCAGACAACAGGTGGCTGTGAAATGAACAAGACCTTTATTAAAGGGTGTCACGGGGAGTGTTGGCTGTTTTGATACAATGTTTCATTTGGCCAATGGGATAAGGGTTGACCATCAATTGGCAGAAGGCCATGAGAGATCAAGGTAAAAGATGTACAGTAGTTGGCAGTCGGCCACCCTTAATAAGAAAATGGTCTCTTACATAAGCAACACCTGTAAGTGAGAATATGGGAAAATGTAATGTACCAGTGAAGAGGGAAACAAGACTGCTGAGAAATCCACGAGTGTGGAGAACTTGAGCCACGAATCACAGAGAGAACGAGCCGTCTGAAGGATCCTGCTGCTTCAAGCTATGTTAGTGATGCCGTAATTCCCCAAGAGACACATAAATGCTGTGTCCATAGACAGCCTAGACAGAGGACACTGAACAAGTTACAGGCTTTGATCAGAGCTGGTTTCCCTTTACTTCCTCCAGGAAGGCAGTCTGAATGTGCCAGCATAAAACACAGAAGAACTACAACATACTGAAATATTATTAAATACTTAATTATATGAGAATAGACCAAATTAATCCAAGTACAATAACCAGTGTGGCAACCACACAAACACAAACAGTTAATAATGACTGTTCTAGTTATGTAAGACCAATATAGTCAAGACAGTCATACATGCTAAAAAAAAACAGCAATAAAATAAGAACTCTAAAACACAGCAATGAAAAACAATGTAACACAACCCTCTCCATGCAGCGCCGGCTCCTCCAGCCCAGGCCAGCATCAGCCAGTATCAGCCAGTATGGTGCCGAGTATGGAGCCTGGTGCTGTCTTAAACACAAACAATAATATTCAATTCAATAAGCACTGCCTGATGAACTACAACACAAACTGAAATGTAATTAAATATAAAACAGATTAACTGTTACGTATCCGGTGCCTGCTGGTTCCTGCTAATCCCGCTAATTCCCACCAGAGGTTCACCATTTCATTGCACACACAGTCATACATCACTCTGGACTACATTTCCCATAATTCCCCATCTAGGAACCAATCACACACTCGCACCTGTTTCCCATCAGTGGACCCTTTATAAGCTGCACCCACACATAGTGATGGTGAAATGAAGCTTTGTGAAGCACCGAGGCTTTCCCCTCAACGGTATCGTAAAAAGGTTCATTACTCGAAGCTTTTCAATACGGTGCACACTAACGACATCTTGTGGTCAAAAGGTGAAGAGCTGCTTGTGCCAGAGGACCCATTCTTTTTTTTTTTGACTGTTTCATGTAACAATTCACTTTGTGAAATAAACAAAAGCAATAAAAATGTTTTGTTTTTTGTTTTTTTTGTTTTTTAATTTAGTAGGCTACTAACAATATGTGAACAAATGAGCCTATAAATAATTTATGAAAAAAATAATAATAAATGGGACAAATTAACTTGTATAGAAACAATTTTTATGAATTTTTATGAAAAGTTTATTTACATAAACTTTAGCCTTAGTCCTAAACCTATGAGTTCATAGGCAAGGCTCATATAGGCATATATAATCAAAATAAAAGAAAATAATTGTGGAATGGTGAAGAACTTGTGGACTGGGTGGTGAAAGTGGTTGTGAACTGGGGAGTTTTTATTTTGTGGGAAATTGAAGAAATCAAAGATTTTTATTAAGGAACAGAACTTCAACAGTGCGGGGGCTAAGTCTATTTCTTTTTTTATTTACTACTTCCCCTGCCTTTGAAAATATGCTCCTCAGTCCCATGTGAGAGAATAACAGTTCTACCAGAAAGACTCGGGAAGCAAAGAAATACAAAGAATGAGATTTATTAGACAGTATGAAAATGAATAATCAATGATGAATGATTAAGTTCTTTGGCGTAGGCCCCGTCCATATGCACAATCCGGAGGGTAGCGGACGTTTGCTGGTCCTGCCTTTAGATGAAGGCAGGGGCGGAGCCTACCCCCGATGTATGGACCGGGACCGACCTGGTGGTGGTGGTGGGGAGGAGGTGGTGAATGCCGACGTAGGTATCTGCGAACATAATAGTAGGTGGGACCGGAACTTATATACTCAGTGACGTGAAGTAATTGGTTAGATAATGAGAAATGACGTGCATTAGAGTCTTCCGGGTAGAACTTCCGCTAAACGCTCCCATTTCTACCAGAAAGACTCGGGAAACAAAGAAATACGATGAATGAGATTTATTAGATAGTATGAAAATGAATAATCAATGATGAATGAGATCTTTGTACTGATTGCATGCCTCAGCATTCTTATAAGAGGAATCACCTTTGACCCTGACACTCTCTTCTCTTCTGACGGTTCAGTGGAAGCCTCATTGACACATTACACCAAGACATTCATTTACTTTCTGGTACTCTTCTTAATTCAAAGGTGTGAGGTTTGTCTTCAGAGTTACCAAAGCAGCACCTACTGGCTCCCTCTGAGCAAAGAGACGCTCTAACATGGCATATGTGTATCCACCCTACTGAATCAACTTATGAGTTGGTTTGCCCATCTGATTTTATAAAACCAATAATCTCTCTTTTGCTGTTGTGCTAGACTTGAAATGAGCCACAATCTTCCGTGCCTTTTGGCCTCCTTGTATTTTTCCTCCACCATTCTCTTTAATGCCTGGCGGGATGGAAGAGTGTAGGTTGGATCCAACAAACCTACAAACTCTTTGAAGCCAGCATCTTCAACAATTGAAAATGGCTGGTAATCTTTCACAACCATGTTGACCAAGGCCCCATCAATCTTTTGTTTTCTGATCCCTGCAATAAAGTAAAGTATTAAAAATATAACTTAAATAATACCTATGCATTATTTACCGTATTTTTCGGACTATAAGTCGCACCTGAGTATAAGTCGCATCAGTCCAAAAATACGTCATGACGAGGAAAAAAACATATATAAGTCGCACCGGACTATAAGTCGCATTTATTTAGAACCAAGGAACAAGAGAAAACATTACCGTCTACAGCCACGAGAGGGCGCTCTATGCTGCTCAGTGCTCCTGTAGTCTACCACTGAAAACAACTGAAAACTGTTAACTGAAATATTAACTTAATTTATTTAAAATCCAAGACCAAGAACAGATATTGGTAATCTGGAAAGGCAAGTTATTCAGCTAATGGTACACAATAGTACACAGAACAACAGGCTGAATATGTATGTTAACATAACACATTAACAGTTAGCTACATAATAGCATAAAAACATACCTGGAAGGCTGAATAGGCTAAAATTAACATAACAAGCCAGCGAGTCCAACAGTTACCGGTAACACTAAGCAAGTTCACAAAGCTCCCGCGATCTTATTCCACTTCACTGAATCCGTTGAATTCTTCATCCTCTGTGTCGCTTCTGAACAACTCCGCCAACTCCGGAGGAAGATGAAGCGCCGTCTCTTCTTCTTCTGCGCGGCTGTCGTCAGACTCCGCATCAGTTCCAGTTATTCCGGCCTTTCTGAATCCCGACAGGATGGTTTCAATTGTCACTGAAGCCCATGCTGTGTCGATCCATCCAAGGACTTGCTGATAAGTTGCATGGCGCATTCTCCCGGTTGCCGTGAAGCTGTGCTCTCCGTCCACCATCCACTCCTCCCACAGGCGACGCAAGACTGCCTTAAAGCTCCGGTTCACCGAGATGTCGAGTGGCTGGAGTATTTTGGTTAAACCTCCAGGGATGATGACAGGTATGGAGTTGCACGCTTTTATTTTATCTTTGAATTGTGGCGTTATGTGCGCTCGCATACTGTCCATCACAAGCAGGGCTTTGCGTGTTTTAAAGAAGCCATCAGGACGCTTAGTGTAGCACTTTGTAAGCCAAAGGTTAATCATTTCTTGATTCATCCACCCTTTCTCATTCACGGCCACGACAACTGTGGGGGGAGATTCGTCTTTGGGCATGGTTTTCCGTTTGAAAATGACCATCGGTGGCAATTTCGATCCATCTCCACAACATGCCAGCACCACTGTGAAGTGCGATTTCTCATGACCAGTTGTCACTATATTCACACTTTTCTGCCCTTTCTCTGCGACACTTCGGCCCATGGGGATGTCAAACGTGAGGGGGACCTCGTCCATGTTGATAATATGGTCCGGTGACACGTTGTATTCAGTAACCTGCTTTTTAACGAACTCACGGAAACTGTCGACCTTAGCTTGGAAGTCTGCTGGCAGTTTCTGACACAATGTTGTCCGTGCTCTGATAGAGAGGCGGTTGCGTTGCATGAAGCGGTAACACCAAGAAGGCCCGCCAGCAAAATCATTTACCGGTATATTCATCTCCTTGGCTACTACCATGGCGTGGAGACGCAACTGCACTGTTGACAAGCCTCTCCCGGCAGCGCGTTGTTCAAGCACCCATCTGTGGACTCGTTCCTCCAGCTCTGGCCATCTTGCTTTCAGCCCGCGGTTAGCTTTTTTTGTTTTCTTCATTTGAGTTAGAGTAACCTCTGTTTTACGCCAGTCCCTCACAAGTTTCTCACTCACTCCAAACTTTCTTTCTGCTGCTCGATTACCGTTTTCGGCTGCATATTTTACTATCTGCAGTTTGTAATCTGCAGAATAGGATTTTCTTTTTGGGGGCATTTTATTTGCATTCAGTCTTTCTCAGTTGTCTTTAAGTTAATATTTCAGTTAACAGTTTTCAGTTGTTTTCAGTGGTAGACTACAGGAGCACTGAGCAGCATAGAGCGCCCTCTCGCGGCTGGAGACGGTAATGTTTTCTATTGGTTCATTTCTCTTGGTTCATTTCTCTCGGTTCATTTCTCTCAGTTCATGTCAAATAAATTGATAAATAAGTCGCACCTGACTATAAGTCGCAGGACCAGCCAAACTATGAAAAAAAGTGCGACTTATAGTCCGGAAAATACGGTAAGATATCTGTATATATATATAACAACAGCAATTGAAAAAAAAAACAAACAAACAAAAAAAAAGATCCAAAGTGTTATACCAGTGTTATATAAGTGTTATTTACAATAATATTTTTAATAATAATAATAATAATAATAACAATGAGTTTACTTTATTTGTTGATACAACCTGAAAATGTTGCCAGACTTCCGAACAGCCTCTTTTCTTGGCTGGTTCCATTCAAAAGAGCTTACCCTCTATTTCAGTGTCAGTTCACTACAGATTTACCGAAGTGCATGACACTCGAAACCTGCGCAAGAGGTTTGTGCTATTTTTGAATCAGATTACGAAGCAGTCACATGGTTGAGGGAGAAAACGAAGCTTCAGACGTCACCGGTCATGTGGTTATGGCAAAACGAATCAAGCTCCGATGCAGTACTTCACTGTGAGAGGTTTCATTTTTTTGATACAAGCTTCGAAGACTCGGTGTCAAACGTCACATCACTACCCACACACACACAAGGCTGAGTATTGTTTAGCCTTTATCTGACCGTGTCTCCATGTTTCATTTTCCTTGTTCCTAGCCTTGCTTTGCTAGGATCTTATCATCAGATCATGGTTGTATCTCTCTATTAGTGTTACTGGATCTTAGTGCTGCATTTGACACTATTGATCACAATATTCTTCTAAATAGACTCGAAAACTATGTTGGCATTAGTGGAATTGCATTGGCATGGTTCAAATCATACTTATCTGACCATTATCAGTTTGTAGTAGTAAACGATGAGATGTCATATCAATCACAAGTTCAATATGGAGTACCGCAAGGCTCAGTACTAGGACCGTTGCTTTTCACTCTGTACATGCTACCCTTGGGAGATATCATTAGGAAGTATGGCGTTAGTTTTCACTGTTACGCTGATGATACTCAGCTCTATATTTCTTCACGCCCTGATGAAACTTACCAATTCACAAAATTAACAGAATGTATAGCTGATATAAAAAACTGGATGACCAGTAATTTCCTACTACTAAATTCAGAAAAAACAGAGATTCTAATTTTTGGACCAAAAACTTCTTCACGCAATAATCTAGAATACTGTCTAACACTTGATGGCTGCTCTGTTAAGTCTTCGTCGTCAGTTAGGAACCTGGGTGTGCTCTTTGATACCAATCTTTCATTTGAAGGCCATGTTACTAGCATCTGTAAAACTGCATTCTTCCATCTGAAAAATATATCTAAACTGTGACATATGCTCTCAATGAAAAATGCAGAACAGTTAGTTCATGACCTCAGGGCTAGATTACTGTAACGCTCTACTGGGTGGTTGTTCTGCTCGCTTGATAAATAAACTACAGCTCGTACAAAATGCAGCAGCTAGAGTCCTTACTAGAACTAGGAAGTATGACCATATTAGCCCAGTTCTGTCGTCACTGCATTGGCTTCCTGTTAAACATTGTAAGTAATTAGCAAGATTTTAAAATCTATACGAAGTCAAGTCAAGTCACCTTTATTTATATAGCGCTTTTTACAATGCAGATTGTGTCAAAGCAGCTTTACAGTGATAACTGGTATATAATTTTGGCTGCACAGCAGCTCTTAAAAAGGCGGTTCATGCTCGAAAACCCTCCAATGTGGCTGAATTACAACAATTCTGCAAAGACGAGTGAGCCAAAATTCCTCCACAGCGCTGTAACAGACTCATTGCAAGTTATCACAAACGCTTGATTGCAGTTGTTGCTGCTAAGGGTGGCCCAACCAGTTATTAGATTCAGGAAAACCTTCATTTAAAAACTGCATGTTGTGTTTACTTGTGTTATCTTTGATTCATATTTAAATTTGTTTGATGATCTGAAACATGCACTTTTTCACACTATTTTAATTTACATTATGACAGAGTGTACTTTATAAAGTGTTGTAACGGAGCGGGACTGAGGCAGAGATCCATATGCAAGCTTTTATTTACAGTGAGCATAGTCGTACAGGCTGGGTCGATCAGAGGCAAACAGGACCAGTAAGGAACAGGCAGAAACGTAGTCAGGGTACAGGCAGTAGATCGAGGCAGGCGGATATCATTCACAGAACAGTATACAAGGCAAGAGTCAGGACAGGCAGACAGGAAACAAGGAAACACTCAGAATTGTCACTAGGAATCAAGACTTCGCGGTGAGGTGGTGTGTGTATGAGTCCTTTATAGTCCAGGTAATGCGTATCAGCTGGGTGTGGTGATTAGTGTGGAGTGTGCATGGCTGTATGTGGCAACAGGTGATTGGTGGAGTTAGTGCATGTGATTGACAGGGGGGATGATGGGAAATGTAGTCCGGGAACTGACAGGATTGTAACAGGAACAGATGGTGATCGTGACAAGTGTACTTATGAAACAGTCATGAAAGTTTACTCTCTTTCAGTACACTAAATTTGCCTTCATTATCTCATCCTGAGAAACTCTGGCTTCTGCCATTTTAACACTCTGAGGTCTGAAAACGCGCCGGCGCGTTTCAGTCCGTCATTTTTTGTCATAGAGACATAATATATCAATTGAAACTATAGAATATCTTCTTTTATTTGTATACACTCAGAGTAAAAACACAATGTTGTGCTTTTTGTAAAATAAAGAAAACTAACATGATGCGTGATTTCTCCTCTCCCTCTGAACGAAGTCCAATCTGATAGTTCTCAGAAAATGAACTGTAACTTAGTGAATACTAATCACAGAAAAATTAAACTTATGTCTAAAAAAACGTTAAGATGTCAGGTTTTAAATCATGTAAGTCAAATCGAAACCAAACCTTCTGTGTTTATGTAATCTGTATGAAAAGAGAGCCATGTCAGAAGTCCGTGATTCAGCTCATTATCCGCTAATGCGGCCACGCCCACGGAGCCAGCGCTATTCAGACGCAAATTCAGAGGCAATACATGCATTCATCGTCTCAATCATGTATTTATTGTCTTGAAAAGTGTTTATCTGGATGTAAAAGTCATGGTTAGCGAGCTCTAGAAGACATGCAGTTAGTTCCTGTTTTCTTTTCTTCTATAGATGAATTTTAGATGAGTTTTTTTTTTTAGCGCCCTCCGGCTGCAGTATGAATTGGAAACTCCATTCATGGAATAGCCTCTTCTTCTTTTAGATGAATTTGTGGACTAAAAATGCACAGAGAGCGCCCTCCGACTTCAAGGATGAATTGAAAACACCAGCGCTCATAGTGATGACAATGAATATTAAATAAATATAACTCCTCTGTATAGAAAATTGACATAAGCATATGAGAATCCAATATTTCTCCAAATGTGCATGCTTTTAAACTAAAAGCCTATATTCAGACTCTTTGCATCACAGAAATACATTATATTTTAAAGTATAATATAAAACCATTACTTTATATTGTAATAATATTTTTCTGTATGTTTCATATATCATGATGAGCTTGAGACATCACAGAAGGTTTTTTTCACAGCCTACCTGACTGAAATGCCTCATTAATATGCAAGTCATTTCAGCTCATTACTATGCAATTCTTTTGTCTTCTCAGGTGAGAATGGCCCATTATTCAGTGGTGATTCACGCCTCCACGCATACTGTGTTTCTTGGCAAAAAGTGTCTTACAAAAACTAAATCAATATATTGTTTTATATGAAGGAGTAGGCAGCATAATTTTTACATAATTTTGAAGCAAAAACTCTAGTTTACAACCTCCAATACCCTAAAGTATTGTAAACACAGATTTACTATACTTTTTTTGGCCTTATTTCAGTGACTTAAGTTTTTTGTTTTTTCAGTAACCACGCATAAACATTATTCCTTCAAAAACACAAACATGTACATACATGTTCCTCACATATTATTGTAGCCTAGTTTGTGCTGAATACAGTGTAATGACACTTTTGTCATTTATATGTTTATGAACAACTGAAAAAAGCACAAATGTCAGGGCATGTCAAAACTTCTCCAGGCCCCAAATCACCCTCAGACTCCAGAGGGTTAATGCATGAATACAGAGAGCGACACAAACACACAACAGCTCAACTCACTTCAGTTTCTGTTTCCCTGAACTGACTAGTTGAAATGGTTTCCTGCTTCTGTGTTTGAGTGACGTGTGGAAAACAGGCGTGTCTGTAAAGCAGCTTCCTCATTCCACTTTCCTTCTGTGTTTATGTGCCTTTCAAGTGGAGTCGCATGAATGACTGAGTTTTATTTATGAATGAGAAACTCAGAATTCTGGACTCTCTTCTCTAGATTGAAAATTAGGCGAATACCTGGGCAGAAGTCATGTAGTGTAATTAACTTTAAACTACAGCATTGTCAGTTTTTAGTTATTATTTTTTAAATGTACATTTATTTGTACAGCTCATGCAGTTAGCTATCATCATGTATTCATTTAGGCAAAAACAATGAGCTCATGAACTATTTCCTTCATAAAAAAACTGAACGTTTTGAACAAATAGCTGAGAAAAACACTTTTTATTTTTCTTTGATGACTACAACGTGCATAAGCAATGCTTTTATCACTTGTTTCTGTTTCTTTTTTGCCTGTGTTTTGCTCTGGAGATTCTGTACTCTTTCAGAAGATGTGTGATAACGGCCCCTACCATATAACACTTACAATACGGAAAGCCAGAAAATTCTGTCAATGGCAGGAAAAGAATAGAATTATTACAAGTTGTGATCATAATGATTACAATACATAATAAATTTGTCAGTTTTGTATGTTGATTCAGAGTTGGCGTCATCTGAAGTCCTTGCAGGGGTTGATATCCTCTCTTCACAGGAACATCTAAAATCTTCGTAAGAGCGTGGATCCAAACTGGAGCTGGTGTATTTGGGATGGCATCCCAAGGTAAAACAGATTAGCAAATGAAAAATAATTAGTGTAGCTGATGTTCATAACATTTCAAGCAATAGTTCGTTATGTGCTTTTGATTTGATATAACTGGAGTGGTTATAAGATTATGAGATGCATTATGTGAATGCTTGGATAAAGAGATGTGTCTTTAATTTAGACTTAAACTGGGAGAGGTTTGGTTATGCCATGGTTTCCCATGTACACTTAGCTAGAGTAACATTACATTAAACAGAGGTAAGGCTCACCCTATTTCGGTTGGTCGATCAACATTTTGTTGTCCTAAATGGAAATTCCCTTTTTAGCCTTTACAGTCTAAGTGCACTTGAACTAATGCCAAGCGTTAGTCGGAGCTCTAAAATCACAGTTGGTGTGCCCTATGCTCCACTCAAAACTGGACTTTAGTCCGTTACTAACCTGACGCAGATTTGCGGTAACAATGGATACATCGTAATCTACTGAAGTCAATAATTTCAGAGTAAGTCAGAATAAAATCAAATGTAACAATTTATTAGTCAGGTAAATGTATCAAGCCAATTTCATAATCAATTCAAAGATGATCAATACAAAACATCAAATGCTCAGAAACAGAGTAAGATGCATACCTGACATGAAAAATACACATTGCTGAGTGTCCTGGACAGTCAGCAATGTGAGCTCATCTGAATACAGAGTCACCCCGAGCCTTTTGCAACATTTCCTTAAATACTCAGACCAAGACAAAACATCCCCCATTGTGGGGCATGAACTTACAATCAGAATTTGCATTGACTAGGGTCACAGACCTCAGGGGTTCGCTCCTTGCTGTGGAAGAGGAGGTGGTTTGGATGAAAGACCCTGGGAAAGAGGCACACCCATGGTTGCAACCAGTATTTCTAAACTCTTGAAACCTTTAATACCTTTGATTTACTTCCATGTAGACGAGACCATTGTACCAGTTGCACTGAGACATTTCAAACGATACCAAACATGACTGTTAATTCACTTGCATTGACAGAACATTATAGTTTGTATCTTTTTAAGTGAACTGAGTGATGGGAAGAATGTGTAAAGGGAAGGAAGTGGGGCAGAAGGAGCAAATGTGAAGGAAGGACAGGATGGAAAGAAGCTTTCCTGCAACTCCACTCTGTGGGGTGTGGAGACAAATGGCTGTATGTGTTTGTGCTGTCCATATCTCAGGAGATCAAAGTATCTGAGGTTCTGTTTATCTTACACGCCTAAATAAAATCTCATGGGAACTTCAATTTTTGTGATATCAACTTAAACTTTGGAACACAAATTGGTTGGACATATGGGTTTGATGTGATAGTAATTTTAGAGTAAAAATTATTTTGTAAAATATTTAGTACAGTACATTTAATTTACAGTAAATTTAAACTTCCATAACTTTTTAATACTTTCATTTTCATTTCAATTGAGCAATATTCTGCTGACTGTCTTCTTTAAAACGAGACCAAACTTATGTCTATAATCCAAAGCATTCTTGAATTACAACCATTTAAGTTTGGATAGTGCATTGTCATGTACAGTTGTGGCCAGAATTATTAGCCCCCTTCATAACTATTATCAAAGATGACTCTAAAAATAAATCTGCATTGTTTATCCTTTTGATCTTTAATTTATAAAATTAGCAAAAATCGAACCTTTCATTGAAGGAAAAGAATTGAAAGTGGGGGGGAAATAACATTATGAAATAAATGTTTTTCTCCAAAACATGTTGCCCACAATTATTAGCACCCTTTTATTCAATACTTTTTGCAACCTCCTTTTGCCAAGAGAACAGCTCTGAGTCTTCTTCTATAACGCCTGATGAGTTTGGAGAACACCCGGGAAGAGATCAGAGACCATTCCTCCATACAGAATCTCTCCAGATCCTTCAGATTCCCAGCTCCATGTTGGTGCTTCTTCTCTTCAGTTCACTCCACTCATTCTCTTTAGGGTTCAGGTCAGGGGACTGGTATGGCCATGTCAGAAGCTTCATTTTGTGCTCAGTGACACATTTTTGTGCTGGTTTTGATGTTTGTTTTGGATCATTGTCCCGACGGATGATCCAACCACAGCCCATTATAAGATTTCTAGCAGAAGCGGTCAGATTTTGATTTTTTATCTGTTGGTATTTGATAGAATCCATGATACCATGATTCTGAACAAGATATCCAGGACCTCCAGCAGAAAAACAGGTCCACAACATTAAAGATCCAGCAGTATATTTAACCGTGGGCATGGGGCACTTTTCATCCATGTGTGCACCAAACCCATCTGGTGGGTTTGCTGCCAAGAAGCTCTTGTTTTAGTTTCATCTGACCTTAGAAGCTCGTCCCGTTTGAAGTTCCAGTCTTGTCTGACAACTGAATATGCTGGAGATTGTTTCTGGATGAAAGCAGAGGATTTTTCTTGAAACCTTCCCGAACATCTTGTGGGGAGGTGGGTGCTTTTGATATTTTTTTTAGGCTTTCTGAGACTCAAGCTAATCTCTGCAATTCTCCAGCTGTGATCCTTGGAGAGTCTTTGGCCACTTAAACATTCCTCCTCACTGCGCATTAGGATGATTTAGACATACGTCCTCTTTCAGTCAGATTTGTAACATCTTTAGTTGATTGGAACTTCTCAATTATTGCCCTGATAGTGGAAATGGGGATTTTCAATGCTTTAGCTATTTCTTACAGCCACTTTTTTATTTTGTGAAGCTCAACAATCATTTGCTACACATCAGAACTATATTCTTTGTTTTTTCTCATTGTGATGAATGATTAAGGGAATTTGGCCTTTGTGTTTTCTCATGTTTATACTCCTGTGGAACAGGACATTAGTGGAATTGCTTTGGCATGGTTCAAATCGTGCTTATCTGACCGTTATCAGTCTGTAGTAGTTAATGAAGAGATGTCGTATCGATCACAAGTTCAATATGGAGTACCACAAGGCTCAGTACTAGGACCGTTGCTTTTCACTCTGTACATGCTGCCCTTAGGAGAGATAATTAGGAAGCATGGTGTTAGTTTTCACTGCTACGCTGACGATACTCAGCTCTATATTTCCTCGCGCCCTGATGAAACCTACAAATTCACAAAACTAACAGAATGCATAGCTGATATAAAAAACTGGATGACAAGAAATTTCTTATTATTAAATTCAGAAAAAACTGATATCCTAATCTTTGGACCAAAAACTTCCTCACGTAAAAACCTTGAATACTCTCTAACACTTGACGGGTGCTCCATTAAATCTTCGTCCTCAGTTAGGAACCTGGGTGTGCTCTTTGATACCAATCTTTCATTTGAAAGTCATGTTTCTAGTATCTGTAAAACCGCCTTCTTCCATCTAAAAAATATATCTAAATTACGACATATGCTCTCAATGACAAATGCGGAACAGTTGGTTCATGCATTCATGACCTCAAGACTAGATTACTGTAACGCTCTACTGGGTGGTTATTCTGCTCGGCTTTTAGAGTTCTTACTAGAACCAGAAAGTATGACCATATTAGCCCAGTTCTGTCAACATTACATTGGCTCCCTATTAAACATCGTATAGATTTTAAAATCTTGCTACTTACTTATAAAGCTCTAAATGGTTTAGCTCCCCAATATCTAAGCGAGCTCTTGGTGCATTATAGTCCTTCACGTCTATTGCGATCTCAGAATTCAGGCCAGTTGATAATACCCAGAATATCAAAATCAACTGAAGGCGGCAGATCCTTTTCCTATTTAGCACCTAAACTCTGGAACAATCTTCCTAGCATTGTTCGGGAAGCAGACACACTCTGTCAGTTTAAATCTAGACTAAAAACACATCTCTTTGCTCTTGCATACACATAACACATTATCAATACATTAACATTTTTCAAATCCGTTAAAGGATTGTTACGCTGCAATAATTAGGTTGGCCGGAACCGAGAACATTTCCTATAACACTAGATATACCTGTACATCAGAATAAGAATGGCATCTACGCTAATATCAGTGTCTCTGCTTATCCTGAGGTTTGCCGGGTGCTGGATCCAGGCCGTATCCAGATCAGATGGAGAACCTGTGTCTGGACCTGACTACAACGTAGCCCAGGAGACAATGGGCCTACAGATCCAGTTCTGGCTGCATCTATAATTCAGATTTTTAATCTCCGTATCCGCTTACATATATTTATATATAATCTATTTTTAATCTCTATAATAAAAATGTATAATTCAGATTTTGATCTCCATATCCATTTACATATATTATATATATCTTCCAAGGGTTTTTTTCCCTCCTAGGACTTTTTTCCCAGTGTTAGCACGTTGGGTTTTCTCCTAGGGGGTTTTTTCCACCCCTGGGAGTCAGCCGACATTGGCTTAATGTAGCACCATCTTGTATATGTTACATATTACCACGCTTGCTTGTACAGCTTATTTTTAACCACTTCTCTTTTTTCTGTGCTTCTAATATGTAAAGCTGCTTTGAAACAATTACCAATTGTAAAAAGCGCTATATAAATAAATTTGACCTGACCTGACCTATAACACATTCTCCACCATTAATTGTTGAGGAATTTACAGTTAAAGAGCAAAAAGACGAGATGTGATGAATGAAGAGTCAGAGTTGAAATTGAAGAGAAATAGTTTGCAGTTTCATCAGCAGAAGTTAGCTTCAAGTCCCTTGAGTTCGTAGGCCGCTCTGCATACATTCACATTTCCACAACAACTATACTTGGTTAAACGATCCTGTTTAAGAAATAGGTAAAGTAGGTACAGAAAAAATGTCCACACTTAGACTGATAGACAGAAGCACATCTCCAACGATTATCCGGATGACACCAAGACCATGGTTTAGGCACAAAGTTCACAAAGGTCACAGATATGTGTTTCTGGATTCCAGATTGTCTACCTTTCCAATACTCATCAAGATGAGCCTCAGTTTTTCCATCATTTACATTTTTAAACTTTTTTGCTTTGTACAATCATTGGAGGTTACTTCAACTTTAACTTGGTCCTAGATCCAGCAGACAGATCACCTGTTAAAGGTTCTGCCTTGATACCGTCAGCAAGAGCAGTGAAACACGTGATGGCTGAATTAAAGCTGATATTTGGAGGGCTTTATTTAAGACTCACCAAGATTTCTCTTTTTATTTCTGACCACATAAAAGTTTTATCAGAACAGACTTTTTTCTTTTGCACAAAACACTGGAATACTTAATTGACTCATGTGAATACCTTCCACGAACCCATCTGACCATTCCCCATTAGTTCTTACAGTTAATGCTCCTACTACAAGAACACATCTTGGAAGATGGCGATTTATCTTCTGAATGACCTTGATTTTATAGTTTTTTTTAACAGAAAGTAAAATAGAAAGTTTCTTGAACTTTAATGTGGGCTCTTCCTCTCCAGGGGTGACTTGGGACTCATCTGGTTTAAAGAAAATATATCAGAGTCAACTGAATTTACTTTCCAGAGACATTAAATAATTGGAACATGACTGTTCTGTTTGTGGAGATGAAAGTATGTTTCAGAGACTAAGCTCATTGCGGCTTGAGTATGAAATGCTGTGCACTAAAGAAGCATAGTGTTAGATCCAAACAACGCTATTATGAGCATGGGGATAAAATTGGCAAGTTGTTGGCTTGACAATTACGAAAAGAAGATGCAGTCTATTAATGTCTATTAATGCAATCTGTTTAGTTGACAATACTTTTATCTGAGATCCTATTCTTATTAATCAGGGTACCTCCCAAGGCACTGACACACTATTCTGGATAAATTGGACATCAGGGGGACATCACTGAGGTTGAAATAAAAGAGGCCATATCATGCCTAGCTGTTGGCAAGTCGCCTGGTATGGATGTTTTTTCTATAGATTTTTTAAAAGCATTTTTACCCAAATTAATTAAACCACTGAAGGATATGTATATCCAGGCTATAGAGTCTCAGTGTTTACCGGATTCTCTCGAACAGGCAATGATAACTCTTCTACTTAAGCCTGGTAAAGACTAGGGATGGGACGATACACTTAAACTCACGATACGATGCACCTCGATATGCCAGGGTCAAGATACGATACGTCACGATACGATATCAAAAAAGAAAAAAAAAAGAAGAAAATATTACTGTATAACAACAACTTATTTATTTTTGTTTCAGCTGCACACAGGGAAACACAAGGCCTAACTGGCCAAACACAAACAAGAACACTCCCTTAGTGCTGCTCTAATCCTAGGTTAAGTTATCTCAGGACTGGTTCTTCTTCAAAAAAACTAACATATCAACATGTTCTGGTGTAATCAGTGATCTTTGAGCAGACACAATGTCTCCTGCTGTGGAAAAGACACGCTCACTGGGCACTGACGTAGCAGGAATGCAAAGGTAGGCTTTGGCCAGGGGGGCAAGTATGGGGTAAGCATATGCATTAACTTTCCACCACTCAAGTGGACTACTGTTGAGTGGGATAGGAATCCCATTTCTGTAGGAGAGTATCTCCATTTCAATCCCTCTGCTGGACTGCACTGTCTCAACAACAGTAGTGTAGGAGCTCCCAAGGAGATCTTCTAACGCTGTCTTTTTTGGTGGGGGAGGCTGTGTCACGTCCTGCATCTGCCTTTCTCCCTCCACTGGCTCTTCCTGGCTCTGCTCTGCTCCCTGTGCTGCCTCAACCATGACCCTGGCCTGCTCTGCTGCTGCACCTGATATTGAAGCACTGGCCCTAGTGGTTCTTTCATCTATGTCACTGGTCTGAAAAAAATAAAATAAAACTAGCTCAAACATTTCTGTCTTTCAATCCTTCACTCCCTCCCTCTCTCACAGACACATGCACACAGAGACTCTCTCTCTCTCTCTCTCTCTCATCGACTAATAAAAAAAACAATATGAGAAATAAGTTTTCGGGCTCTGGCCTACACATACAGGGCACCTCATTTTTTTTTTCAGTAAAAGTTAGCCTACCTGGTTGCGCTGCTCATGAAGTGCTGAAGCTTTTTCACGTATTCGGGCATAGACGGACTCGCGTTGTTCATCATTCAGATGGGACAGGCTTCGGAATCGTGGGTCAAGCGCAGTGCACTCCTGCAGCATGTCATTACAGTCCCCCGAGTACCGGTCCGAGATGTCGAGTAGAATGGCGCTTTTCATGTTGGCGATGGTCTGTGACTGTGTGTCATTTTCGTCTGGTGACATGCTTTGCTCGATCATGAACTTCAGTGGGATTATCAGTGAAACAGTGGGCTCTTTTTCATCACAGACAACTGTTGTGGCTGTCTTCAGTGGCTTAAGCAGTTTCACTATGTCCTCGACATCTGATATATCACTGTTATCCAGAGTGTCAATTTCTCTCGCATTCCTTCGGATTCCTGGGCAGCTCAGTGCAGCTGAGACAGCTGCTTGTTGCTCCAGGTAGTGCGCCAGCATGTCGTATGTGCTATTCCACCTGGTTTGGACATCGGTGATAAGTTTATGCCGAGGCAGCTCTAACTGGGTTTGCTTGTTGGTCAGGACGGCGGAGGCCGTGGTGCTCTTGTGAAAGAATGTAGTTATTCTTCGCACACGACCAAGAAGGCGCGCGACACGGGATACAGCCAAGCCTCGCTTACTGGCCAGATTCACAACATGCGCTAAGCACTTGATGTGAGGGTGGAGACCGCTCTCTCTCACAGCAATGTCCATGTTGCTCGCGTTGTCTGTGACACAAGCAATGGTTGTTTGTGGCCTCGTTATCTCCCACTCACTCAGTGCATTTCTCAACACGTGAGCTATGTTAACACCAGTATGACTTTCACTTAGCTCACGAGTTTGCAACACAAAGCTTTTTCTCTCCCATTTCTCGTTGATGACTTCTGCCGTGATGGTTATATAACTCTGTGTTGCACGCGAGGTCCAGCTGTCGGTGGTCAGGGCGACACAGTCGACATTTTTTAGATACTCTTTCACGCTTTGTTTGGTTTCATTGTAAATTTCCGGGATTACCTTCTCTGAAAAATGTCCTCGACATGGCATCTTAAACTTGGGCTCCAGCACATTGAACATTTGGATGAATTTTCTGTTCTCTACCATGTTAAATGGAGCCATATAGTCCGCTATGAATTCGCCAATGAGCCTGGTTATCTGTTTTGCACGCGGACTTGACGGAGGTAGAGTTGGTGTCAGCACTTGTTTCATGGTCAGCTGTCCCTTCGGTAGGCTCGTTTTCTCCGGGGCCGTCTTCACATTTTTATGGTGACGTTGAAGGTGGTGGTTCATGTTTGATGTGTTGGATGTGTTGGATGTGGTGTACGGAATGACAGCATGGCATAGCTTACACACAGTCTTAGTCTTGTCAGTTACTCTATTGCCGTCTTTGTCTTTTTTAATGAGAAAGCCAAAATACTGCCAGACATATGACTTGTATCCAGGTGGAGCGTCCTCAATTTCGACCTCATTTGACTCCATGGTCGGCTGTTTGGGGGCAAGGCAGTTGGTGCTAATGCTAATAATATTTGTTAGCTCGCTGCAGTGTTGTTATTGCAACATGCACTGTCTTGACGTTACGACTTACCGCACCGTTCCCCGGATATAATTTTTTTTTTTTTCATTTAGTTTTTTTACCCTGCCGCCATAGACTGTATGTCTGCCCCATATACATACACACAAATATAATACACTAAATTATTTATATACTACGCAAATCATGCAGCAGTGCCATCTATCTTTATTTCGCGATCCATTTTTTCGACCTCGATGCGTCACGTTTTGTATCGCGTTATTTCGTCCCATCCCTAGTAAAGACCCCTGTCTGTGTGCCTCATATATATATTTCATTACTCAATTTAGACTACAAGGTATTTGACTTAAGATTGAAAAAAAAGTAATCTCACAGTTAACGTTTTCTGCTTCTCAGGTGGATTATGCAGTTATTGCCATCTCTTTAGATGCTGAAAAGGCC
This sequence comes from Megalobrama amblycephala, assembly GCF_018812025.1. Classification (NCBI taxonomy): domain Eukaryota; kingdom Metazoa; phylum Chordata; class Actinopteri; order Cypriniformes; family Xenocyprididae; genus Megalobrama; species Megalobrama amblycephala. The sequence goes on along the minus strand of NC_063044.1, from coordinate 17,221,927 downwards.
TTTGACCGAGTTGAGTGGAGGACATCTTTCAGTCCTCCAAAAGATGAATTTTGGTCTTAAATTTATTAATGTGGTTAAGATGCTTTATAACCACCCAACAACAGTCATTCAGACCAATAGTGAGATTTCAACTCTATTTTTTCTTAGAACGGGGTACAAGACAGTGTTGCCCACTGTTTCCCCTTTTATCCGCTCTAGCATTTTCATTATAATGCACAGCATTCCAATAAAGGGAAAGACAACATTCTTTGGGGCAAAATGAAGGATGATGGCATGGAAAGCCTCCAACAATGAAGTTTGGTGGTGGGGGCTCAGTTTTGCTACATCTTTCAGCGTTTTTTTTTTTTTTTTTTGTCAGCAACTTCTCCAAATTGTTGAAAGCTACAGTATCTGCAGACAATAAGAAAATATCATATTAGAAATCAATACAGTACAGATTATTACAACAATGATCCCTGGTCAATTTGTGACTAAAGTGATTAAATAACTGTAGTTGTCTGTTTACTCTTTTGACATTTAGCCTGTATATTGATTAAATACCTGCTTGGAGCCATTTACTCTTGTCAGTTGTCTTGCGGGTCACATGCTCGCACTTAGGGTAAAGAGGATCCTCATGTGTATGGACATCTCGAACATTGTTCAGGATCGCGGTCCACTTTGCAATTCTCTCTGGCTCGGAGGTTGAGCCAGCTGCAGTCCAGTATATGTGGTTGTTGATGCTTTTCATCCACTTCTTGAGTTTCTCACAGTCTTTCTGCTTACTGATTGCTTCCAGATTCTTTGAAATTCCTTGCAATGAAAGCAAAATACATTCCACTTAGTAAAGATACTCATAAACTGAGTGATTACTCTATTGTAACATTTCATAATCAATTTCAAAGCATTTGCTACCATTTACTCATAGTGTCACAATTTTCACCAAATGGGATACTTACACAAGCTTCAAAAAAATCTAACATCGGGTCATTCTCACTAAAAGGATATCGCTAACAACTCCAAGAAAGGAAAATGCTGGAGAAAAACTGATTTTGTATGGTATAATGGTCTATGGACGTCAATCAGCTCCATATTGGCACTAACAATATACCTTTTGCCATGTGCCAGACATTGTAGTAATGGGTTATGTTTCTCTACCTGAGGAACTACTGTACTTGTGGATGACGATCAGTGACAATGCAATCAAGGTTGAAGCCACGCGACTCCAGTAATGCTAGACTCCTTGCCAGGCCCTCTTTTTCCACCAACAACCTTGTTGCTATCACTTTTTGCTCCTGACTTAGCCACTGCAGATTCACATCCTGTGTGACTTTCCAGTGGTGAATAACTGCATGGCGTCTAAATGTTTCATACCTAAACAACTGTAGCTGCATTGAAGACCTGTTGGTGTGGGGGGATAAATAATACATGTAATTTGATCTAAATTTAAGTAATTCACAGTTAAAGTAACTACAGTTGCACATCATTTACCTTTTTGGTTTGTATGAAAGATGCACCACTCAGGTACACGGCGGCAGAAAGGTGCAGATTTCCAGATGGCACGCTCCCAAGGATAGTCTGACTATTCCAGTGTCTTCTAAATGTGCAATGGGGGCACCACTGCTTCACAGACAGGAATGTCCCCAGCCTTTGGGTCCTCACATCACATGCCCACGTGCAGACTGGACATACATTAAACAACTCCATGATGCAGTTCTCGTACACTATGTGCTTTTTCAAAAGTGACAGTAAAGACATTTATAATGTTACAAAAGATTATATTTCAAATAAATGAGGTTCTTTTGAACTTTATATTCATCAAAGAATCCTGAAAAAAAATATTGTACACAAATATTTATACATAATAAATGTTTCTTGATCATCAAATCATCATATTAGAATGATTTCTGAAGGATCATGTGACACTGAAGACTGGAGTAATGATGCTGAAAATTCAGCTTTGATCACAGGAATAAATTACTTTGTAAAATATATTCAAATAGAAAATTATTTTAAATTGTAATAATATTTCACTATATTACTGTTTTTACTGTATTTTTAATTAAATAAATGCAGCCTTGGTGAGCAGACAAAACCTCTTTTAATATATATATTTATATACAGGGCTTAAAGTTTTTCACGCTGGATTTTCGCCGTGCTTCATTTGGCTGCGGAAAAAAAAATATAGTCCTACATTTGTCCTGACTTGCTGTCGTTGCTTCATTTAATTCATACAGTTTGCACTCATTAATTTATCATATCATACAATGTTTTAAATATTTAAATAGAGATTGAATAATAGAAAGTGTGAATGTTTTTTTATGTTTCACTAATAGCCCGAGCTGTATGCTCTTAGTGGTTGTTAAATATGTTTTGTAATATGATTGTTTTACAATATGTGTTAATAAATCATGTTTTAAATGAAGATACAGGATCATTTTTATAAATAATGAATCCACTTTACCTGAAATAATTAAACACGAGGAACATACTGTAGCATACCTGAAAAAGGAAACGTTTAAATAATATTCCACAGTAATATGTATAAAAATATTATATGCATCAAAATGAAAACATTATGATTCGTGTTGACTACATTAGAGAACTGATATTTCACACTTACAGAGCTCCAGCTCACTGACGGATGACAGTTTTTTTACCTCTGCATTACCGCTTTTGGCTCAGCAGGTGTTGCTATTACTGCACATGCGCAGATGGAAAGCGCATTCAACACTCATCGTTTGGAGCGATGCCATTTTGTGGGAAAGAAATCGGAACAAATAGTCCATGATGTCTTCCAGAAAAACATCGTATATTGAGTAGCAGTAAAGGTAGAGAGTCTGTTTTTAGTACATACAATATAACACACACACACACACACACACAGTGTTCTTCCTGTCTATTTAAACTGCAAACGTTCAGCTGTAGTATTAATGTAATGAAGAGAAAATAAGAGACTCTATAACATCTCACTGTCACTGATTCATCATCAGCTCAAAGCATTATGGGTAGAGTCTCTCTGTTCTGATTCATCAACACAGTTTCACTGATGATCCAGGATAATAAAAACTAAACCCAGGATAGAGCGGTTGAGTGAATGTGGTCTGGACTGTGTGGATGAGGATCATTGTGTCTCCAGAGACACTGTAGAAGGACAGAGTTCCTGCACTGTGATCCACATACACTCCTACTCTATAGTGATTCTCCTCATTCACTGTTCTGCTGATGATGGGCTTTACAGGGAGATCAGTCTTTATCTTATTGTGATAGAATGAGTATCTGGAGGAAGAGCAGTACAAACTCCAGGACTGATCATTAGATCCAAACACACACTCATTACCCCGTCTCTTCCTGGAGATGCTCTTATATGACACTGATATAGACACATATCCACTCCACTCAATCTCCCAGTAACAGCGTCGATCACTCACACTCTCTCTACACAACACCTGAGGATACACATCAAATCTGTCTGGATGATCAGGATACGACTGATCTGTGTTAGTGTCAGTAATCACTGTGTTGCTCTCAGACAGAAGGAGGTATTTATTCACTGTGTTCAGATCCAGAGTGATCCGATGGGAATCTGATGGAGATAAAACACATCACAATCAGGAATGATCAATCTGATCTTTTAATGTATCTGAACTCTTCATGGCTCAATGTTCAGTGTATCATCAGTGTGTCAGCTGACCAGATATCCTGAATCATCATTATCATGATCAATTATTAAACTCTTCTATCATGATTTCTTTCTCCTTCTCCAGGAAGAACATGAACACATTCAGTGAGTTTCTCTGCTTGTTTTCTCAGTGACTTACACTGTAGGAAGTCGTTCCTGGTCTTGGGATTCATGTTGGTGAATGTGACTGTGGAAATCAACAGACATGAACAGTGTGAAGAGAAATGACTAAATCAAATGCATTCATTTCTAATATGATGTTGTACAATATGATGATGAAAGACTCATTTCTGAGAGCAGATGAATCTCCAGGGGCCTCATTTATAAAACACACGTATCAGATTTGATCCTAAATTTCATGGATTTCATCCTGCATCATGTATAGAAACACTTGCTCTTGATGATGAGTGCCGTACTTCTGAACCATCAAGGGATATTTGTGGCCGTTCTGAAGGTGGATTTTGATGCACTTGAATTTAAGATAAACTTTGAACAGTGTAATTTAAGAATTGTGCACATGGACATTTATAAATCATAGGAACTGTTGTTCGTTCACATTTAGGGTCTTTCTACACACGTCTGTATAATGGAGGCGCAGGGCTTCACCTCTGTCAGAGATCTTCTTCAGCTCCTCTTTGCAGAAATCCTCCAGTTTGTCTCTCAGCTGACGGACAGATTCTCTCACGCCATCAAAAGAGGAGAGAGAACTGAAGGGATTGTCATTTACGTCTGTAGATTCAGGAGGAGCTGAGAGAGACTGGAAACTCTACAGAAAACACAAATCAAAACTTCAGCCAATAACCTGCTCTATATCAGATCTGTGTGGCTCTTGTTGATCTTCAGTAACTCGTCTCAATCCAGCACTTTCACAGCATCAGATACTTTCTTCTCTTATTCATTATTTAATGATAAAAACTATTTGACATGAAATGTTTTTCTTGCTCAAGTCCACTATGATCCTGTTCTTCTAGATCTCTGTTACCTGCAGGAAATGGATGTGATCCTGTGTGTGTGAAAGCTGCTCCAGCTCAGCGTCTCTCCTCCTCAGATCATTGATCTCCTGCTCCAGTCGCTCCAGTCGTCCTTCAGCTCGACTCACTGCAGTCTTTTCCTGATCTCTGATCCGCTGTGTGGCCTCAGAGCGGCTTCTCTCGATAGAGCGGATGAGCTCAGTGAAGATCCTCTCACTGTCCTCCACTGCTGTCTGTGCAGAGCGCTGTTAGGACACACATCACAATCACACAGTGGCTTCAGTGAGTCCTGACTGAGACTTCTCAAACTTCTCTTCTTCTCCAGACTCACCTTATGAGACTCCACAGCCTCTCTCAGCTGCTGAAGATCTTTCTCTCTCTGCTGGATCCTCTGACGGATCTTCATCTGCTTCTCCTTCAGCCGTTTCTGGAGGACAAACCAATAACAGGAAATGACACGTAAAACTACTATCACTAAGTTACATAAATCCAGAATTGGTGGAGGGTTAAAGATCTAGCATGATGAGTTTATTCTGTAGGTTCAAACCACAGATTCAGTTTCCTGAAATGAGATTTTGAATGAATATGAAACGGAAATGTCAGCAGTATTTCATCAGGGTCTCGTTTTACAGGTGCTGGTCATATAATTAGAATATCATCAAAAAGTTGATTTATTTCACTAATTCCATTCAAAAAGTGAAACTTGTATATTATATTCATTCATTACACACAGACTGATATATTTCAAATGTTTATTTCTTTCAATTTTGATGATTATAACTTTTACTAACTTCAGTATCTCAGAAAATTAGAATATTACTTAAGACCAGTACAAAGAAAGGATTTTTAGAAATCTTGGCCAACTGAAAAGTATGAGCATGAAAAGTATGAGCACGTACAGCACTCAGTACTTAGTTGGGGCTCCTTTTGCCTGAATTACTGCAGCAATGCGGCGTGGCATGAAGTCCATCAGTCTGTGGCACTGCTCAGGTGTTATGAGAGCCCAGGTTGCTCTGATAGTGGCCTTCAGCTCTTCTGCATTGTTGGGTCTGGCATATCGCATCTTCCTCTTCACAATACCCCATAGATTTTCTATGGGGTTAAGGTCAGGCGAGTTTGCTGGCCAATTAAGAACAGGGATACCATGGTCCTTAAACCAGGTACTGGTAGCTTTGGCACTGTGTGCAGGTGCCAAGTCCTGCTGGAAAATGAAATCTGCATCTCCATAAAGTTGGTCAGCAGCAGGAAGCATGAAGTGCTCTAAAACTTCCTGGTATATGGCTGTGTTGAACTTGGACCTCAGAAAACACAGTGGACCAACACCAGCAGATGACATGGCACCCCAAACCATCACTGACTGTGGAAACTTTACACTGGACCTCAAGCAACGTGGATTGTGTGCCTCTCCTCTCTTCCTCCAGACTCTGGGACCCTGATTTCCAAAGGAAATGCAAAATGTACTTTCATCAGAGAACATAACTTTGGACCACTCAGCAGCAGTCCAGTCCTTTTTGTCGTTAGCCCAGGCGAGACGCTTCTGACGCTGTCTGTTGTTCAAGAGTGGCTTGACACAAGGAATGCGACAGCTGAAACCCATGTCTTGCATACGTCTGTGTGTAGTGGTTCTTGAAGCTCTGACTCCAGCTGCAGTCCACTCTTTGTGAATCTCCCCCACATTTTTGAATGGGTTTTGTTTCACAATCCTCTCCAGGGTGCGGTTATACCTATTGCTTGTACACTTTTTTCTACCACATCTTTTCCTTCCCTTCGCCTCTCTATTAATGTGCTTGGACACAGAGCTCTGTGAACAGCCACCCTCTTTTGCAATGACCTTTTGTGTCTTGCCCTCCTTGTGCAAGGTGTCGACAGTTGTCCAAAAGACGACCATTAAGTCAGCAGTCTTCCCCATGATTGTGTAGCCTACAGAACTAGACTGAGAGACCATTTAAAGGCCTTTGCAGGTGTTTTGAGTTAATTAGCTGATTAGAGTGTGGCACCAGGTGTCTTCAATATTGAACCTTTTCACAATATTCTAATTTTCTGAGATACTGAATTTGGGATTTTCCTTAGTTGTCAGTTATAATCATCAAAATTAAAAGAAATAAACATCTGAAATATATCAATCTGTGTGTAATGAATGAATATAATATACAAGTTTCACTTTTTGAATGGAATTAGTGAAATAAATCAACTTTTTGATGATATTCTAATTATATGACCAGCACCTGTATATGAATATTTCACCATAAAGTTTAATTCTGTCATCATGTCATTCCAAAAATATATGACTTTCTATCTATTGTGAGACACAACAGAAGATATTTTGAAGAATGTCTCGGCTGTTTACAGAGGCTAAATAAAATATGGTGACACGTCAATAACATCAAACCTCATTGGTTCTTGCATGTCACAGTCACATGACTAAACATGATGTCATGACACAAATACCAGTGAAGTTTGAATTTTTTGATGTCATCATATTTGATTTAGGTTCTGTATACATGAGTTGATCAATGATTTGATTTGATTCAGGAATCAAAATTTGGTTCTACTTTAAAACACTTGAGGATACTTTTAAAAAGTGTACAAAGATGCTATATTATTAAAATGCACAGTTTAATGTTTCAGATCAAACAAATTTAAATATGAATCAAAGATAACACAAGTAAACACAACATGCAGTTTTTAAATGAAGGTTTTTATTATGAAGGGAAAACAAAATCCAAACCCACATGACCTAGTGTGAAAAAGTGCTGTTAAAACATAACTTAACTGTGGTTTATCACGCCTGAGTTCAGTTTCTCTAGCCACACCCAGGCCTGATTACTGCCACACCTGTTCACAATCAAGAAATCACTTAAATAGGACCTGCCTGACAAAGTGAAGTAGACCAAAAGATCCTCAAAAGCTACACATCATCTTGAGATCCAAAGAAATTCAGGAACAAATGAGAAAGAAAGTAATTGAGATCTATCAGTCTGGAAAAGATTATAAAGCCATTTCCAAAGATTTGGGACTCCAGTGAACCACAGTGAGAGCCATTATCCACAAATGAAGAAAACATGGAACAGTGATGAACCTTCCCAGGAGTGACCGGCCGACCAAAATTACCCCAAGAGCGCAGCGACAACTCATCCAAGAGGTCACAAAAGACCCCACAACAACATCCAAAGAACTGCAGGCCTCACTTCCCTCAGTTAAGGTCAGTGTTCATGACTCCACCATAAGAAAGAGACGGGGCAAAAATGGCCTGCATGGCAGAGTTTCAAGATGAAAACCACAGCTGAGCAAAAAGAACATAAAGGCTCGTCTCAGTTTTGCCAGAAAACATCTTGATGATCCCCAAGACTTTTGGGAAAATACTCTGTGGACTGACGGGACAAAAGTTGAACTTTTTGGAAGGTGTGTGTCCCATTACGTCTGGCGTAAAAGTAATGCAGCATTTCAGAAAAAGAACATCATACCAACAGTAAAATATGGTGGTGGTAGTGTGATGGTCTGGGGCTGTTTTCAGGATCTGGAAGACCTGCTGTGATAAAAGGAACCATGAATTCTGCTGTCTACCAAAAAATCCTGAAGGACAATGTCCGGCCATCTGTTTGTGACCTCAAGCTGAAGGACAATGATCCAAAACACACCAGCAAGGCCACCTCTGAATGGCTGAAGAAAAACAAAATGAAGACTTTGGAGTGGCCTAGTCAAAGTCCTGACCTCAATCCTATTGAGATGCTGTGGCATGACCTTAAAAAGGCGGTTCATGCTCGAAAACCCTCCAATGTGGCTGAATTACAACAATTCTGCAAAGATGAGTGGGCCAAAATTCCTCCACAGCGCTGTAACAGACTCATTGCAAGTTATCGCAAACGCTTGATTGCAGTTGTTGCTGCTAAGGGTGGCCCAACCAGTTATTAGGTTTAGGGGGCAAGCACTTTTTCACACAGGGTCATGTGGGTTTGGATTTTGTTTTCCCTTCATAATAAAAACCTTCATTTAAAAACTGCTTATTTACTTGTGTTATCTTTGATTCATATTTAAATTTGTTTGATGATCTGAAACATTAAAGTGTGACAAACATGCAAAAAAAAGCACTTTTTCACACCATTGTATTTTAAAGTAAAACTTTTAATTTGACATTATGACAGAGTGTACTTTACAAAGTGTACTTATGAAACAGTCATGAAAGTTTACTCTCTTTCAGTACACTTAATTTGCCTTCATTATCTCAAAGTATTTTTTTTAAATATACGTCTAATTTGAAGTACACTACAAGTGCACATCAGTGCACACTTATAAGCACACTTATTTTTCAACCACTGGAGTTGTTTAGATTACTTTTATGCTTTTTTCTTGAAACTTTTGTATCCATTGACTTTCAATGTATAGACTAAAATAGATGAGGCATTCTTCAAAATATCACCTTTTACATTCTGCAGAACAAAGCAAGTCAAACCGGTTTTGAAAGGCATTACGGTGAGTAAGTAAAGACAGCACTTTCATTTCTATGTGAACAATCCCTCTCAGTTCATACCTGTTTCTCTGTCCTCTGTGCTGCAGTTGATACAGTGTTGTGGTTTTTATGTTCATACTCCTTACACCACACACAGATGCATTGTTGATCAGTGATACAGTACATTTCTAGCTCTTTATCATGTTTATGGCAGATCATGTCCTGCAGTCGTCCAGTGGCATCGATCACTTTGTGTGGCTTACGAGAGTGATATTCCTCATGACGGTCGAAATGAGTTTGACAGAAAGACTCCTGACACACCAGACAGGACTTGACGGCTTTGTGTTTTCTTCCAGTACAGACGTCACACTGCACATCTCCGGCTCCAGCGTAACAGTCAGCAGGAAGTTTAGTCTTCTTCAGTTTCTCCACCAGATCAGCCAGAATGGTGTTTTTACCTAAAGCAGGTCTTGGACTGAAGGTCTGTGTGCACTGAGGGCAGCTGTAGACTCTCTTCTCATCCTCCTGATCCCAGCAGCCTGTAATACAGCTCTTACAGTAACTGTGTCCACAGTGGATAGTCACTGGATCCTTCAGGAGATCCAGACACACTGAACATGTGAACTCATCCTGAGAAACTCTGGCTTCTGCCATTTTACTGCATGAATACAGAGAGCGACACAAACACACAACAGCTCAACTACACTTCAGTTTCTGTTTCCCTGAACTGACTAGTTGAAATGGTTTCCTGCTTCTGTGTTTGAGTGACGTGTGGAAAACAGGCGTGTCTGTAAAGCAGCTTCCTTATTCCACTTTCCTTCTGTGTTTATGTGCCTTTCAAGTGGAGTCGCATGAATGAGTTTTATTTATGAATGAGAAACTCAGAATTCTGGACTCTCTTCTCTAGATTGAAAATTAGGCGAATACCTGGGCAGAAATCATGTAGTGTAACTGACTTTAGACTACAGCATTGTCAGTTTTTAGTTATTGTGGCTCAATCTTTATATGCTGCAGTCTTCTTTGCAGTGTTCTGATAGCAGGGAGAGGAATCTCCATGTCTTGAAGCAATCTGTAGCCTGTTGAGCCGGTGGCAAAATGCAGTTTTATGGCCTTTTTGACTGTAGTGTTTCCCCATCTCATGCCCCCTTACTCTTCATACAGATATCGCTTTTATCTGATCTTTAGAAAAAAAATTGTAGCAAATTTCTTTTCCATGACTACATATTTTTTCTGTAGGACAGAATTAATTTTTCTCTGTCGTTTTAGAGCTCCCTCTGCCCTCCTCGTCATATCTCTTTGTCTTTCCAACTCCTCCCTCAAATCTTTCACACTGACTCCTGGTTCACTTGACCCCTGCAAAAAAACATTATAGAAACATAAAAGCAGAATTTATGGCTGAGCTTTGTATATATGGTATCATAATGCTACAAAAAAATATTTTCCCTTATTTGCATAATTTGTTGGATGAGCAAATTCTTCTTCCATTGTGTTATTGTACAAGAATAAAAATTTAAATAACAATAGTGGTTTGTGTGTGTATATATATATATATAAATAATATATATATATATATATATATATATATATATATATATATATATATATAATATAATATATATATATATATATAAATAATATATATATATATATATATATATATATATATATATATATATATATAATATATATATATATATATATATATATATATATATATATATATATATATATATAAATATATATATATATATATATATATATATATATATATATATATATATATATATATATATATATATATATATATATAATACATATAATACATATATATATATATATATATATATATATATATATATATAATATAATTTTCTCATTAAATTTCAAATTCTTTACTGGGGTACAGAGCCAAAATAACAGAAATCCAGATCTGAGTATGGACATAACTATAGGTGTGTGCTCTCACTTCTGTAATCTCAATCTCATGAAAATGTTTGGGAAACATAGGCTTTCAATGTTTATTTAGTCCGTCCTTTTCCTTGAATGTTCGGTCTTCAAAGAAACTTGCTTGACTTCCTACAGGGAAGCTGTCAGTAATGCTATAGTTACTTGAATTTTTGGGTGAGAGCAAACCATTGCCAGAAGCAAACCATGTTACAGGCCCCAGAGGACACTGGGTCTTGAGTCAATCAAGCCCATTGCAGCTGGACAGAACTGGGAGTGGTCACGCCGGCGTGACCGCCGACCCGAGGGAGTTAAAGAGTGTCAATGCAGGCAGATCAAAGCACTATTGAATAAATGTCAAGAAGAAAAATGCAAGTGTTTGTGTGCCTCCAGGATTGTGGTTGGGAAATACTGAACTAGATCATCCACTGTGAAGGCCTCATCGACACGACAGCCAGTGGAACAGTTCCTCAACAAACCGTCCATACCGGCGTGATGAATACGGTCCTCAACTGTATAGAACTGATACAAATACTTTGAATGTTGCGATCCCATCAGACTTATGATAGCAACCTGAATCGTAACAAAGCACTGTTCGCCAGAGGAGAACTGGCCCCCCGACTAAGCCTGGTTTCTCCCAAGGTTTTTTTTTCTCCTTCTTAACACCTATTTGCCACCAGTTTGCTACCTGATGTCACCTGTTGGAGTTTGGGTTCCTTGCTGCTGTCGCTTTGGCTTGCTTGGTTGGGGACACTTGACATTTGATATTCAACAGTGCTTTGATCTGCGTCCATTGACACCATTTTTTTAAGAGCAGCTGTGCAGCCAAAATTATATAGCAGTTATCACTGTAAAGCTGCTTTGACACAATCTGCATTGTAAAAAACACTTTATAAATAAAGATGACTTACTTGACTTAAGATGGCTGCCATTCCTGAACCTAGTCAAGTCACAATAGATCCTCCTGAGCCTTCCGACAAGATGGCTACTATTCCTGAGCCCCCAGAGATTGCAGCGCTGGCCATTATGCCCACAGCCATCTGGTATGTGTGGGCAGCGCACACATCGGTTCCAGCCCATGATCCCACTCCAGTCCTTAAATCCGCTCCAGCCCATGAATCTGCTCCAGAGCCCTGTCACGTCTTCACTGATCTTCCAGAACCACGTCACGTCTCTGCTGATCTTTGAACTCTGCTGAGTTTCATCCCGTTATGACCCATCAAGCCTGTGTCTACGGACAGGTAGGCCGCTCCGCCAGTGTCTACGGACAGGTAGGCCGCTCCGCCAGTGTCTACCGACAAGATGGCACTTCTGTCAGTGTCTACGGACAAGATGGAGTTGGGGCGCGTGAACGTCCGCCAGGGCCACTGTCCGGTGCCGGGCTGTGGCAAGGAGATGACCCATTTGGACCACCACATCCAGTCCCACACCGAGCTCTCCGAGACGGCCAGGAACGACACCATCGCCTCATGCAAGCAGCGCAAGATCCTTGATCTCCTGGGCGCGCTGAGGGCGTCCAACCCCGAGGCCCCCATGGTCTCCACGCTGGACCTTGAGGTGGGGCTCCCTGACATGGAAAATCCCACCAACGCTGCTTTGTACCCCGAGGAGGAGGAGGAGGAGGAGGAGGAGAGGGAGAAGGTGTGCAACAGTCGGGCCTGCAAGCGTCTGCACCGGGAGAACGCTGACCTCAACCAGCAGGTCGACAATCTGACGGAGACCCTGAGGTCCGTCACCTGACGGCACTGCGTTCTCAACTGCAAGTCAGAAGCCCAGGGTTCGGCGTGGATCATTGGATTTGTTTTTCATCTCTCTCTCTCTCTCTCTCTCTCTTTCTCATTTGTCTGTGCAGGTGGATATCGTCTCTCAGACAATCTCACATCAAGGAGACGACCATCAAACACTATGCCCAGAACGTGGCCCAGTTCATGGATTAACTGGCGGAGACTCCTCCTTCCACGTGCAGGCTGACCAAGACTGTCCTGATCGCACTTCGGTGCGAGATGAGGCAGATCTTAAAGTCCATGCGCAGGGGCATGGTGGTGCACCAGGCGGCGAAGGCCTCCAAGGAGGAGCGGGTAATTCCGAAAGCGACCCTCAGGAAGTGCCGCAAGCTTTTGAAACAAGCCATCCCCGAGCTCCTGGGTAAATATACGCATGTTTGTTCTATCCACAGACATCCTACGGGGATAGGCGGCAGGTGGGAGACCGGCGGGTAAGGGCATCAGCCTCCCAGGCCCTTTGTTTTTCGTTCATGTTGCTGACGTTAATAAGGGTTTCTTCGTTTGTCTGTTTCGGCCACCTTGGAGAGCGCTCCCACCACCAAGAACATGTGGCGGTTTTACGGTCACTTCTCCGCATTCCTCGCCTCCATCTATGGGCACCATGGGGGAGTCTACCAAAACATGACCATCCAGGAGCTGGAGGGGGCGAGGAAATCGACGTCGGAGAACTCCTACGTCATAAACATGAGTGGTTTACATTTCCTAATCCGGTTCATTTTGTACCCGCGCCTGGCACGGTCGTTAACTCGCGTCGCGTCGTTTCTTCTCAGATCGAAAGCCACAAGACGAACCAGGCGTACGGGCCGGCCCAGGTGGCGCTCCTGGAGGACGAGTACGAGTGGGCCAGGCGTTTCCTGGCGCTGAGGAGCAAGCTGCCGGGGGGGAAGAGGGCCAAGCATTTTTTCTTTACCTCCACGCCAAACCCCTGCAAAAACCTGAACAATTACTTCCAGGAGGCGTGGAGGGAAATGAAGCTGCCCGGCTGTCCGACTTTCACGGACTTGAGGACCTCGATCACCAGCCACGTAAGCATCCCTTTCTCGAGTACCTTTTTTTGTCTCAGCGTGGCAGTACATGTCCATCTCACCCCCTTTGTTTTCATTTTATTTTCAGGCCAAGTACACTCACGGGGAGGACGACCGCATGAAAGTGGCCAAATTCATGTGTCAGGACGTGAGTACAGCCGACAAGTTCTACGCGATGAACCTGACGGCAAAACAGGCGTTGGAGCACAGGAGGATCTTCGAGCAGGTGCTGGAGGGTGTGGACCTTAGTCCCATCAAGCCGGCGACGGTGGGTCCCTCTTCCTCCAGCCGGCGGAAGACGTCGGCGCCCTGCCATCGTATCCTCCTTGTGTCATCCAGGTCCTCGTCCTCCTCCTCCTCCTCTTCTTCATTGGCCAGCGCAGAGGCTCCCGCCCAGCAAGAGGAGTCTACCTCAGACTTGAGCCAGGTAAAGTGAAAAACAACACCCAAAAAAAACCAGCATTTTATCAAATGTCAAACTAACGTTTCGCTCCTCTTTGACAGGGAGCAACCGGTGTCGTGAAGGTGAGGTTTCTAGGATAGAAGTCAAAACGTACCTTGAGAGAAACAAACATGATGCGGGATGAAATTCTGGAGAGCTTGTTGCCTTTTGAGAGGAATCTTACAAGGATAGAGGTACAAAACAGGTCGTAAGGTACCGGTGCTAGTTCAAGCAAATGTCAAGGAATCTGTGGAACTTCTGGAACAGGTTTTTAAATGTCAAGTTTACAACAGTTTTCAGACTTGTTTGTGCCTTTTTATTACAAGAAAAAGTGCACCCTGGAACATTTAGGCTATTTGAACTGTCACCTATCTGCAATTGCTCAATCATGAGTCTCAGGTGTACCGCACACCTGGTGTAATCATGTGGAGCCCTAGCTGCCCTACTAAGGCAAAATAACTGCACATTTTGGCATAAATGACTGAAATCTCAGGCTTGTCGTTCCTGTAACAGATGTGTTTGGCTTATTTATGCATACGTTCAGAGAGTTTTGAGGAAAAGTTAAAATTTAGATTTATTAGAGAGAAAAAGGGCCAGTGCAATATTGAAGAAATATATGATGGAAAATACATCAGAATTTACTAGCTAGCAATGGGACACTTAGTGATTCCTGCAATATATCTTTAATGTGGGACATGGATGGCATTCCTTTTTTCAAATCATCCAAATTCTCAGTTTGGCCTTTTTACTGTATCATTAATAAGCTGAGCTTTGTAGAGTGTACAAAAACACGATTTTTGCAGGCCTTTGGTTTGGTGAGTCAAACCACTGTGTGACACTCTTTACAAAGAGATGGAGTACTTGTTCAGTTTTCTGAATCCCCTGAACCTTTCACATGCAAAGTCTTTGCAGGGACTTGTGATTTACCTGCAAAAGCATTACTGTTCAATAGTGTTTGATTCAATGGGAATTTTGGGTGTTTGAAATGTGAACAGCCAGGCAAGACAGTAAAACCTGGAGAAAGGGGACATGCATGCTTTTCCCTTTAAAACGGAAGATCCAAAAGGTCCTGCATGTATTTTTAAACCGTGATATCACATTTTAACGTGTATAAATGTTGTGTGAATGTTCCCAAACTTTAGAGGAGACCATTGTGATATTGCTAGTAATACATAATTGTTGAGCCACAGTCAACATCAGGCCCAACAACAACAACCCAGGACAGTTTATGGGAACTTTTTGATAATCGTATCTGTGAAACCCAGATGCAGTGCTACAGCTGATGCCAAAGTAGAAGTGAAAAAGTACCTCAAAGATGCGTTTTTGCCCAGAACTCACGATCCTCTAAGTTAGTGGAAAGAGAGAGCTGTAATTTTCCCTCATTTTTATGTCCTTGCTAAAAAATATCTGTGCATGCCAGCAACAAGTGTCCCTTGTGAGAGGATTTTTTTTCAAAGGCTGGAGAAATCATCTGTAAAAAAAAGAAATGGGTTAAGTCCTCAAATACAGGACTGACAACCGTACTCTGCTGCTGTGTGAACATGGCCAATGTCTCACATAGGTTAAGCAAATTTGGCATTTAACTTCATTTTTTGTCGAATCTAACGTAAAGTAGCGCCAGACTACTGATGTTGACCTTGGAGGCATTCTTCTTCGCGTGAGAGTGATTGATTGTTGTTGTCAATTGATTTATTCTTCTTGTCCTAAACTACAACGGGATCAAACCCCACCCAGCAACCGATTCTAAAGATTTCATTGGGTCAGTCATTACCTGGGAGTCAGCTGACATGAGCTTGGCTGACGTGACCTGCCAGAACTGACGCTAACGCTTGATTTTTGTGTAGTTCTTTAGTATTCTTGAATATATTTCTCTTGTGTTAAGAATTTGACTTATGTTCTCATGATTACATGCTTTAATAATTATACTGAATAAAAAAGTAATCCTTCAATAAAAAAAGAATGAAATTAAGCAACTGGTTAAGGTAAATTATTTATATAACAAAACACAGCATAAAAATGAACATTAAATGAATGTCAACATGAAGTAATATAAAATAAATAAAGAACAAAACTGACTCTCGTCTCCCTCTGAACAAAGTCCAATCTGATAGTTCTCAGAAAATGAACTGTAACTTAGTGAATACTAATCACACAAAAATTAGACTTATGTCTAAAGAAACGTTGAAATGTCAGGTTTTAAATCGTGTAAGTCAAATCGAAAACAAATATTCTCTGTTTATGTAATCTGTATGAAAAGAGAGCCATGTCAGAAATCCGTGATTCAGCTCATTATCCGCTAATGCGGCCACGCCCACGGAGCCAGCGCTATTCAGAGGCAAATTCTGAGGCAATACATGCATTCATCGTCAGGTGGGAATGAACTCAAAATTAATAGAAGTTCAGATGAGAATGAACACAGAATTAGCTAAAACCACTTGTATCTAATCCAAGAGGAATAAAGATTAGTACAATGCTTATTTGGATAATGAAGGAGTCAGAATTACTCATTACACACAATTGTATAAAGTCGTCCCACACAGAATTCAAACCCACCCAAGCTGTTTAAGAAGTACAGGTGGGAATAAGAATGAAAATTACAGTCATGAAACTCTAAATGGTGCAGGCAGATTCCATCTGTTCTAATTCTAATTCAATCTGACATATTTATATTATTATTTACATGGTGTAGATGATTGGTTTATTTGCCCAACAACAGCCAATGAGCTTGTAGCTCAACATTCAAATACTTGAGCAGTGTTTTCCATAGCAGTTACAGCATGTTTCAGAAACTCTGTATCTTCACAATGTTCAAATATATAGACATGATATGAGGTAATTTCATGTATGTTATATGTGGGATTATTTCATATGTTATAAACATATGCAGCAGCAGTAGTATTTCTTATGTGCTCACATGAGCATGTCTGGGTGTATTGGCAGTAGCTAAATCTACCAACTGCTTAAATTCTGCCAAAAAAAGAGAAAAATACTATAATACTGGTCAAGTTTGTTCCTAACAGAACTTGTCAAAATTGCTTTGTGCCATTTTCTGTAACCAGTTGTTTTAAGTGTTGAGTTTTAATTTTGAGCAAAATGATTTTATTTTATTTTGAAGTATTTTACTTGAAGTTTATCAGTCATTAAAGAAAAAGTGGAAAATAAAGGATATGCAATTGGACATGCATTCATTAAAATGAAGTGACAACCGCATTTTAAAAATCAGCAAGCCAGATGAATTATAACAGTTTGAAATTAGTTATTAACTACATTACTTAAGTACCTAACTACATAAACATGAATTTGTTAAATTAGTGAAACTCTTCTAGAAGAACGGATGTGTAAAATAATAAAAGTATAGAGGAAGCATACATCTAAACAGGCAAGACATGCATTGTGAGGTTTTGCAATTTATTCATGTTTGATAAAATGTAGAAATGTGAAACAAAGTTTACAGTAGTCAATTTGCAGTTAAGTTAAACATTGCTTGTATACCAGTAAATAAGCAAGAGCAAGAGGCTTTTTTGCCAAACATTACATGCAATTAATGGAATATGGTCAAGTAAATACAAGCTAAACAATTATACTTGAAAATGCAGCATTTCACTTGCAGCATTTCATTTTCAACAATTCATGATTATACATAGTCAACAGAAGCAAGAGAATAAAAAAAAGGTTAAATAGGGAATTTCTTGTTTTTTGGGCTGGTACTGGGATTGGCTTAAGCAATCATACTTATGAAAAGCTGTTTGGAGAATGTCTACATGCATAAAACAGGATTCTGTGAAGTGGTGTCTTAAAACCACAGTGCATGTGTATTAATCATGTATGTAGATGAATTAATGTGTACGTAAGTATGAATGCACGTGTGTGAATTACGTACGTGTACGTAGGTGTATGCTTTTATGGGTTTGGTGTATGCATTATGTACATGCATGTTAAGTAGGTTTACATAAGCATGTATGAATTTATGAAAGCAAGCAAGATTTTAGATGGGGGGAGTAACTGCAGATGGTGTGGTTGTTGCAGGGGTTGTGTTTGGAGGGATTGATGTTGTGGGGGTTGATTCACTACATGGGAAGTCTGCCATCATTATTTCCTCCAGGTCTTCATCGGATGGAAACAGTGAAGTGGAGGACTGGGTGAGGGTGAGGGTGGTGTAAATGTTATCTAAGGTATGACATGGTGCAGGATAGGAGGTTTTCGATTGCAGTTGATATGTTTGTCAAATTGTCCTTGTGTATTGTGACAGTTA
The DNA here is from genome assembly GCF_018812025.1 of Megalobrama amblycephala. Taxonomy (NCBI): domain Eukaryota; kingdom Metazoa; phylum Chordata; class Actinopteri; order Cypriniformes; family Xenocyprididae; genus Megalobrama; species Megalobrama amblycephala. The sequence goes on along the minus strand of NC_063044.1, from coordinate 17,203,404 downwards.
CAGGTGGTAGAGCAAGCAAGGGGTCAATGATGGTGTGTGTGGTGGCATTATCTGGACCATCATTAACAGATCTAATGAGTTCGTTTTTGATATTCACAGTTCTGATGTTGGTTGGTGTCTTAATTGTGAGTGTACCGTGTGTGTAATGGGTTATGCATGATGACTTCAAGTAAGTGTTGCATTTCTCACAGTTGACTGAGGCAGATAGTGGCATATCTGTGATTTTGTGTTTTTGGGGACAAATGTGCAAAACATGAATGTTTGCGCCAATAATATCTGCAGTAAGGTTCTGTGAAGTGGTGTGTTGTATTGGGTGTGTGTTAGTGGAGTGAGTTCAGTGTCTTTCGTGGCGAGGTAAAGGTTTTCCCTTTAAAGTGCCAAATTGATACATTAGAGATCAAATACCAGGATCCAAAGGTGATGGCAGTGTTGTTCCACACAGTCAAGTCTATGGAAGCAGTACTGTCAGCATTCAGGAGAAACTTTCCATCACAAACAAAGTTGTGCCTTTGACTATTCTTTTGAATAATCTTTGCCTTGACATTCACCTGCATTGAGCAATAAAAAGAAAACAAGTTAATAAATTCATTCAACATACAATATATGCAACTTGAAGGTGAATAAGGCCGTTTCTCATCCACAATAGTAGTTTTTTTGTACTTACTCTATGATATGATGTCTTTACTTGTCTGATGTCTGTATTTCTGTGATGGGAAGGTCTTTTTCTTTTGTTGTAATTGTCGGATTATAACTGTAGTCAAGCTGACTTGATTTGTGGGTGTATAGGACATTGTGTGCCCCCTCAGTGAGACGTGATGGTTGTAGCTGGACATCATGTAGGTGTACTGCACTTCTGTTTTAGACATAAAATTTAAGATGAACAGTGTCAACAAATGCAAATGGTCAGGTATTTATCTTGATGAGAAGTCTTACCTATCATTGTTTACTGCTTCAAACTGAGTGTAGAGTTCTGGCGTGAAGACTACAAGTTTCTGAACTTTGTGTTTTTGTTGAATTTATGCCTCAAAGTATGGGCTTTTTGCATCATGTTTTAGCTGTGATAGGTTGCGGATGTATCCAACTAGCGTTTTTTGCCTGTCTTCCATCTGTAGGAAACAAAAAATGATTGGTCTAAAAGAGCAATAAATGTTGTATTAAAAAAACAAAACATTAACCTTTGGTAAAGTGGAGTAAGTTTAGAACATCAAGGCAGCCCTGTAGAGGACACAATGTGACTGAACCTTTCTCCTGAAAACTATGGGACTTATCAAGTGGGGTTGCTGAGCCTGGCTGAATTGTGCAGAGTAAAATTAGACACTGGAAGACTTTAAATATTGCAATCTTTAGTATTTGTGGATGTGCCGTGTACCTGCTTTACCTGGACAGCCAAATGGGGGCTACTTCAGCTGGATGAATTGTGTCGTAATATAAAAGAAATAAAGCAAACTTCAGTCATTTGTGGATGTACTACCTTCTTTTCTTGGACAGTGAAATGGGGCTGCTCGGTCTAGATGAATTGTGTGGAAGAGTATGAATCTAGCAAATCTAGCAAACTTCAGTCATTTGTGGATGATTTGTGGACAGCCAAACAAGGGGCTTGTCTGCCTTGGTCTGAAGGGACACATCGAATTTGCCACAACGTTGGTTAAGGTAAATTATTCATTATTATAAATAAAGAAATATATAACAAAGCACAGCATAAAAATGAACAATGAATGAATGTCAACATGAAGTAATATAAAAATGAGAACAAAACTGATGAACTGAACAAAGACAGAAGAGGAACGAGTAAGAGGTAAAAAGGTAAAATGAACAGAACATGTCAACAATAGACCTTTAAACAAGAACACACAAATGAAGTGAAGTCTCAATTTATGAGCGGCCAATAGCGAATTCTCAGTTTGCTCGATAAACACCTCTAACCCTGCTTTAACATACAAAATTTACTTATAAAAAGACACGAAATGAACAGTAACACCCAAATTCTTAACTATGCATAAACATATCAATAATATTCCCTCATAATTTTATCTCGACCGTGATCACATGGTAATAAACCCCATGTATATCATTCCAACAAGTACCTCGTGGCCATGACAAAACTAGGTAAATTATACCACCTTCTCTTCAAAGTTTCATTCAGTTTCATATAACATTACATTTCTTTCAACTTACCTGTTTTGGAGCCATGCAAAGAGTTTCTTCAATGGTTCTTTGAAGGAAAACTCAGTTATTTCAGTGGCTCGTCCACATTGGACATCAAATGCGCCGCAAACGGAGCCTAAAAATGAACAAACACTTGGTTTCAGTTTCATAACTGAACATATAATATTAACACAAAATTAGACAAACTCGATGTTTGATTTTCATTACCTTCACCGGGCTTCGGTTTTTCTCGGCCTGTACAAAAAGATTCCTCTTCTCGGGCGTGTAAACCACAACGCTGTGAAAATCTCGGCTAACCTGAATTGTAGCATTGAAGAGTTATTTCTCGATCCAACCACAACTCATATGTCAGTTACTTTATGAATAAACCCACAAACAGAATCCTCTTCTTCTTCTTTATCGAGTTTTATTTTTTTAGCAACAGACATTTTGCCACCTGTCAACCGTTGTTCTCTGACAAAATTGCTTAAAGCTGATTGGTTTTCTCTACATTCGATTAAGCCTGACGTCACGCTGCAGCGCTTCCGGGTCCAAGCGCTCTATCTCATACCACAAGACAAACAACAGACGGTGCTAATATACACAAACAGTGTGGTGTAATACTACAAAAATATAATCATAACCTTTATCTCCATACCAAGATCCCAGATGGCCAGACAGTGATTATCTTATCTTTCAAGCATCGTTTCGTTCACACGGATCCGGCGTTTTCGAAACCGGGTCCCAGAGTGGATAAATTTGAAAACGCTGTCTTTGCGTTATCGTGTGGATGGGGCAATCCATATATTTTCTGAAACGATGATGTCATCACCCCACGTGTCGACCGTAGTCAGACACCGCTACGTCACGTAAGAGCAACAACAACAATGGCGGACTACATGATTGTGTTCGTGCTGCAACAGTTAATGAGTCTATTAGCTTTACTAAAGCAAAATCTTCTGCTCCTTTGCCACTACGGTGAGAAACAAATGATTATAGACAACAACATACACCACATACTCTTAGGTCCTCCGCGGAGGACAACCAGGTGAAGATTTTGGGTAAGACCTGGCAGAACCAGCAGTTGGTGGGACAACTTTGTGAATGGCGTTGTGCGCTTTTGGTCGCCTCAAAGCCAGATTTGCTGCACTGAAAAGACCTATGGACATCAACTTGCAGGACCTGCCCCATGTCATTTACACCTGTTATGATGAAGACTGTAAAGGAAAATATATCATGAAGTAGCATCTGCACTTCTTCACTCGTGTCTGCATTCACCTGAACCCATCAGGACAAACTCCATCTCAACTATAATGTGCCAAACATCACCAGGAAAGAGGGAAACAAGACTGCTGAGAAATCCACGAGTGTGGAGAACTTGAATCACAGAGAGAACGAGCCGTCTGAAGGATCCTGCTGCTTCAAAGTATGTCAGTGATGCCATAATTCCCCAACAGACACATAAATGCTGTGTCCATAGAGTGCCCCAGGGATGACGCGTTTTTGTAGGCCAACCCGGAAGTTAGCGGCGCACGGGTTCCCTCGGTTGAAAGCATATGCATTTTTCCCCATAGACTTTTGGAAAATCGCAGAAAATAAGCTCTGTGTTTAACAAAGGGTTATGACACTTACACGTTTTGTCTATCAAGATAATCTTTACAAGTTAACACAATATTTATAGATTTTGAAGCCTAAATAAAGTGGTCAGATATAAAAGGCTAACAGTAGGCTATAAACGGACTACAGCACACCATGGGTGCAACGTCGTCACCACCAAGCGTCCTCAAACTTTATTTAGAAAACAACTTTATTTACATGCTCGCTGATTATGATCTGCGCTGTGTATGAATACTTATCCACTTTTTCATGAGAAATGCTGTCCAAATGTCCCGTTTTTAATGATGATGTCTAAAGTCCCCGCCAAAGGAAGTAGTCCCTTTTAGCAATTTGTTAGCAACCACCGATTTTAAGACACAATAAAGATTTAAAAAATCACAAGTGGGTTATAACTGGTGTGTTTTATGTCATAGATCAAAACGTGAAAGTATTTAGAGGCTTTGTTTATCACACACCTTATTTCAGGTGATTTAGCAAAAACCCATTCAAAAAACCCATAGACCAGGGGTTCTCAACTGGTCCCACCCTGGGACCCACATTTTCCCATGGTCATTAAGTCGCGACCCACTTTTTTAGAATTCAACCAACAAAATTTATTTATTCAAAAATAACTGTTGAAAACACTCATATATCATCTTTTTAAAAACATAACCCTACATACATACATGTATTACCCCGTACAACGTGCATTTCAGAGCTTAATAAGTAACTGGACCCTGACAACCGCATGTACAAAAGTTAATTAAATAAATAAGGCCACATAACAAGATATTTTTACTCTATTCAGAGCAAATTAATAAGAAACTAAGGAGGACCATGACAACTGCATGTACAAAAGTGAATAAAATCAATGTCAAAATCACTCGAAAATAAAGTTTTCACCTAACCAGGTCATTTGTGGAAGTTAATGAGACAATTGGGGATGTGCTTTACTCTTGATAAGAGTTTCAAAGTCTGGGGTGACAGTAGACAGAGCTACTCTCAGATCATGCTCAGTGTCCAACCTGTTTCTCTGCTTTGACTTGAGCTGGACCAAGGTAGAGGAGCCACTTTCACACAAATAGGTTGTGCTGAATGGTAAGATCGTTTTGACTGCTAAAGTGGCGAGGGATGGATACTCAGTCATCACATCGCTGCACCAGAAGTGGGAAAGGCTTACCTCACCAAATCTCTTTTTCAGCGTTCGATGCGGGATGTTTTGTTTCTAAATGGCGCTTCAGTTTGGACGGTTTCATGCTCTCATTGGCAAGCACTTCACTACAAAGCACACACTGGGGTTTCTGTCCATTTTTATCCTCAATGTACGAAAATCCATTTTTTAAATAGTTTGGGTCATATTTGCGCTTCGCCATCTCAAATCTGAATGTCAAAACAACACAGGATGGTTACCATGGCTACCATAGTAAACTACCGCATGTCTCTGACGAATGCCTGTCAAAATAAACCCTTTTTAAAATAAAAGACCAATCAAACATGAGACGCACATTAAATTTTTTTTTTTTTGACCAGCTTACCGAGACCCACCCAAAACAGGTCTGCGACCCACTTTTGGGTCGCGACCCACCAGTTGAGAATCACTGCCATAGACTTTACGCCGTTGGAACCGGAAGCCCTAAAATGCTAACTCGCTTCCGGGTTTTGCCTACAAAAACGCGTCATCCCTGAGGTACTCTATAGACAGCCTAGACAGAGGACACTGAACAAGTTACAGGCTTTGATCAGAGCTGGATTCCCTGGAGACCTCCAAATGTGCAGCATAAAACACAGAAGAACTACAACATATGCTGAAATGTTAGTAAATATACTAACAGTCACTCTGAAAAAAACTAAATCTACATTTCAAACAGAAAATTATCAAAATGCAAATGAACCTTAAGAACACACTTTAGCATCAGAACAAAATAACAATAAACCTTAATTATATGAGAATAAACAAAATGAATCCAAGTACAATAACTATATATATAGAAACTCAAGGTAAATTTAGCATGTTGCTGCCGTTATTTCGATTGACTCCCTCCAATTGTTCTTCAGGAAAGTCCATTACTCTTAAATTGTGGCTACATTAGCATTCCCCAAAATTGTCAAGTGGACTAATCTATGAAGCAGAACCAATGTGGCAACCACACAAACACAAACAGTTAATAATGACTGTTGTTGATATCAGCCACACCTTGCTTCATTAGGGAATGCCACTTTTTTAAGCTACTAGTACCTCTTTTGCTTATGAAGAATAATAATGACAACACAACTGAGATTTAAGAAGAAAAACATTTATTGAAATAAGTGATTTATAAGTAATGATAATGACAACACAACTGTGATTTGAAGATGAAAAAAAGAAAAAAGCTGTTTATGAAAGTACAGCTATCATAGAGGAGGAAGAAACATGACATGTTTGTGTGTAAACAAGTGACAAGAAGTTAGCTGTTTATGAAGTACAGCTGTTATGAGAGATATATAGATAACTTGTTTATAGGTAAACAGTGAAAGAATTGGAGTGATAGCCATTCATGTAAACAAAATTTATGACAGCTTGTTGGAAAATGTGAATTGGAGTGATAGTTATTCATGAAAAACAACTGTAAAAGAGATATCTTGGAGGAAAATATATGTTTGATAACTTGTTTATGGGTAAACCGTGAAAGAAGAGAACTATTCATGATAGCATAACAACTGTAAAAGAGACATTGGAGGAAAATACATGTTTATTAATTTGTTTGTAAAGCAGAGAAAAAAATGCATGATAATTTGTATATGATAACTGATGAAAACAAGACAAATAGCTGTTTAATAGGATAATAGCTTATTAAAGAATGACAGACAACTGGTATTGTAATGCCGTCTTAAACACAAACAATACATTCAATTCAATAAGCGCTGCCTGATGAACTACAACACTAATAGTCACTCTGAAAAAACTAAATTACTATAAAATATTACAAACAAAAATCATCAAAATGCAAATGAACCAAAAAACCTTAAGAACACACTTTAGCATCAGAGCAAAATAATAATAATCCTTAATTATATGTATACATATAAACAGAGGGACAAAATGTGCTTAAACTGAGCAACATTAGATATTTATTTAACTTTTTGTAATCATCCGTGACGTGGCTGTTTTAGCACGTTGGATCCGGATGCAGTTTAAGAGTTTATTTAAACAAAACAACAGAGTTAAATCCAGGTAGAGAACACAAGAGTCCAGGCAACAAACAGGTTAATCCATAACGGGGAACAACAAGAACGAAAACAAACGCACACGATACATCCGAGAAGGACAACACCAGACAAAGAACAAGAGAAACACTGGGGTTACTATACACAAGGGGTGATTGACAAACAAGAAACACCTAGGAGCATTCAGAGAACTAATCAACAAGAAAACTACAAAACATGGCACTAGGACAGGAAACACAACAAAAGTCCACAAGACAGGGGAACACAGGCTGGGATCATAACAATTAAGTTCAAAGTAAGTACAGTGCACAGTATAAATGAGCATAATGTTAATTCTCTGAATAATCTGAACATAATGTTATTAAAAAAATAAAATAAATAAATGTGTCCTAGATATAAAGATTAATTTCAAATTTGGAGAGGGGTATGAAAATTGTGTACTGTATCTTAACTTTATCTGCAACCTTTCAACAGGGTGAAGTGCTGAAACCCCTTTACACTGCATTAAACGGAAAATATATTAACCTGACAATATATTAAACTGACAAAGAATGATAACAAAAAGCTCACAACAACTCTTGCTTACTGATATGAAAAAGTGATTTATCTTTCATTCAAAGCCACATGAAGCAATTGTGAATTCAGAATCATAGTTACAACCATTTAATGGACACTTTTCACATTTCTGTAGTTCTCATAACTGAAATTTTGTCTGGGTAAACATAGATACGGTTTAGTGGGAGTATAGTGGTAATGTAGCGGTGAACTACGGCAAATATACTGTAACTATGTGTTCTCTTATTTCCCCAGCAGCTACAGCTCCATAAAAATAATAACAAATCAAGTTAATATAGTATCTGGTAAGGACATATTATAATAATAATGCAATCAATCAGTCAATAAATAAAGTTTAACTCACTTGCATTTGGTCCATTGATGAAGCCATGTCTAATCGTTTTACAACAGGCGTCCAATCACAACAGACTTCCGGAAAAACTGAATTGACCAATGACATTTGAGGTTACGCTGAAACAAGTAAAGTCCCACCCACGACTGTTAAAAATAAAAAGTGTTCCCTTTCGATACTTCACTCACACTGCGTATGGGGAAAAACTCCTTTTTTCCCCTGATACTGAAGCCTTTTTCAATAACGCAGTGTAACTGCACGGCCATTGGTTCAAATTGGAAAACTTTTTGAACCAATGACGGCGCGGCGGAGCTGCGTGAGCCTATGGCAATGCAGGGCGCCAAAATGGGTGGGCATATGGCTATATAAGCGAGCATTTCGCCATAGGATTTCAGATCTCTTTCCTTCAGCGACAACTACTCTTCTCTTCGCTGGACTTCGAGCTGAAGCCTTCACCTGCTGGAACGAGCTCTCCTCGCCGTTGAAGAGGCAGTGCAGCAGACCAACTGAGACCGCCGAACACCTGCAGGGCCAGCGCCCTTGCAGACTGCCCGCTTCGCGCTTCCGGCTTAATCTCAGCGTTTCCCTTACCGCCATCCGGTGCGCTCTAAAAAAGCAGATTTCAGCAGTTTGTTACCCCTCTTTAAAAGAGCTTATTCCAGCGGAACAAAAGAGCCTCCCAAACGCCTCAATCCAAATGTCGCACCACAGCTGTGGCACATGCAGACTGCGAGAGCATGACGCTCGCGGATCGCTTTCTTTACGGAATGCGGTCGCCCGCCTTGCACCCTCCTAGAGAGCCTTCTCCCGTCCCAAACAGCGTCCCTCGGCTGAAGTGAGCAACCTCGTTTCCTTTGGCGGTTCTGAGGACGAGCCGCTCGGTGACAGCATGTCATTGGCGGCTTCTGAAATGGAGGAATGGGCCAGTGACTCCGAAGACCCCACCCACCTGCCGTCTCTTGAGCCAAATCGACCCTAACCCTAACCCAGAGCTGGAATGGACACCGAATTGCTCCACGTCTCTCTAAGGCCTAAGAACTCTACCTCGAGTGGACTCCCCCTGAAGAGCCAACATGCAGCAGGCTGGATGAATGGTTCCTGCTGGGACACCACCAGGCCCCCCACCAGCGCTCTACAACGTTCTTCCCTGAAGTGCACGAGCTGACCAAGTCGTGGCGCGCCCCCTACTCAGCCGGCTTACGTACGACCACTTCTGGAGCTCTCACCTACATGGATGGCTCTCAGGAGAAGGGATATGAGCAGATGCCACTCCTGCCCTTCCTACAAAACCCTGCAGGACGACCTCCGCTCTGGCTGGCAGAGCTTATTCGTCTGCGGGCCAAGCTGCTTCTGTGCTCCACGCCATGGCCATTCTCCAGGTGTTCCAAGCAAAGCTCCTCCGTTCCTTGGATGAGTCTGGAACCGACACACCTGCCTTTCGCAACCTCCGCAGCGCCACGAAAGCCACAGCCCAGGCCATCGGGCGGTCCATGGCCAACCTGGTCATGCTAGAGCGCCATCTCTGGCTCAATCTGACAGAGATCAAGGAGATTGACAAAATGGCCTTCCTTGAACTGTTTTACCCCGAATGTCTCTTTGAGTAAGTTATGTACAAGGTGTAAGAGTGGGCTTTTACAAACCTTACACCTTTTTTTTTTTATTTTCCACTGTCCTGCCCTGAATGTCTTTTTTTTCTTCTGTACCACTACATGTTTCATGTGTAAATTCAAGTATGCCTAAGTTTTATGTAAAGTATGTGTAAGTCAGATTACTCTTTCAATAGGTTAACTGTGTGTACAGAAAACCAAACACCTTCATGGTATGTGATTTTCATATACATTTTTGTATGTAATCTTTGTTTCTAGGAATGACTGTTTACACAAAATGTGCCTTTGACCCTAGTGAACTCATCCTTCATTTTAACAGTAAATTTCTTGCCACCTAGTGGCATAACAATGCAATCGATACAGTCGTTACTTTTTTTTTAAATTTAAATTTATTATATTTTGATCGGTAACATCAACATTTCTATCTAATAACCTTTTGTATACTTCTGTTATAATTGGGATATTTGTCACAGAAATATTGATACTGTGCGTTTGAAAAGTGTTTGTGAAGCTATTTATATCTACACATGACAACTCTCTTCAGATCAATGGCAGCGCGAACGCAGATTTGAATAAAAAAGTGCTGTTACAACAAGGTGAGATGAAATAATTTGCATTGTTTAGGGTTAGGGTGAAAATTATTCATAATGATTTTTACACTGAAGGTAATGTGATCAAATGACTCATTACTCCCCCTCCACCTCTTTCAGGATGTCCTCACTTGTGTGGTTCAGTGTTCATTGTTATAGTGACTTTAGGTGGCCATGGTGCCTTTCACTAAGTACAGATGCTGGTCATATAATTAGAATATTGTGAAAAAGTTCATTTTTTTCATTGTAAATTATTTTAAAAAAATGAAACTTTCATTTATACTAGATTCCCTACATGTAAAGTAAAACATTTCAAAAGTTTTTTTTTTTTTTTTTAATTTGTTGATTAGAGCGTACAGCTAATGAAAGTCCAAAATCCAGTATCTCAAAATATTAGAATATTTACATTTGAGTTTCATTAAATGACCATCCCTACATTATAAGTCAGGTCAGGTCCAGACACAGGTCCAGACACAGAACCTGTGTCTGGACCTGACTACAACGTAGCCCAGGAGACAATGGGCCTACAGATCCAGTTCTGGCTGCATCTATAATTCAGATTTTTAAATCTCCGTATCCGCTTACATATATTTATATATAATCTATTTTTAATCTCTATAATAAAAATGTATAATTCAGATTTTGATCTCCATATCCATTTACATATATTATATATATCTTCCAAGGGGTTTTTTCCCTCCTAGGACTTTTTTCCCAGTGCTAGCACGCTGGGTTTTTCTCCTAGGGGGTTTTTTCCACCCCTGGGAGTCAGCCGACATTGGCTTAATGTAGCACCATCTTGTATATGTTACATATTACCACGCTTGCTTGTACAGCTTATTTTTAACCATTTCTCTTTTTTCTGTGCTCCTAATATGTAAAGCTGCTTTGAAACAATTACAAATTGTAAAAAGCGCTATATAAATAAATTTGACTTGACTTGACTTGACTTATAAATTCCGGGTATCTCTTGTTCTTTGAAAGCCACACTAATGGGGAAGACTGCTGACTTGGCAATGGTCCAGGAGACAATCACTGACACCCTCCACAAAGAGAGTAAGTCACAGATGGTTCATTACTGAATGTGGTGGCTGTTTACAGAGTGATGTATCAAAGCATATTAAATGCAAAGTTGACTGGAAGGAAGAAATTGGGTAGGCAAAGGTGCACAAGCAACAGGGATGACCACAAGCTTGGGAATGCTGTCAAGTAAAGCCGATTCAAACACTTGGGAGAGCTTCACAATGAGTCAAATGAAGCCGGAGTCAGCGCATCAAGAGCCACCACACTCAGACATCTTCAGGAGAAAGACTACCAAGCCACTTCTGAAACAGAAACAACATCAGAAGCATCTTACCTGGGCTAAGGAGAAAAAGGAGATTTTGGAGCACTTTATGCTTCCATTCTGCTGACAAGCTTTATGGAGATGCTGATTTCCTTTTCCAGCAGGACTTTAAGCACCTGCCCACAAGTGCAAAAACCACTTCCAAGTGGTTTGCTGACCATGATATTAACTGTGCTTTATTGGCCCAGCCAACATGCCTGATCCCTGAATCTATGGGATATTTTCAAGAGAAAGATGAGAAACAGTTGATCCAACAATATACAGATGATCTGAAGGCTCAATAGTGCCTCAGCAGTGCCACAGGCTGATCACTTCCATGCCACACTTCACTGATGCTGTAATTTGTGCTAGGAGCAAGTCATTTGCTGTAATATGTGCTGCCGACCAAGTATTGAGTGCACAAATGAACATACTTTAAAGAACTTGAACTTTTCTGTTTTGAAAATCCATTTTTTGATTGATCTGAGGAAATATTCTAATATTTTGAGTAAAACGGGATTTCGGACTTTCATGAGCTGTACGCTCTAATCATCAAAATTTAAAAAAAAAAACGTTTGAAATGTTTTACTTTACATGTAGGGAATCTAGAATATATGAAAGTTTCATTTTTAAAAAATAATTTACAATAAAAAAATGAACTTTTTCACGATATTCTAATTATATGACCAGCACCTGTATATAGTACATGCAAATCTATCCTCATTGTTCCATATTGAAGATACCAGTATTATTGTGCCAACTTTCCAGCTTAGGAGTTTATGGAAATCTTTTGAAATCTTTTGTTAACCTAGAGACAGTTATTAATGCCTTCATTTCAACAAGGCTAGATTACTGTAATGCTTTATATGCTGGTATCAACCAGTTTTCCCTATCATGTTTGCAATTAGTTCAAAATGCTGCAGCTCGCTTTTTGAAAAAACAAAATGTGAGCACATCACCCCTATCTTGGCGCACTTACATTGGTTACCTGGTCAAATTTAGAATTGATTACAAGATTTTAGTTTTTGTATTTAAAGCCTTGCACGGTCTGGCTACAGTTTATATCTCAGACCTTATTTGTCCATATTCTACTCAAACTCTCAGATCATCCTCTGACAAATTATTAGCCGTTCCGTTGTCGTCGCTTGAAATCTAAAGGTGTTAGAGCCTTTTCCGTATTTGCCCCTAAGCTGTGGAATTTGCTACCTTGGTCAGTTAGGTTTTCCTCCTCCCCTATCTGTATTTAAGTCATCTCTGAAAACATATCTTTTTTCTCAGGCCTATTCATAAATCTTAGTCTTGGCATTATGGTTTATGTTGTTGATTTACATACTTGCTATTTCTTGTATGATCTTTTTATTGTGTCATTGTGAAGCACCTTGGTCAGCAGAAATGTTGTTTAAAGGTGCTATAAAATTAAAAGTGACCTTGACCGGTACTGTAATCAAGTCATCTTTATTTTTAGTGATTTTTACAATACAAATGGTTTCAAAGCAGCTTTACAGTGGTAATCACTGTGTTTGATAATTATTTATTGACTTATTCTCTGCCTTTCTCTCTTGTTCTTCTATTACTAAGATTACTGGCAACATTTTAAATTTTAGTATATGTTGTACACAGATGCATACTTATATTTTATTAAATAAGTAAATTAGTTAAATTAATACTTTGATTCCCAAAGAAAAGAAGCTTAATGTCAAAGCGGTGGTGTGCGGCCTGATTTTAAGCAGATTTATATGGTCTCCTCTGCAGTATGCCATTCAGCTCTTCCTCCCTACAGTTAATTTCATGTATGCAAAGGGTCCAACAACAACGAGTCTCTCTGATGGTGAACAGAACCGCTACCATTGGGCTATTATTCTGCAGATACAACCTCTGAGGATTGCAGAGGTGCAAGGATGCCAGGATCCTGTCCTGGACCTGTCCCTCAGGTGTGGCGAGAAGGACGTGATGAAGCTTTTTGTGAGCTTAACGCTGGAGATGAGGTAGAGCTCACACATCTCAAGGTGTTCATCTGGGAGAGCGGGAATGGGAAAATTAATTTGTCGACAGACAGATTAGCTGCTTCTCTAGAACTAGGGATGCACAATATTGGATTTTTGTCAATATTCAAAATTTTTCAACTCATTTTGGCCAATAATCAATGCTCATATACTACATCTCTCTTTATTCTGGAGATATTTACGAAGTGTTATGTTAGCGTCAGACCATTAAGTCGAATCAGACTTCTGACTTCATGAAATCAATTTCGGTTTAATTTTATTGTACTCACACCGTCCAGTTCAACACAGCAGTCCATTAAAGTGAATCTGATCACAGGTAGAAGTAGAAGAATGACCACACACTGCTGACATGATCTCATCACTAACACTCCTTGCATACAGGTGAGTTATTGCAAGCACATAATCAACATGATGTCCATATCTGACAAGGCATGTCAGCGTAATTTTCCATATTGTGCTGATGCTGCTGATTACATCAGCTGATGTCACCTTGTAGTATTGTGCATCCACTATCCAGAACTCATGTGACAAACCCCATCCTATTAGAAATATTAAAAACTAAGCCATTAACATTAAGTTAAATAGCACCAAATAAGTAAATTTCACGTATTTTGAACCATTCTCATTACCGTTTACATGGTTGCTGTAATTCTGTTATTATCATTCAGTCACAGTATGGTGCAATGTCACCTGAGATTAAACATCAGTACAGATCATACATTAGTGTTTTGGTAACATGTCCCACATTGGAACTCAGTAACGTCCTGACATTTGGTTAGTTTGATGCTGAAAAAAATCCTGAACACTTAATTCATTTAATAAAAATGTTTAAATAATGCCAGACAATGTATGGTCACATCACTTCAACAGTGATTCAGGAGACATTAATCTCATCTTTAAAACTGTCACAAATGAATATGACATTTTGTTTCACGCAATCCTCATGTTTTACACGCGAGTCGCCATTTATGTCTCTAATTCTAATGCACGCTTATGTCACGTGAAAAGAAGACTGGATGCAATAGCAAGTTATCACTTTAATAGTGCTTCACGCCAGGTAGTCAGATATGTATACACATACAGTCACAACACAGACAGCAGGAGAGATGGTAACACAGGGACTGGATGGGCGATGGTGTCCGTGGTGAGTGGTGCTCCGTGGTGAGAATCCGTGAGATGAGATGAGCAAGGTAAATCCAGAACGAGTATCCAGGGGAACAGACAGGAAACGGCAACGATAACTCCAACTCCAGGAAACAAGAAACACGGAAACACGAGACAACACTAGGACTCCAAAACAACGATCTGACAAACATGAGACGAAAGACAAGGCGTTAAATAGGCAAGATCTAATAACCCACAGCTGCCGCTGATCAGTAATCAGCGGCGACGACCCTCAAACTCATGCACGCTTACACCGCCATTTTGGCTCTAGATAACTTCCAGTTGCAAACGCACAATTAACTCGCTTAAACTTTCTCATCCAATAATAAATCAAGATTATAAACTCTTTAAAAACATCCAAGACCACTTTTCACACATATGTTGTCTCATATTTCACATATTTGTCCCTCTGATGTCTAACACATAACTCATTACTATATGCATATTAATAAACAGTCTTTTCCTCATAAACCCAACAAAAATAAACACATGGATCTTTGAAACAAAGTGTTTTACGTTAGTTTCAAGCAGTTTTGGAATGGGTTTTGGTCACCTGTAGAATAATAAAGGAGCACTGGCTGCAGTCTTCGACAATATTTAAAGGTGCCGAAGAACGTGTTAAGCGCCCTTACAGGCGGCAAGAATAAAAAGATGTAATATAAGTCTTAAGTGTCCCCTGAATGAAAAGGAAGTGAATTTCAATTTATGTGAAGTTTCAGCTCAAAATACCCCATAGTTTTTAAATACATTTTTTAACTGCCTATCATTATAAATGCGCCGATTCAGGGTACGCTGCCCCTTTAAATCTCGTGCTCCACACCCCAAGAGCTCGCGCTTGCCTTAAACACCATAAACAAAGTTCACACTTCACACAAATTGCCGATTTTCTATCAGAATTAGTACTAGCTGCAGATAAAGTCCTTGTTGTTGGTGATTTTGCCTGCACAGACATGTAGAACGACAATCTCATAACAAGAAGTGAGCAAAATGTACTTCAGTAAGCTCAAGAGGACTCTTGTGGAAGAGATTACGGCAGGAAATGTACTAAAGTCCTTTCCTCTGAAGTAAAAAAGACTGCATCACTACATGCCAGTGTCTTCGTTAGAAACGCATTTAACACAACGAATTATGAAGGAATGTGACACCAAATTACAGACATTTGCCAGGTTACATTCAGAACTTCCTGAATGTGGATCCTTTCAGATGTCACATGTACACTGAAAAGGGAATTTCAATCCTAGTGACACACTTGAGGAAAGGGTCACCAGTAACCCTCTGTTTGGATCCCACTGGAAGTGTGGCATCTAAAATACCGGCACAGAAAAAGAGAGTAGTGACTTGAGAAATAGCCTGGGTGTTCAATAAAGAAAATCTCAGCTGCACTTCTTTCACCTGAAGTCCGTCAGAGCGAAAAAGGATCTTTGCACTTTGACAGAGGCGGATATAACATCGTGAAAGCTTCAGGTAGGCGTCTTGGTAGGACGGGCTGGGTTCATAAGCACAACCACAGAATCTGTGTCTTATTACGGGAAAATCTTAGAAACCCAGACATGTTATCTGGAAGAAGAATCCAGCTAAATTAAGGCACAATTATGGGATGCTCATATCGGCGCTCCTACAGTCTTTCAAATCTTTCGACCCGCGACTTCAGGGGCAACGTTTACGTCACACCACCAGGAGAAGTGGAAGGTTTGAAGAACATCACGTTGATGCCCTGTCAGGGACGGTGAAAATCCGGCGTTGATGTGGTCACTGCAAATGTTGGCAACACAGCTTTAAAAACAAGTCCAAGAATCATCGCTGCGAGAGATGCAACATGCTTCAAAGAGCGTCAACTTACGAGCAACCGCATCAGCCAGTTTCTGTGTGTTCGCTGGTGCTGAAGAGCGAAAAATCACCGTTTCCAGTTCTGTCCTGAAGAGGAACCTTGAATCTGAAGGTGTGATGGACAGTTTGTGACCATTTTGGGAGCACATACTCCATAAATTTAATGTGTTTGACCTCAAGGTTTATTTGGGAGCATTGAGAGGATAAAAGGGGCAAAGCCACTGGTTGCAGACATTTTAAGGTAAGTTTATATGATGTTTTCATTAATTATTTTAAATTAGCATAATCAATTTCACTGTGAATTTAATCATGTTTCATCATTGTTCAGAACTAATTTTTCTTTTTTAAAACTGTATGTGACTATATTTAATATTTGATGTAAATGTTAGCATATTTAAATGATTTTGCTTTTGCTGACTTTTTTGCTGAATTTAAGCAGTTGTATAAACATGTTAAAGCATAAATGTCATTGTTCAGATTTATTTATTAAAACTACAATATTTGATGTCAGTTTTGCCACTTTAAATGATTGTTGCATTTGCATTTTATTGTAATTGGCATTGTTGCCATTTTAACACATTTGTAAATGTCAGTTGACAAGCATTACAAATTCTTATTTTATGTCTAAACATGTATTCTTCATTATTCGTTTATTCATGATTGTCTAGTTATACAGGAAAGCACAGGAGAAATTACAAGAATAACCCAGAATAGCAAATCCATTAAATTGTAAAAAATGACTACATTTTGGGTTTTCTCAACAACCCAGCCTGCTGGGTTAAAATGGTGCTGGGTTAATTTAACCCAGCATGTGTTCTGTCCAATATTTACCCAGCATATGGGTTGCCAAATGGGCAAACCCAGCCATTTTTAGAGTGCACCTACTGGGATAGAGTGTGATGCCTCCTCGATAAACAAAAGTATTGTCCACAACCTTTTTTTTTTTTTTTTTTTTTTTTTTAATAAATAACCAAATTGTGGGGGTTTTGACACCCAAAACTGCACCATTACTGCAAAACAACTGCAGTTTTACTGCTGTTGAACTTCAGTGTACTGCAGTTGCACTGTGATTATACTGCAAATATATGGTTGTGCTTAATTATACTGCAGTTCTTTTTTGTAAAGCCATGCACGAATTAATGCATGTAAACCTACTTCAACTTTTTCTGCAATACTCTATATGATTATAAAAATGATGAGATGGAGATATTAGCTTCCCTGCAGCACTTTCACTAAGTTTTAGAGCTTTCCACGACAACTAAAATGTTAAAATTTGAATTACAAGTGGTTAAATTGATCTGTAACAAAACTAAAAGTTACTAATGGGGGTTTTATTTACCAATGTTTATAATGGAGAAGACAAAGTTCTGGCACTTCTTAAAGTCTGCCTGTAGTCAATAATTTCATCCCTTAACACTCATCTTTTATTACCAATATTGCATATTTAAAGTTTTTTTCTGTGAAAAAATGCCTTAAAATATCTTGAAAATACACCCTACACCCTCGCTTCATTTAATATTCAGGGATCTATATGAATATGCTAATTAGCTCCGCCTCCACCCACTCGTCATCTTCCTGAAGTAAACGCTGCTTAATCGTGTTATCGCTTTTTACAACGTCGACACATGACGGTAATTAATATGATTAGCCTTCTGCTTGATTATCAAACAGCACAAACTATGTTCACATTCACAAGTCAGACCAGCTGACTTCCAACAATCGCTGTCCTTACAATCGCTTTGAACAAAGGCATATATACCGAGATTTGGAGACTCCCTCGCGCGGTCAGTTAATGATATGCTAAAGCCTGCCGGCACGTTGACCTGATTGGTTACAAGGTAAGTAGTTGATTTAAAAAAAAGTAGCACTTTTAGGTAGTAAAAAGTAGGTAGAAAGTAGGTCGTTTGACGTCATAGACATCATAAAAAGACTGTCTTTGGTTTAATCGATGGTGTTGACATGAATTTGTACATGATTTGTCTTAAAGCAAGTTAAAAACACCATAAACAACATTAAAAACTTGATTTTCACCACAGGGGGACATTAATTGCTTGCTAAGTTGGTAAATGATTTCGTAAACTTTATCAAATCCTAAAATGAATTGTTTTTTTTTTTTATTATTTTCATATTATTAGGAAACATTCTGAATCATTTTCCCCCACAAAATTATGCATTTAGTTGAAAAAACATCTTAAATGTGGGAAAAAAAACATGAAGCACTGTGAATCAGGATTCAGTTTAACACAGTGTTGATATGAAACTATATGAAACAGCTGTGAAATGATCAAACTTCACTATGAAATGTTTTCTATTCTACAGGCTTTCCATAACAATTACAATGTTTAAATTTTAATGACGTTTATTTAGTGGCTAAAATAATAGACCATGTAATAATTTGCATATCTGTAATATCAAAGATAAAAGAAAATGAGTTTCATTTTGAACAAAAAAAAGAGCAACTGATTCTGTGTTGAAATTTTATTCACAAACGAGAAATTGGCTCTCCACAGAGCATAAAATGAATTTGCTGCAAAAGTTCACACATGCACAAGAATAATTCAACATTGCCTATAAAGATAATCATTAAAATATATTTAAAGCTCATTACCCCGTTTTCATGCATGTTAGGGCTTCCACGATAACTACTTTTGTTGTGCGATATATTGCACCAAAATTAATTGCGATAAACGATATTATTGTCATTTCAAGACCATTTTATGCCACTGATTATATAATGACAATATGACAAAATAATAGCATAATAATGCAAATACACTCTTTCAAAGAACAAAGAACATTTTATTCTTAAGAATATTTAGACATTGCAATTGGAACGTGATAAAATATATCCTAACTAAATAAAACAAATAAATATACTTTTGTTAACAAAAAAGTGCAAGGTAACAAGAACTAAAAAAGAAACAAAGTAACATGTTTAACAAAGTAAGATTAGACTGTTAAAGTGTCTCACACAGAAGCCTCAAAAGGCCATATCTGCTACCAGATCTATTTTTAATTGTTAGGCAGATTTCGAGAAAGGAACACAAACATGTTTACCTTGTGGGGCTTAAGGCAGGATCTTTCTGGGGTAACAATGTTACCAGCTGTGCTAAACATTCTTTCTGAGCTAGTGCTTCTAGCACAAATGCACATATATTTTTGTGCTAATTTGGCTATTTCACGCCACTTCATCAAGGGATCAGATGATGCATCAAGTGCTTCTTCCTGGAGGAACTTGGTCAGCTCCCTCTCTAAATAGTGTTAAAATAACACTGAAGCAGAGTTAAAGTTAATGAGATAATTAAGCAATTAATAAGGCTGTGACTGAAGTCAGTTGTAGTACTTGTGTTTCTCTTTTCTTCTGTGATTCTGCTTGTTAACAGCAGGTGTTCATCACTTATGTAACTACATACATTTTGACTAAAATACACTTTAAAGACTCAAAGTAAAATGGAAACAACAAAAATAGGCTACGTAAACACTATTGGCTCATTTAGCATATCCTAATGACACCTCTGGCAAATCAATGGCTGTGTTTATATCAATCATAGCTAATACATGACATGGCATTACACAATACATATAAACTATTGTGCATCAATAACAAGTTAGAATATAAGCTTTACTTCGTTTAATGCTGAAACAAGGCTAATCACACTAACATTTTTAGTGTCGCTTTTACAATTTTATTTGAAAAACTAAAATCTGAATTTTTATTGTAGGCCTGCTGAAATTCAATTATTAAAAAAAAAAAAAAAAATGCAAGCCCAATTAGTATGTTTTGCCTTCTCAAAGTCAGGAGGTTTCATGGCATTTCACATGAAACCAGTGTTTGCATGCATGACATTAAATATAAAAAAAATAAATAAATATAAGTTATAAATATAGTTGAAAGTACTTACCCAGTCAGTTTTTGGACCAGCTCCAGTGGGTTGCGTCAAACCGCATAAACCACAACAGTCATTCTTTCTGAACTCTGAAGATATCAAAATATTAAGCCAAAAACAGTTTCATAATGTCATTTTGTTCCCATTCAGGATTTCCTCAGTTCCTCCACATTGCTTATAGAGGAATTGATGTCCAGGTGGGAGTGAACTTCAGGGAAACTAGTGACAATCTTCCTTGCCATCTCTGAACGATAGTTGTAGTTAAGTGTAAGAATTAATTGTATTTAGTGTCAACTATAATGTACTTACCATTTGAGACAAAAATACACCACCGCTGTATGAATCCTGCTGGATTGTGTGCTTAATTGTGGACACTCTCCACTCAATCTCCACACACTCTTTTTTGCCGAACCTCATTTTGAAGTACTGACTTTGATAAATATGTGACACAGTTAGGGGTAATACAGTTGAAAGTAAATGTAAGTAATTTTAGCATTGTATTTTTACCTAAATCTGATAGCTTCTTGTTTAGAGTCCTTCTCCTCATCAGTTCCTTGTGGATTAATAAGGAAAACCTGACTGGAAGATGCATGTAGATACTGGACAAAAGAGAGGAACCATTTCAAATTATAGTTCAGCTTTGACCACATATCCATGAAGAAGGACTTACTGATATATTTTGAAAACTTCCAGTGGTTATCATTCTCCTTCAGGAAACTGATCATTGCTTGATACTTTGTAAAGTCCACCTGAGATGTTTGATATTTTCACATTAGTAAATCTTTTTAAACATGTGTTTTCATATCTTCAGTGTATAACAATACAATGATACCTTCCGTAGACTCGTCTGCACACTACATCTGTACCATACATCAGCATAATATATAAAGCCTTATAATATACCATTTACAGTATTTAAACAATAAGTTATTCTCAAGGTCATGTAATCAAAAAACTGAAAGAATGAGGCAGCTTGATCTTAGGAATGGACATATCATTGTGACACTGACAATCAAATTAATTTCAACAGGCTTTTCATTTATTTGTAAAAAAAGTTTACAACCATTGGCCTTGGTTTAAAATCTACACCATGTCCATGTCACAGGCTGTGGAGGTGCACGATAACACTTTGATGATGTGTCGGTGTCTCATAATTATTAATGAGACTGAGTTTTCTTATCCTATGAGAAGACACGGTATCTTAAAGGGATAGTTCACCCAAAAATGAAAATTTGATGTTTATCTGCTTACCCCCAGTGCATCCAAGATGTAGGTGACTTTGTTTCTTCAGTCGAATGCAAATTATGATTTTTAACTGCAACCGCTGCCGTCTGTCAGTTAAATAATAGCAGTGGATGGGAACTTCATCTATAAGAGTAAATAAAACTTGCTTAGACAAATCCAAATTAAACCCTGCGGCTTGTGACGGCACATTGATGTCCTAAGACACGAAACGATCGGTTTGTGTGAGAAACCGAACAGTATTTATATCATTTTTTACCTCTAATACACCACTATGTCCAACAGCGTTCAGCATCCTGTTAGTGAGGTCAAAAAACGCGTTCTAATGACGGAAGTGATCTCTCGCGCATATACTTCAATGAGTGTCAGACATCACTTCCGTTGTCAGAGCGCGATCAGACCTCACCAACCGGAAGCTGAACAAAGTTGGACATAATGGTGTATTAGAGGTAAAAAATGATATAAATTTTAAGGGTTTAATTTGGGGTTTAGGGTTTAATTTGGATTTGTCTGTGGAAGTTTTTTCGACTCTTATTGTTCAAGTTCCCAATCACTGCTATTATTTGACTGACAGACGGCAGCGGTTGCAGTTAAAAATCATAATTTGCGTTCGACTGAAGAAAAAAAGTCACCTACATCTTGGATGCACTGGGGGTAAGTAGATAATTTTCATTTTTGGGTCAACTATCCCTTTAATTATTCAGGTGATTCCTTCAACTGACAGACATGTCAAACTGTGAGATTGCGCAGTAGAGGAGAGAAGCATTCATGGGTCGTAAGTGTTTGTTTCCGTGGTGTAAAAGTTTAGGTTTGTTGCATGGCTTTCCCCGCGAAACTGCTAAGGCAAGACAGTTGGATGGCCATCAACTACTGACACATTGAAACTGTGTGTAGCAAGCGAGCTTGGCGAGCAGAGAAGCTGCAGAGAGGTCGGCCCCCGGAAAAAGAAGCGTTGTTAATCACATTTACTGGTGTGGAGCCTCATCATCATCAGGGAAGGAAATTGTTGCAAAATGGTGATCCGTTGTAAACCATGTTCAAGACATCCATGAAGATGATGGGGAATTCCCAAGATGCCAGCATCCTCCTCTTTTTGGTGACCAGGCAAGGCAGTGGCTTAAACCGAGTAATGAAACTTTTACATTTATTACAGTTTACTTAAAGGTCCCCTAGAACATGTTTTTAAAAGATGTAATATATGTCTAAAGTGTCTCCTGAATGTGTCTGTGAAGTTTCAGCTCAAAATACCCCATAGTTTTTTTTTTTTATTAATTTTTTTTAACTGCCTATTTTGGGGCATCATTAACAATGCACTGATTTACACTCGACGCCGCCCCTTTAAATGCTCACACTCCCTGCCAAACGAGCTCTCGACTATATTACAGGGCATTTACAAAGTTCACACAGCTAATATAACCCTCAAATGGATCTTTACAAGATGTTCGTCATGCATACTGCATGCATGCTTCGGGTCATGTGAGTAAAGTATTTATTTTGAATGTTAACGTTTGATTCTCTATGAGTTTGAGGCTGTGCTCCGTGGCTAATGGCTAATGCTACACTGTTGGAGAGATTTATAAAGAATGAAGTTGTGTTTATGAATTATACAGACTGCAAGTGTTTAATAATGAAAATAGCGACGGCTCTTGTCTCCGTGAATACAGTAAGAAACGATGGTAACTTTAACCACATTTAACAGTACATTAGCAACATGCTAACGAAACATTTAGAAAGGCAATTTACAAATATCACAAAAAATATCATGATATCATGGATCATGTCAGTTATTATTGCTCCATCTGCCCTTTTTTGCTATTGTCCTCGCTTGCTTACCTAGTCTGATGATTCAGCTGTGCACAGATCCAGACGTTAATACTGGCTGCCCTTGTCTAATGCCTTGAACATGGGCTGGCATATGCAAATATTGGGGGCGTACATATTAATGATCCCGACTGTTACGTAACAGTCAGTGTTATGTTGAGATTCGCCTGTTCTTCTGAGGTCTTTTAAACAAATGAGATTTATATAAGAAGGAGGAAACAATGGAGTTTGAGACTCACTGTATGTCATTTCCATGTACTGAACTCTTGTTATTCAACTATGCCGAGGTAAATTCAATTTTTGAATCAAGGGCACCTTTAATAGTTGTAGTTTTTTATGTTTATATTAGTGATTTATCAATATATATCAATAAAAAGCTCACTCAGGTCATCTTGGCACCCAAGTTGCTTAAAGACTTGGAGAACCTCAGGACTGGAGTCATTTCACAGTCTCATCCTCCTCAGATTTGCACCAAAGAGAGTGGCATTCTCTTTTGTGGGGATGTTGTGCAGGTTTGTTCTGGATTTTATTCAAAGACTTGTTTTGCATTCTGATTTTTCTCACAGTTTATGTTTTCTCTACACATCAGGATTTTATCTCTTCATGCTCTACCTGAACTAATGTTGCAGCTCCTATGTAGTGCCTGAGCACCACCGGACGAAATTCCTATATGCCAGGTGTCTGTAGCAACTGAGAATAAAACTTATTTTGGTTAGCTTGTATGGATCATTGCATAAAATGCAAAAAGGATGGTAATCTGTAAAATGCTATGTTTAGTTAACACCGGGTAAGTCTGTTACTAACCTATTGAGGACTGTGTCTTCCATGTCACTGAAGAGCTGGTGATATGTGCCATAAACAGCTGCAAAACAAATGGGTTTAGGGCCTGGATGAGCAGGTATGCATGCTGCTCCACCAACCTGCTCACATCTGTGCATCACCTACATGTCACGAAGTCAACTTAATAACTACAAAATAACTAAAATAATGTGTAAGAACTTGGGTTTATTACAGTGGGTGAATAAAATGATAGTGGGTCTATAAATAATGACATTTGGTTTACTTATTTGTTAACAGGTTAACATATTAAATATAAGTTTAAAAATAAATAATTCTTGATTCGACTCAAGATCCGCTCTTGCTCACAACATGACATTTCTCTGTACTGTACTACTTGTTGGTAGCCATTAAAGAAAACGTAGTTTGTTTTCGTCCCTCCCCCGCCCGCAATGGTTCTATTCTGCACAAACCCACTCCCGCCTAAAATTCACTCTGTGTTCACCCGCTATTCGCATATAGTGATTTTCTTCCCGACCCGACGGGTCCCGCTAAAGATCAGTTCCAGAATCTCGCTGTAGCACAGTTGAAAAAACTACTGTTCACTCTTTTTTGGTTCGGAGTAATTGAACGACCACAGGATGTCCGGTTAGAACATAACGTCTCACACCAGGGGTACTTGTAGATAATTTATTGCGTGTGTGGTTCTGTAAACATAAACAATATACAAAATATAAATAAATAAACAATCACAGATCTATAAACAGTACTAGATCTATAAGTGAGTACTTGAATACTGGTTATAAATATAATCAGCATGGTAAAGGGCATTATAAACCAAATAAAGTGAATTATAAATATATATATATAAATGGGAACTCTATACAAATGATTATAATACTGTACTGCGTGCTCAGCGCATGTAGTGTTAACAGCGCATACGTCTAACTCACTAAATAGACATGCCTGAACATGTTCCCTGAAACACGTTGTAATCCAACACTATATAATACAGATATAACATTAAATACTGTCCAGATAAGTAACACGGAAGGATCATGTGAAATTTACGTGATAATATAAAGTGCAAACATATTTAACAGTCTGAACATTTAGGCGGAATGCCGCGATGGCGATCTTTAATCTCTCTCATGAACGTATTATAACTATGCAAATGTACTTACAATTAGTTGCACGCACACACATAATCCTCAAAATCTTTGGATTGCAACACTTCTGACTAATTTAACTATTATTTACAATAAATGAGCATATCTACGCAGTCTCTCTCCATAACATCTTGTTTTCCAACTCCCCGGAAAGTTTTGGAACAGTCCAAGTCACGAACAGAGGCGGGGGAGTTTGGGAGAGTCCATTTCTGAAGGGTGGCCTTTTTTACAACAGTTAAGTTCGTAGTTGGGGGAAGGAAGAGGACAGGGTCGACGAACAACTGCTGACTGAGACTTTATTAACTTTCAAAAAGGTTCAACAGAAAGACTGTGCAGCGCACAACAACAAAAATAAACAATCCACAAAGGGCTTCACTCCAGGTTCGGTATACACCATCCACAAGGGCTTCTCTCCAAGTTTGGTATACACCATCCACAAGGGCTTCTCTCCAAGTTTGGTATACACAATCCACAAGGGCTTCACTCCAAGAACCTCGACACGACTCAGTCAGCAGTTCCCCTCTCTCTCACACACTCCTGCTTCTCACGGCGTTTTATCCTGTCTCCGCGCCAATCACTGGAATGAGAAACAGGTGTTCGTGATTTGTATTCAACCCACTCACTTACCAGGCGTCTCCCGCTATTCTCTCCGGTTGCAGACCTCGCTGAACCACGCCCCCCTCGCCACATACCCCCACCGCCCGACTCAGGCCGGGGAGCCGTCCGGCCTGCAGCCCCCCCCCCATTTCTGGAGAGGAAATCGGCCACAGCCATCCGAACACCCGGCCTGTGGACCACCTTGAACTTAAAAGGCTGAAGAGCCAGATACCAACGAGTGATCCGCGCGTTGGTATCCTTCATGCGGTGGAGCCACTGCAGGGGAGCGTGGTCCGAACAGAGAGTGAATTCCCGTCCCAGGAGATAATAGCGGAGGGTGAGGATGGCCCACCTGATAGCCAAACACTCTTTTTCTACGGTACTGTACTTAGCTTCTCTCTTAGAGAGCTTACGGGTAATGTACAGTACCGGCCGCTCCTCACCCTCTATCTCCTGGGACAGGACAGCACCCAGCCCTCTGTCCGACGCGTCAGTCTGCAACAGAAAAGGGAGAGAAAAGTCAGGAGAGTGAAGCAATGGCCCGCCACATAGAGCAGCCTTTACTTGGGTGAAGGCCTGCTGGCACGGCTCCGTCCACTGGACCGTATCTGGAGCATCCTTTTTAGTTAGATCAGTCAACGAGCTGGTGAGGGCCGAATAATTAGGTACAAACCTTCTATAATATCCCGCCAGCCCGAGGAACTGTCTAACCTCCTTTTTGGTCTTGGGGCGCGGACAGGTCGCAATCGCTGCTGTCTTGTCAATTTGGGGACGCACCTGCCCATGCCCCAAGTGGAAGCCCAGATACCTTACTTCCACGCGCCCAATTGCACACTTCTTCGGGTTGGCCGTGAGCCCAGCCCCTCTCAGCGATCTCAGGTCGGCTCTCACATGCTGCATATGCCGCTGCCAATCATTACTATGGATAATAATATCATCTAGATAGGCAGCCGCATATGCAGCATGGGGCCGGAGAATCTTATCCATGAATCGCTGAAAGGTAGCCGGTGCCCCGAACAGCCCGAACGGAAGCGTAACAAATTGGTGTAATCCGAACGGCGTCGCGAAACTGTCTTTTCTTTGGATAAAGGCGACAAGGGGATCTGCCAGTACCCTTTCGTTAAGTCCAGTGTCGAATAAAATCGAGCCGCATCTAGCCGGTCAAGCAATTCGTCCACCTGCGGCATTGGATACGCGTCGAATTTCGACACTGCATTCACCCTGCGATAGTCGACGCAGAAACGAACCGAGCCGTCGGTCTTGGGAACCAAAACTATCGGGCTTGCCCAGTTACTGCTGGACTCTTCTATTACTCCCATTTTCAGCATTGCCTCTAATTCGTCCTGAACTACCTTTTTTTTGTGTTCAGGTAACCTATACGGCCGGCTGCGAATAACCACGCCCGGCTCCGTCTCGACATGGTGCTGAATGAGGTTGGTACGCCCCGGCAGGGGAGAGAACATGTCTGCAAATTCTGTTTGCAATTTAGATAAATCAGTGAGCTGGGAAGGCAAGAGGTGATCTCCTCCCGGGATCAGAGCGAGGGATTGAGTTTTTATATTCGCCTCTGGCTCGAGATCATCCTCCCGGCTAATCACCGTCGCCAGCATCACTGATTCTGCCTCATTCCATTTTTTCAGGAGGTTGAGGTGATAGATTTGACGTGCCCCCCTCCTGTCGGACCGTACCACCTCATAATCGAGCTCGCCCACTTGCCGTGTGACCTCAAAGGGTCCTTGCCACTTTGCAAGTAATTTCGAATTTGAAGTAGGGAGTAATACAAGCACTTTCTCTCCCGGTGCAGATTTGCGTAAACTAGACCATCTGTTATACAGCTGGCTCTGTCTGTGCTGGGCTTGTAACAAATTCTCCATTGATAGCCGCCCCAAAGTGTGGAGTTTTGTTCTCAAGTCCAGCACATACTGAATTTCATTTTTGGCCTGAGATGGTCCGTCCTCCCAAGCCTCCCTGAGGATATCCAGCACCCCGCGGGGCTGGCGTCCAAAGAGAAGCTCGAAGGGGGAAAACCCCGTGGAGGCTTGCGGGACCTCTCACACTGCAAATAACAGAGGTTCTAACCACTTATCCCAATTTTTGGCGTCCTCTTGAACGAACTTACGAATCATGGATTTAAGCGTGCGATTAAAACGTTCGACCAGCCCGTCCGTTTGTGGGTGAAAGACGCTGGTACGAACCGATTTAATGCCCAATAATTCGTACAGTTCGCGTAATGTGCGTGACATAAACGCCGTGCCTTGATCAGTGAGGATTTCTTTTGGAATCCCCACCCGGGAGATTAAACGAAACAGTGCATCCGCAACACTCTTAGCGGAAATGTTGCGGAGAGCCACTGCTTCAGGATATCACGTTGCATAATCAACAATGACTAATGCAAAGCGATGTCCCCTTGCTGACCGTTCTAATGGCCCGATGAGGTCCATACCAATTCTCTCGAAGGGGACCTGCATTAATGGGAGTGGGCGCAATGGCGCTTTTGGGGTGGCCGGTGGGTTTACCAACTGGCATTCACGACAAGACGCGCACCACCTGCGTACATTCTCGTGAATGCCCGGCCAGAAAAACCGGGTCATGAGACGATTTAGTGTCGCTGCCTGTCCCAAATGCCCCGCCATCGGATTAGAATGAGCCGCGTGGAAAAGCATTTCCCTGCGGCTCTTTGGCACTAACAACTGGGTTGTATCTTCTTTTGTTTGAGTGTCTTGGGTCACTCGATACAACCTATCTTTTATAATCGCGAAATATGGATAAGCAAGCGGACGTGCAGGCTGGAGAGGCTGACCATCAATCATGCAGACCCTTTCAAATGCATGTTTTAGCGTCTCATCGTGAGACTGCTCCAGGGGAAAATCATCGCGTTCCGGAAGAATTAGTCTTCCGGCTTCACTCAGATCCCCTGCAGCAGAACTCTCCGGTCTCTGATCAGTCTCTCCCACCTGGACTCGCGCCTGCTTACCCCGCGTTCCTTTCCCCAAGAGGCATCCGAGCATAAACATCCCAATAATTGCTTGAACGCAGGCCAATCCGTTCCCAAAATTATCGGATGCCGGAGGTGCGGGTTAACTGCCACCTCAACACTATGCTTTTGTCCCCTAAATTTAATTATGACGGGCATTATAGGATATCTCACCACATCCCCGTGCACGCACCGAACCCCAACCATGCGGCCTGTATCCAACGCCTCAGATGAAATCAGGCTTTGATGGACAGAGGTTTGGTTACAGCCCGAGTCCACCAAAGCCTGATAGGTACCCCCTTGATACTCACAGGTATTTGGTACCCGCCAGCCTGACCAGGGGCGGCCTGTGGATCGTCGGGGACCCGGATCACTGTCCCGACCTCCATAACCGGACATTTATCCACAAAATGATCCGGATCCCCACACCGCCAACAGGCCGGCCCAGACCTGCCCGCCGCTCCAGTGGCAGAGAGTGGGCTGAATGGATGGCGCGGAGAAAGGGGAGAAGCAGGAGTGGGGTCCGTCCCGGCAGCAGGGAGTCCCGCCCCCCTGGGAAGGTGGCTGTCCACGAGGTGGGCCGGGCGGACGAGACCTAGGAAGAGGGACAGGTCTAGAGAGAGAGGGGGACAAAAGAGAGGGAGAGAGAGAGGCAGCTGGAAGGGGCTCGCCGACCCCTTGGCACGCCACCATGTGGTCCTCCGCCAATTGGATGGCTGAGTCCAGCGACGTGGGCCGGTGGCACTGGACCCACTTGGCAGTTTTTTTCGGGAGCCGAGTGATGAACTGCTCCAGCACCACGCGATCGATGACCAGGTCCACGTCGCTTCCCTCAGCCAGCAACCATTTGCGGCACGAGTCCCGGAGCTGCTGGGCCATCATGAAGGGCCGGCCGGACTCACCCAGGTCAAGGGAGCGGAAGCGCTGTCGATGCTGCTCTGGGGTCCGACCAACCCGCTGGACGATGGCCCGCCGTAGGTCGTCATAGACCAGGAGGTTCTGGACTGGGAGCTGCTGTGCCGCCACCTGTGCTTCTCCTGAGAGGAGCGGGACCAGCCTCATAGACCACTGGTCCCGCGGCCATTTACACGCCTCAGCGGATCTCTCAAAGAGCTCGAGGAAAACTTCTGGATCGTCCAGTGGGCCCATCTTGTTTAGGGGCAGGTGGACAGGCACAGCGGGCTGCTCGGTGGGCTCCCGGTGAACCTCCCGGTCAATCCAGCTCCGGAACGCCTCGCGGTCCTCCTGCTGGGTCTGTAGGATGGCTTGAAAGCACCGCTCCTGATCACTTCTTAGCTCCAGCAGGGCCTGTTGTTGTTTGCGGTGCAGAACCGCGAGGGACGCGATGATGTCCGCAAATGGGGTGGAGGACGATGCTTGCATGGCGACGTGCTCCCGTCTTCCTTCCCGGGTTTCGGCACCAGTGTAGCACAGTTAAGTTCGTAGTTGGGGGAAGGAAGAGGACATGGTCGACGAACAACTCCTGACTGAGACTTTATTAACTTTCAAAAAGGTTCAACAGAAAGACTGTGCAGCGCACAACAACAAAAATAAACAATCCACAAAGGGCTTCACTCCAGGTTCGGTATACACCATCCACAAGGGCTTCTCTCCAAGTTTGGTATACACAATCCACAAGGGCTTCACTCCAAGAACCTCGACACGACTCAGTCAGCAGTTCCCCTCTCTCTCACACACTCCTGCTTCTCACGGCGTTTTATCCTGTCTCCGCGCCAATCACTGGAATGAGAAACAGGTGTTCGTGATTTGTATTCAACCCACTCACTTACCAGGCGTCTCCCGCTATTCTCCCCGGTTGCAGACCTCGCTGAACCACGCCCCCCTCACCACACTCGCATTTAAACTTCCCCTAAAGAAAGATAACAAAAATAAAAACAAGATTTGTTATTTGTCTATGATGCTGTCAACACCCTAAACTTACTATCTATACTGCAAAATTAAATCTATTTTAACATCCACACAAGAACAGAATGACGCTGATTGATGACCGTTTCAGAACGTCTCTCCTCCAAAATCCGATCACAAAAGTTGAATGTTCTCTGAAGGTGACAGACCTCTAATGCAAAGGACATATCTTGCCAGGTTTCTCAGGACTGTGTGAACACCAGCACTGCAGAAAGTTTTGTTCACTTCAAGTTCAAGCACAGATGCGCTGATGTCAAATAATCTCGGGAGCGACCGGGTTATTGTCAGACCGCCCGCTCCCGCCTAAAGTACACTATACTGTAGTTACCGACCGCAATCCGCCTTTCATTCAAAACTTAATCCCGCACAGCAAGACATCTTATCGGGTCCAGCAGTTCCCGCGGGAATGCAGACCTCTAATATCAACTTCATCTTTGCAGCCAACACTAATTCAGAAAACATTACATTTATTAGAGGAATAATCCACTTTCAAATAAAAAATGATAATTTACTCACCCCCATGTCATCCAAGATGTTCATGTCCTTCTTTCTTCAGTCGAAAAGAAATGGAAGATTTTTGATGAAAACATTCCAGGATTATTCTCCTTATATACCCCTTTTCCACCGAGGCAGTTTGAGTGCTGGTTCGGAGCCAGAGCCTAGTTTCAAATCAGTTCTTTGTTTTTCGACACACAAAGCACCAGCTCCGAACCAGGAAAAGTGGTTCGTAAGTAGCACCAAAACATTGCTGGGCTAGAAGTAAGAACCGCTTGCGTCAGGGGCTGGGGGCGGGGTTACCATGACCAACAAGACATCTGTGACCGCCATTTTTGAAATAGCAGCTAATCGAGCCAATAGCAGCTTAACTGTAATCTCCGTCCATATACAAATTACGGCGAGCCAGCCGTATTTGGATGCCGATGTAGGTTCGCAAAGCCATGAGCATCAACAGTAGTGAAACATCCGCGATTGTTGATAGAAGGCTTGTTCGAGATGCATCGCGGCGCGGACCGATTCGGCGGGTGCTGCGGATCCGCGGGAGCGTTTGTAGAGCATACGACTCCTTGTGCTTTTGGATCGTTTTCGCGGTGTTTTGATGTCATGCGCCGATCGCTATGCGAGAAGCCGATGCATCTGGAACAAGCTTGGTGTTTTTGTGTTTGGCGCTGCAGCGCTAGCTTTGCTGTGAAATATGAGACATATACAGTGACGTAACACCTGGCTCTGTGCTGCTCTCTAGCCTGTGGAAAGGCAAACCGGTTCTTAGAAGGCTCGTCAGTTGAACCAACTCCGAACTGGCACTAGCACTAGCTCTGAACTAGCACCCGGTTCGTGCTGGTGGAAAGGGGGTAATAGTGGACTTCAATGGACCCCAAACGGTTGAAGGTCATAATTACAGTTTCAATGCAGCTTCAAAGAGCTTTAAACGATACCAGACGAGGAATAAGGGTCTTATCTAACGAAATGATTGGTCATTTTCTTTAAAAAAAAAAAAAAAGAAAAAGAAAAATGTATATGCTTTATATAAACACAAATGATCGCATCACAAGTGCTTCCACCAGAATGCAATTCCATATTCTTCAAAAAGCTTACACTGAATGTCCTACACCCTCCCTATTAAAACTACGGAAAAAATGGTACTGGCGCTGCGTTCGTTCCGTAAGTTGAATAGGGAAGGAGTAGGACATTTAGGACATAAGTGTTTTGAACACACTTCATGTGTGTTCATGATAAAAAAGCTCCCTCTGAGCTTTTAGCTCAAAAGCATGCACATTTTGAGAAATATTGATGGATTTTCCTGTTTACATCAAATTTCTAAACAGAGGAGTAATATTTATTAAGTTTTTACCCAAAATGCACCAATGTAATCATTACGAGCACTAGAAACTAGGGATGGGCATATCGATATGAAGTATCGATATATCGATACATCGATACTGACGTTGACTATTGAAAGTATCGATACTCAAATTAATATATTGATACTAATGTTTTTTTTTTGTTTTTTTACCAGTTATTATGTTTATTTAACAATAAATTTCATGCATACAATATGCATTGAATTGGACAAATAACCTTTGTTAGTACATAATTTGTAGTAGACCTATGTCTATAAATATGACCCTTCTTCCTGAATAAATCTGAGAATGCTTTGTACCACACTTGATCTGTGTCTGCTTGGTCATTCTCCCGAGTTTCTCGCGCTGCTGCTGCCACACATCACAGGGGTTGAGGCGCCTGTTTCTTAACTGATGACTGAGACTGCAAATATTTTACTTATGTTTGAGATTTTCATCTAACAGTATCCGACATCCGTGTGACTTATCGTGTGAGTTTCTTGGTACGCTTACATCAAGTTATTTCAAGCATAATTTCTCAACCCTCTCATGCACGCACAGGTAACAGTTGGTCAGAAGGGTTTGTCTACAGTTTAAAAATGTAAAATATTTAGTATTTTTCTTACAAACACATCATTTCACTTCAGAAGACAATGAGTCATCCAATGGGGTCGTATGAATTACTGTAGTTATTACTGTATGTGCTGTTTGATGCTTCGACTTTTAGGAACACATGAGCTTGCATTATAAAGCTTTCCCAGAGATTATTTATTTTTCTAAAAAACTTTGTGTTCATTTTAAGAAGGAAAGTTGCATATATCTTTGATGGCATGAGGGTAAAAGATGAGCAAATGGTGAGGATATTTCTGGGTGTACTGTATTTTCTTTTAATATATACAGAATTTAAAGAAAGAAAAAGAAGAAGAGGAACAAGAGAAGGAGGAAGCCAAGCAAGAGAAACGAAAAAGAAGTGTTGCAAATCTGTTATGAAATAAGTTGTTTTTCAAATAAAGGTTAAGTGATATCAGATTGTGTATAAACATGTTTTTATTGTCCTTACCGTGTAACTACATGAAATAAGAGGGCAACAAGCACCACTTTAATTTACAGCCAGCAATGTTATACTTACCCTGAAACTACAGTCAAACCAAACTTTATTCAGACACCTTGAACATTCTTTCATTAATTTACATTAGTTTACAAAAATAGTAATGAAATATAAGATCTCAGAGTTAAACTGTGTCATAAAAAAAATTATCTTAAGCAAAACATGGTCAAGTCAAAGTGTCTGAATAATTTTTGGTTCCAGAATTTTTATCAATTGTACTGGTAGTCCACTGAATGAAGAATTTTTGGGTATAATATGTCATTTTACTTTATTTTGCTATCCTCACTTACATAAATTAATTATAGTATCCTGCACCCACTTATAAAAATATATATATATATATTTTTTTTTTAAGTTTGGGGTTAACTGTACATGAAACAATATTTCCTCAGTATTAAAAAAAATAAATAAAACCAAAATACTGTATAAATGTAGCTTACCCCGTAATTAAAAATGGCTTTATATATTTGTACACTATTATTACAAAAAGGTGTGCAGTGTATGTGCTCGCTAAATTCTCACATAAATTGTTGTCTATCATAATGGTATTGGTAAGTACTCCTTAGTTCTAAAATACTTACAGTATAAATAATTTGTTATTTTCCTGGTTGTTACCCCTTTATTCCCAATACTTTACATAAAGTTCCCCTATACTTACACATACTTACTTTATAGTGTTTTGCAGTGTGTATTTTGATCTTAACACCTTTAACCTGATTTATTATTCTCAGGTTAGGTAAAGTAAGTCGAGACTGGCCTAAATTATAAGCATTTAAAATGACTTACAATTTGGTCAGAAGAACTGTGGTACGTTCTCGTTCAAAGTCTTAAAGGTGCCCTAGAATTAAAAATTTTATATTTACCTCGGCATAGTTGAATAACAAGAGTTCAGTACATGGAAATGACATACAGTGAGTCTCAAACTCCATTGTTTCCTCCTTCTTATATAAATCTCATTTGTTTAAAAGACCTCTGAAGAACAGGCGAATCTCAACATAACACCGACTGTTACGTAACAGTCGGGATCATTAATATGTACGCCCCCAATATTTGCATATGCCAGCTCATGTTCAAGGCATTAGACAAGGGCAGCCAGTATTAACGTCTGGATCTGTGCACAGCTGAATCATCAGACTAGGTAAGCAAGCAAGAACAACAGCGAAAAATGGCATATGGAGCAATAATAACTGACATGATCCATGATATCATGATATTTTTAGTGATATTTGTAAATTGTCTTTCTAAATGTTTCGTTAGCATGTTGCTAATGTACTGTTAAATGAGGTTAAAGTTACCATCGTTTCTTAATGTATTCACGGAGACAAGAGCCGTCACTATTTTCATTTTTAAACACTTGCAGTCTGTATAATTCATAAACACAACTTCATTCTTTATAAATCTCTCCAACAGTGTGTAATGTTAGCTTTATCAAACTCAGAAACATCCAAATAAACACTGTACTTGCGCGATTAGACATGCTGCATGACGAACACTTTGTAAAGATCCATTTGAGGGTTATATTAGCTGTGTGAACTTTGTTTATGCTGTTAAAGGCAAGCGCGAGCTCCATGGGCAGGGAGCATGAGATTTAAAGCGGCCACAGCGTAAATCGGCGCATATTTAATGATGCCCCAAAATAGGCCGTTAAAAAAATGAATAAAAAAAATCTATGGGGTATTTTGAGCTGAAACTTCACAGACACATTCAGGGGACACCATAGACTTATATTACATCTTTTAAAAAGACGTTCTACGGCACCTTTAAAATGCTATAAATCAAGCCAAGGTAGGCAGCTTTTGTAATCAATTAAATTTCTTTTAATTGGTTACTTTTCTTTTTATAGCAAAGAAAAATGTAAAGGCCATTAAAACTTCATCATTAAGGTATAAAATACAGTAATCACTCTTTTGTCCTCAGCTCTGGGCTTCTAGGCATCAGGGGGTACTGACGTATCAGTATCCGAAGAGGCAATCAGCTCATCAGTCTTTTATATTCGTGTTGTTTATTGCAGACGTTGGGTTATCTTCTTGATTGACGTACGTTGTAACTTTCCCAAAGTTTCCAGATCCTTCTCAAGGCCTCGCAGGTGCAAACTGTCTGGCTTTTGTGTCCTTGGACTCCAGTAAACTCAGCCAAGATGGCTGATGTCCTTATAAGGTTCTAAGAGTAGAACCACAGTTCTCTGTGTCCTTGAGCACACACACATTTGTTTATTGACACACACTCCCGTTCACACCTTCGGTTCGTCACTCTCTTGATACACATTTACAGGGTTTTTTTTTGCAGTCACCAGGACACATTTCTCAATACTTAGGTCACTTTTTCAAAGTTCTTCACACAGTTTTCATAACCAACTCGCAGCTTAACAGAGAAGTTACAGTTTTTTAAATGTTACATACAGTTCCTGAAACTATGGCTCCATTTCTCAAAACTCTAAACCACAAAACACACACATCTTGCAAAAGCAAACACTTCTAAAAATTATTATAAGATAATCAACATTTTTCACATCTGTGTGTAGTTTTGCTTGTTCAGAGTGCAGTGGTGTTCTCAGGGAATAGCATATAAGACGCAATCCAAGTTTCCTTCGAAAGGGAACGTCTCAGGTTATGCATGCAACCATGGTTCCCTGAGAACAGGGAACGAGACATTGTGTCTCCCTGCCATGCCCCGGGAGCCACCTGCTGAACAGTCCCTTCAGACGATAAGTGGATGGCTTGTTCTCTAGGTGCCCCTTATGTGCGTTCGAGTCACACTAGTAGTGACGTCATAGGCTTTCGCCAGCCAATACTATTGTTGCGATTTGATAACGTATCAGACACCGGTTCCCGCGGAGGCGTTCCCCATAGTGTGTTAGACACAGTGTCTCGTTTCCTGTTCTCAGGGAACCATGGTTACATGCGTAACCTGAGATGTTTTGTATTATGTTCGTTTTGAACTTAAGTTTAACAGTTTAGAAAAGAGTATGTAAACATGTGCAAATTGGCCTGTATGTTCAGAGTTTTGGTGGTGTTTGTGTCAAAGTGAGAAATGAATTCATATAATTTGAAAGATGGCGTCATTTAATTCATTTTGCGCCAATTAAATGATAAATGATCTGCAGTTTATTGCACATTATACAATCACATTGGTCCTAGTGACTATAAAAATCTGTAATGTTCAAAACATGTATTAACAAAGTTGGAAAAACCTACTTCCAAAAAGTTCAGTTTACTGAGAACACAGATTTAAGAATAAAAAACAGTTAAGAGTTAGTGTGTTTGCGGACATCTGACTGTCACTGACACTTGAGAAGCAGTTTCACTTCCTTTATTTCAGAGAAAGTGAAAAAATTCAGAGCTGCTGCCCAACACGACCGTTCAGAAGAGAAAAAAATGAGAAGTCAACAAATATTGTTTGAGGTGAGTGTTTCATCTTTCACTAGTTGCTTTCATCTATTTTCAGATATAGAAAATTCCCATTGCAGAAATAAAGTGTCCATAAATACATAAATATTTTCACTTTTGAATGCAGATCTGTGAAATGTGAGATGGGAAATGTAGGACTGAATAATAATTATGTATAATTAACTGACACAATCTGTTTTCACACATCTGAAGCTTAGAGATAAACTAGTAACTAAGTAAACTAAACTAACCCTGAAATATCTTCTGAGACATAAACCTGCTTTCTGGAAAGTGTGTGTGAGTGTGTACTATATATTATATATATATATATATATATATATATATATATATATATATATATGGTTAATGACATGGGTATTACAACATTAGGATTAGTAATTTTGCACTTTCTGTGTCCTCCTAAACCAAATGACTAAACAGTGTTTTTTTTTAATTAAGAAATGCAGAAAGTTTTGTGTGATGTTAGGTTTAGGGGTAGGGGTAGTGTAGGTGAGAGAATGTACAGTCTGTAGAATATAAAAACCATTACGCCTATGAAGACTACCCATAAACTACATTTACAAGTGTGTGTGTTTTAAAAAAAACACAGTGACAAAAAGAGCAGCATATTGACTCTCTCTCTCTTGTCAGATCTATTTCCTCCACTGAGATGTGTAAATCTAATTTAAAAACGTACTTATTTTCTGTAACTTTTAATTGTTGGTGTTTTGGGGGCTGTATTTTGTTTTATGTTTATGTTTTTGATGTATATATTTGATGTTTTTATGGTGTTTTTACTGACTGTAGAGTCTTTTGGTCTATATAGGTGCATCTCAATAAATTAGAATATCATGATAGTTTTTTTTTTTTTGTCTGTGATTTAATTGAAAAAGTAAAGTACTTTTTTGTTTTAATTTTGATGATTACAGCTTGCTGCTCATCAAAATAAAAAAAAATCAGTATCTCAAATTATTAGAATATTTAATTTCAAGTTTTATTAAATGACCATTCTCAGGGAATAAATACTGGGTTTAGGTCAGTAATACCAACAGCAGTCATGGGGAAGTCTGCTGACCTGACAGTTGTCCAGAAGACGATCATCAAGACTCTCTACAATGAGGTTAAGCCACAGAGGGTCACTGCTGAAAGAGCTGTTCGCAGAGTGCTGTGCCAAAGGATAATCATGGAAAGTTGACTGGAAGGAAAAAGTGTGGTAGGAAAAGGTGTACAAGTGAAAGGAATGAGCACAGGCTTGAGAAGATTGTCAAGCGAAGCCGATTTAAGAACTTTGGAGAGCTTCATAAGGAATGGACTGAAGCTGGAGTCAGTGCATCAAGAGCCACCACACTCAGACATCTTCAGGAAATGGGTTCCAACTGTCACATTCCACTTACCAAGCCACTTCTGAACCAAAGACAATGTCAGAAGTGTCTTACCTGGAGAAAAAGAACTGGATTGTTGCTCAGTGGTCCAAAGTCCTCTTTTCAGATGAAAGTAAATTTTGCATTTCATTTGAAAATCAGGGTCCCAGAGTCTGGAGGAAGAGAGGAGAGGCACACAATCCACGTTGCTTGAAGTCTAGTGTGAAGTTTCCACAGTCTGTGATGGTTTGGGCCTCCATGTCATCTGCTGGTGTTGGTCCACTGTGTTTTCTGAGGTCCACAGTCAATGTAGCCATCTACCAGGGAATTTTAGAGCACTTCATGCTTCCTTCTGCTGACAAGCTTTTTGGAGATTCTGATTTCATTTTCCAGCAGAATTTGGCACCTGCTCACACTGCCAAAGGTACCAAAAGCTGGTTCAGTGACCATGGTGTTACTGTGCTTGATTGGCCAGCAAACTCACCTGACCTGAACCCCATGGAGAATCTATGAGAGGAAGATGAGAGACACCAGACCCAACAATGCAGAAGAGCTGAGGGCCACTATCAGAGCAACCTGGGCTCTCATAAAACCTGAGCAGTGCCACAGACTGATCGACTCCATGCCACGCCGCATTGCTGCAGTAATTCAGGCAAAAGGAGCCCCAACTAAGTATTGAGTGCATAGAGATGAACATACTTTTCAGAAGCCTGACATATCTGTTTAAAATATCCTTTTTTATTGATCTTATGAAGTATTCTAATTTATTGAGATAGTGAATTGGTGGGTTTTTGTTAAATGCGAGCCAAAATTTTCACAATTAAAAGAACCAAAGACTTAAAGTACTTCAGTCTGTGTGCACTGAATTTATTTAATACATGAGTTCCACAATTTGAGTTGAATTATTGAAATAAATGAACTTTTCCATGACATTCTAATTTATTGACTTGCACCTGTAGTGTAGTTGCAAAATGCTCTGTAAATGAAATAGTCTTGACACTCGGGACATGGCCACTGACTATATTACCTGCTGAACCTGGTAAAGTTAACCTGGAGATGTTTCCAGCAGGCTGGAGATCCTCTTCTCCATCAGCTACTGCTGGAACCAAGTATCTGTTAAAATGAGGAAGTTCCTCTGAAGACACAGAGGAAATTTTGAAATAGCTGCCAAGTGACTTTGCTTTCACAAACCAAGTGCGGTTTTCTCTTGCAGCTTCTTCTGTCTCTGTCATCATTGGTGTTTCGATGGCTGGG
The DNA here is from genome assembly GCF_018812025.1 of Megalobrama amblycephala. NCBI lineage: Eukaryota > Metazoa > Chordata > Actinopteri > Cypriniformes > Xenocyprididae > Megalobrama > Megalobrama amblycephala. The sequence continues at coordinate 17,163,697 of NC_063044.1, read as the reverse complement.
ATGTTGTCTGGACTGATAGTTTGTCAAAACAGTGATAAAAACAGGATCAGTCATGGAAACAGCTGTGGAGATGGTTCAGATTCTGCTGTACAGCGCCTCGAAAAGACAGAAGTGTCATTATTTAGCTCAAGTCCATTCAGTGTTTATTCAGATGAACTATAAATCATAATTTATTTATCACAATTTCTTCTCCTCTTGATTTATTTTGCGTAATCGTGTGTGATATTTGCCTGGTGGTTATTTATCCTGAAAACGTTTCATTTTATTTTAGAATTTGCGTTTTCTTTCATTGATATCAAGCCTCCACAGAAATTTTCACTTTGTAGTTTTAAACCAAATGTAAAAGAATAGATGAAGAGCTGAATGAAGATCAAATTCACATCAGTACAGCAGGTGGCGCTGACAACCAGTTTACTCCCATACTGGACTGTTGAAGTGACCGCTTTAACACTGACATAATGAGCATATATTTTTAAATCAAACCCAGATGGTATGATGAACACAATTAAAGTCATCTGCACTTTTTACAGTTTTTACTATCGTCTTTACGGACATTTCGCAATACACTTTTTCAAAACACTTTACACAGCTCTCCTCATCAGCTTTCAAAGCAGAAGGTGGATGGAAAGAGGCTGGATGAAAGCAAAAATGCTAGAAAGCAGTAATGCAGAAGTGAAAAATTATGTTACAAAAATTGGGTATTTAACAAATAGAATTAATAAAATATTGGTGATGATTCCTGTAACAGCTAGGGAAAGAGCAGTGAGGAAGATGGTGTCAGTAAAGATGCTATACCTCTTTTTTGTTTTGTTTTTTGCTCTCCCAGCCATGTAAAGAATGAGGTTTGTCTTAAAATCTCAGCTCTGTGATAAAGTTATTCCATTATAGAGGCTTGTTGGTGTTCATCCGCTTTTGAAATTTTAGTAATGTAGGGAGATTTTACTCTTGAAAAGTTTTAGAATGATATTTTTCTGTGATGCTATGCTGTTTGCATTAATGCAGTGCCAATAGACATTGATATTCTTGATGCTGCTCTGTTGCGCTGTACTCTGTAGGATGACAAAAAATTAAAAATGTTACATTTTTAGGCTGGTCCGCTTCAGTGAATTGTGAGAATTCCAGTGTGATGCTTCAGTTTTAATGGTGCAGGAGTTAAAGGTAAGGTATAGGCTAACTATTCATTATAAATGTCAACTGTTTTATGATAGAAATGTTAAATGACTGACAGCAATGCTGTGATGTACTGGACTTTTTTTGACAAATGCTGCCATTTTGATTTTGAAATGAATATAGATAATTTATGTGATTCTGATTTAAGTAATTCGTTTGAATTTGATGAAACAAGAAACATTAACAGAGCCGTTTTTGTCATATTAGGTATATAATAAAAAAAAAAAATTATTATTTGCAGATAGAATTTATTGTAATACATTTGAACTATTTATTTTACTATTTTATCTCTGAAATCCCTTTAAATCCTGAGCCACAGTAAACTCATGAAATTTGGCAAGGCTCCCTAAAGAGCTGTGCGGTCACCAGAGTTGGGAAGGTTCAAATGTACAAAATACATGCTTTAAAAATTAATTTGTAACATATTTTGTTAGATTACACATGTTTGGTAACTTAATCTAAATACTTTACAATACTTTGGAATACTAATAAGTTATGTAACAAAGTGTCTACCAAACATAGAACTTGGTTTTCCTCTGCATATTATTTTTAGCAAAATCAATTTTCCACAGTATTTCAGAAGTAAAAAATGCAGACAACCTATAAAAGAAATACTGATGCAACAACATGCATTAAGAGCTGGGGTGTGTACACTTTTTGAATTGCATGAACAGGGTAAACTGTGATTATTTTGTCTTCTGGGAATCATGGAAGTATTAACTTTCGAAGGGCAGTACTAAATAAAAAATATGATCTTCAAACAAAATTTGCACATCATCCTGTTCAAAGTTTACATTCCCTGCTCTTAATGCATTATTTACTTCTTGAGCATCAGTACATGTTTTCACGCTGTTGTAATAGCTGTGTACGACTGACTCAATTATCCTTTGTGTGAAAAGATGGATCTCGAAATAATACAATCATTGTTGGAAAGGTGTCAAATATGCAGAAGATGCTGAAAAATCTGAGAATGTGCAGGACCTGGAGGAAAGTTTAACTGTTCAGGACAAACAAGGGACTCACAAACATCGAACAAAGACAATCGTGGATCATTCAGGTAATGACAGACAGTTAAGATTCAAAGGGATGTCATTTTTTTATATATATATACAGTTGTGCTCAAAATTATTCATACCCTTAGTAAATATGACCAAAGAACGCTGTGAAAGTAAATCTGCATGGTTAATACTTTTGATCTTTTATTTAAATAAATCTGTCATAAATATAACAGCCACTGTGATAAGCCTAAATGATTATATTTCAACAATTTGGAGTAAAAACATAACTTTATAATTACATAAATACATTATAATAAATAATTACATTATTTATTACATACAAGTTAATGGGGAGACTGCCTTACAAGTTTGCACTTTTTTTTTTCTTCTTTTTTTTTTATTTGAGTGTTGATTATTATATCTAAAAATAAAAAGCATTTGAATTTAGGCTAATAGTTTGGGCTCTGTTGTTAATCAAGTTAGGGCTCCCTATATAGTTTACAGCATTAGCAGACATAATTATTTTATCCTTAAGAAACAAACAAAACACTCAAAAACTTGAACAGAACAACTGGTATAATGGAATGCAAAAGGACAACAAACACAGGGTTTAAATATCAAGAAAATCAACCAAATCAACAGGTGCATCAACTCAAACAATCAATAAAAACCCATGGTAACTGCAATCGATTCCACTGTAGGTAAGTTGAATTGAACCCAAGTGCAGTTTATTATACTTAAACATGAACTAAATACAAAACAATGACATGGCATGGCAAGCTCACCAACAATGGTTAACACAGACAATGCTAGATCAAGAGCAATGAAACATGAGGGATATTTATATACAAGGACTAATGACAAACAAGGAACATCAAGACAATAGGCTTGTTCGACCGATCAGAGGCTGACATGAGGCACTTGAAATATACCTTTAACTGTACTTTTAAGTTTTATTTATATAGCGTTCTTTCCATAGATCAAGGTCGCTTTACATAGTGCTATGCAATACATTTACACACCCATGTACAAAATACAACCACATAAGGCCACATTATCCAAAATACATATTAAACAGATATGTTTTTTGCTGAGTCTTGGAGGTAGACAAAGATGATATATTACGAAGTGTAAGGGGTAGCGAATTCCATAAACCATAAACCTGGATCAGATTCAGAATGATGATTAAAAGTAGAGTAGAATCGAGTCCATCAACTCAATCAAAAGATTGATTACAAGTAGGCTATAGGGCAAATATACTTTTTCTGTCAGTATAAGTCAAGTATACTTAAGTGCAATTTAAAAAAATAAAAAAATAGTAATGGACCGATTTCAAATCGGTGGTTCAGATCTCCTATCAAACAGCTAAACTGCTGAAATCATGTACTGACAGTCAGTGGCGTACCGCATGTCTTTGAGGCCCCCCCGCAAAGAATGAGATGGGGCCCCTCCCACAAGCAGTGATGTCATGTGTTAAAATTTGTTGTGCACCTGAGTCCATCTCCCCCACAATTTACAAAAACTGATTTAACAGTGAATCATCATTGCATTGATTCATTTGATGTTATTATTGAATAATATTATATGATGTAATGTTTAGTGATTTTGATATCGCAGACTAAAATACCGGCAGGAATAAATATTTTGGCTAATTTACTCATTAAAACCAAAGGTGTTCATCAGTGATTGTACATCAAGAGCAAGGAAACGTTTTGTGCATTTTGTTTTGTGCTTTTACCAGAACGAAACGCTCGATTGTCTGTGTGAAAACTGCGCGTGTGCACGAGCGCCAAGAGAACTGATAACAGCAGCAACGAGCACTGGCCATGATTTCAGAAACAACACGTTCCAGAGGATAGATCCCCTCTAATTTAATACAGACCTACAAATTTCTTATCGAATGGAGATGTTTCTTTCTTTTAGGTACAATTATTCGCCGAGTTTAAGTTAATTTTTGAGACGTTTCGGAAAGATTCTCGCAGAGACAGCTGAAAGCGCACCCAGTTTTTTATTTATTTTATTTTACAAAAGTAAAGGTTTTGTTGTTATTGTGAGCGTACACAAATAAAAGTAGACCATTTGTAGTTTTGCATTAATCTGTAGGCTATCGCCAAAAATGACGAAGGCCTGTTTTAAGTTGTTTCAGCTGTCATGAGGAGAACATCCATCAGAACGCGCCGGCGCTTTCGTCGACCAGAGGGACAAAAATGTAGCCAATTTAGTTTCATATTTATATTTAAATATTGGACTATAGCCTAATATTATTATTTTTTTTAAATGTCACCTATGTTGATTATGAAAAGTGAATAGCATGACGGATGCGCAATGTCGGGAGACATGCAGCGGGTCAGACATAAGTTTTGTTTTATAGTAAGTCTTTCTTTAAAGTGAATTTCGTTTTGTAGAAATTGTATGTCAATTTCAATCAATGTTTCATCAACCAATTGCCTATATTTAATAAATAGGAAGAAAACCAAGAACATCTGGTGTGGAATGGATTGCGTAACAAACGAACCCATGTTCCTGCGGCGTTTGAATAAGGCTGAAGCAATAGACGTCTTTCTGTTTTTATAAAATTTCTTCATTACTTTATTATTTTATTTTATTATAGTATTTTTAATTTTTATTATATATTTTTTTTGTCTTTTATCTGGTCTAAATTCTAGACACAAATTTGCGTATAGGCTATATAAAGTTCCCTTCTAGACAAACGCGTAAAATGCTGTTTCGGCCGCAAATTTTCAGTAATTTCGATCGGTGCATCAAATGATATAGGCCTAAACTAAATGCATGTATTTACAGTAAAAGAATACAGAAATAATTCTAGATTTATTGGCTAGGCTACATTTGGAAAAGAACTTCAGACATTCCGGTAGCTGACCATTAGCAGAGCTGGCGATGGGGTAAGTTTGGGCAATATAATAATAATAATAATAATGCCATTAATAATGTCTCAGCAAAGACCGAACATATTTATTTGTCTCGGCACACGTCTGCTAACAGTAACACAGCGCATCAAAGCTTGCTGTTGTCTTGGCTATAACAGCGATGGAAAAAACAGTGAATTTCCCCCCCTTTTGTGGTAATTTAGCACTATTTTCTATGATCTTCTGCTTGCATTTTTGGGCTTCAGTTGGATGCTTTATTTTCATCTTTAGTCAATTGAGTTCAGTTCTAAAAAAAAAAAAAAGAAAAGCAAAGGCTACATAGATAAGTGAATCTGCGACGGGGCCCATCATAGGGTGGGGGCCCCCACGCACCGCGGGGGCTGCGGGGGTGTCCCGTACGCCCATGCTGACAGTCACTGATTCGATTCGCAAAGCTCCGAAGCAGTGTTTTGAAATCAGCCCATCACTATATTGTTGAAAAGTCATTATTTTGTTTTTTTTCTTGCACAAAAATGTCCTCGTCCCTTTATAATATTAAGGTAGAACTGCTGTACTCGCATGAACTCTTTTAATTATGTTTTTAGTACCTTTATGGATCTTGAGGGAGGAAATATCATAGCTGTGAATTCAGGCCTCACTGAGCCTTAGGATTTAAAAATATCTTAATTTGTGTTCTGAAGATGAACGAAGGCCTTACTTGACTTGATCTCCTCCACGGTCTCTAATATTCCGCCTTTACTAACTGGAAGTTAATGATAACGAATTGTGAATTGTGAGTCCAAAATTTACTATGACGAGGTTGGCTACATTTGTTTAGGCTATTCTCACGTGAAAGAAGACTACTACTCACTTTTATGATCACCTAGCTATAAAGACAATTTAGGAAAGAAGAAATAGGGCAAAACATGATTTTTTCATAATAAGTGTGTAAACTAAAAAAAAGAGCTGAAATATGAGAATGTCCCAAGAAAAACGGGTCATCTGGTCACCCTACCTTTAACAGATGATTTTGGATGAGTTGACTCTGATGGTCCTGATCCAATCACAGCTTAATTTCATAATCCAAATAACATTTGAGCATTTAGGTCCACATAGTAAGAGTGAAACTACTTCAGTTCTTTATTTCTTTTCTTTCTTTTTTCTTTTTTTTTGTCCTGCAGCTGCAGATCGGTGAAGGACGATGGGATCTGTTAAAGACCTGCTCAAGAACTCACTGAAAGATCTGGTAGAAGCTGAACTAAAGGAGTTTCAGTGGCAATTAGTGAATGATCATGAGTGTATAACAAAGTCTGAAATGGAGAATGCAGATAGGTTAGACACAGTGGATAAGATGGTAGCACGTTTTGGACCAGAAGAAGCTGCAAAGATCATGGTGGAGATCCTGAGGAAGATGAACCAGAACTATCTGGCGAAGCAGCTAGAGAACAAACACAAGCAAGGTAAAAATTAAAATTAAATGGTTAAATGTACTGTTAAAAAAAAAAAAAAATGTAAAACTAATAAATGGATTTTTTTATAAATATATTTGAAAAATTGTACTATTATTCTAAAACTGATGTCTCACAGAATAAATGTTTACAGAATAAGCTAATAACTGCTGGCTTTCAGCCTAAACTTTCCTCTCTGTTTTGCTGATGTGTTTGTGTGGTTTAAAGGATTAGTTCTCCCAAAAATAAAAATTATTCCATGATTTACTCACCTTTAAGCAATTCTAGGTGTATATGACAATCTTCTTTCAGACGAACACAATCAGAGATACATTTAAAAATGTCCTTAGCTCTCCAAGGTGTATAATGGTTGTTCATTGCAGCCCAAATAAAAAAAAAAAAAAATGCATCCATTCATAATTTTTTTTATCCATATGGCTACAGAGGGCTAATAAAGGCCTTTTGAAGTGAAGGGATGCATTGTAAGAAAAAAATACCCATATTTAAAACATTATAAATTTAAATAACTAGCTTCCAGCAGACAACCATATGCAGAAATCTTAAGCTGTCTTGCACCTACTGATGCAATGTATGGCGCAACATGTAGGAGTATCGAAAGCTTAGATGCCTCTCACGGATCAAACAAATAGGCCTGTGCAACAAACTCAAGCTTCTCTTCTCTTATATCGAAATAGTCTCATGTTACGTATGTAACCATGGTTCCCTGTTTGGTTTGATTTGAAGGAACCCTGGTGCGTTTACTCTGTTAGTGCGGTTCGTTTGAACATGTGTGAACGCTGCCATCCAAACCCTGGTGCGCACCAAACAAGTGGACCGAGACCGCTGAAAAGATGGGTCTCTGTCCGCTTCCAAACGAACTCTGGTGCGGTTCGAATGATATATGAATGCAACATGGACCAAAGACATGTAAACAAACCAAAAACAGGAAGACGAGACCCTAAAAAAGGACAGAATCCTCACACATCAGTTTTTCTCGTCATAGTCGCGAGTTTGCCCATCACAGGCATCAGACGCTCGTCTCCACGCAGCAGATTGTTTGTGTGTGACGGATGGATTCCCGCCGCTGTTTTGACTACTTTACACGTTTTATAAGCTCTTCACGAGATCCCAGCTGGCCAAAATACCATCACATGCAGGCTACGCACACACAACGAGCGCATTTACCTCAGCACACAGCACTGTTTTGGATGTTCGGTAAGTTCCGTCTCAAAATAGGCAATACGTCATAAAATCTGATCAATCACATTGTGAATGTGTCCCTATGCCTTAAGGTTTGGTATCTTTTGGTTCCGTGATAAAATCTGAACGCTAATCGGACCAGAACTAAATGTTTTTTTTTTTCTTCTTTGGTCCGGACCAAATTAACCAAACGAACCGAACTACAAGTGTGACCGCACCCTAACTTCCCCACCCTTTGAGCAGGACGGCTTGATGAGCTTGTAGAATGGACATTGTGTGCAACAGTGCAACCATGCAGCCGCCTGACCTGTTGCTGAGTACACTTTACCCACTAAAGCAGAAAATGTTCTGAGTGGCTTTGTGGGTAACTTCAGGGCTTTTAGGGAAGATGCAGACTCAGGGGAGAGATAGCTCGCAAGCGTCTCTTCCACCCGAGGCATCTCCCCATAACCACGCCTTTTTAGTCCCATGATATTGCTGTAATTAGATATTTGGGGACTAAAGGAAGCGCTAGACCCGATAGGAGGCGGGTCTATTCCACGACCTCAGTGTGGAGGTCGGGAAAGAAAGGCAAGCCCCGGCATGGAGGTTGTGACCGGGATGGAAGGAAGCGCTCGTCTAATAGACTAGACTGACGGGCTTCCTGCTTTTCAGCTGGCCAGCTTATGTTCAATCTGGCAAACATCTCTAGTTACAACCTCCACTAGCTCCTCATACGCTTGTGTGTGAGCTGGCGAGTCCTCAACATCACAAGGATCGATGCTAACAATACCATCTCTAACCCCTCTACAAGATCCATTTGCGAGCCCCACGACACAAGCCTTTGCTGTGCCTCAGCAGCAGGAGGACCGATTTCAGAGGACCGAGACAGACGATTTCACAGAGAGCGCTTACTGAAGACACAGAAGCTAACACTGTTTGGTTCAGGTGTGGTTTATAGTTTCCTGGTCATGACGTCACCCGCCTATGACGTTTCATCACGCCATTGGACTGATTTCACATGTGCTTCATGATGCAATCACGCAGAGGCATTCCCAAAGCATTTGACGCAGCGTGAGTTCCCTTGAAAGGGAACCTCCGGCATTTCTCTTTAAAATTTCTTGTTTTAGACTTCATGACCAGTGTTTGTTGTGCTCTCTCCTCTGTACCTCCGCGTTCCTCATTGCGTGGGGTCAAAGGTTGCTCTTCCACCCAAATCAACATCTGCATTCTGTGTACAATCATCTGCCGGAAGATCATTATTTGAATGTATAAAGTTTTAAATATGGATACTTTTCTTACATAACCCCCTGGAGTCATATGGATTCTTTTTTTTTTATGGATGGATACATTTTGTTTAAAATTTGCTCTGCCATTATAAAACTTGGTGGACTAAGGATATTTTTAAATATATCTCTGATTGTGTTTGTCTAAAAGAAGATAGTCATATAAACCTAGAATGGCTTAAGAATGAGTAAAGTTTAAAACAAAGATTTTCCTGTGAACACTCAAGTCGAAGGGCATCCCAGCAACCATACTCCAATAGTTCAAGTCTTACCTCTCAGGTAGGTCCTTCAGGGTATCATGGAGAGGTGAGGTGTCCAAGTCACATCATCTTGCTACTGGGGTACCTCAGGGCTCTGTGCTTGGACCACTTCTCTTCTCCATCTACATGTCATCACTAGGATCTGTCATTCAGGATCATGGTTTCTCCTATCACTGTTATGCTGATGACACACAACTCTACCTCTCATTCCAACCAGATGATCCGACGGTTGCTGGTCGCATCGCATCCTGCCTGACAGCCATTTCTGCCTGGATGAAGGACCACCACCTTCAACTCAACCTTGCAAAGACGGAACTGCTTCTGGTCAGTCCCAACCCAACACTTCACTACAACCTTTCAGTTCAACTTGGGTCTTCAACCATTACTCCTTCCAGGACAGCCAGGAACCTTGGAGTGGTGATGGATGATCGTTTAAGCTCCACAGATCACAACAGCCTGGTCCTACAAATTTGCCTTGTACAACATTAGGAAGATTAGACCCTTCCTACCGGAGCATTCTAAACAAATTCTTGTCCAAGCTCTTGTTCTATCCAGACTGGACTATTGTAATGCTCTCTTCCAGCATGCACTGTCAAGCCTCTACAACTGATCCAGAATGCTGCAGCAAGACTGGTCTTCAACGAACCGAAGAGAGCGCACGTCACTCCTCTCTTCATCAGTCTGCATTGGCTGCCAGTAGCTGCTCGCATCCAATTCAAGGCTTTGATGTTTGCCTACAGAACAACCACTGGCTCTGCACCACTATACCTAAACTTGCTACTTCAGTCAGAAGTTTGCAAATAGTGCCATCCCAAAGGGGCACAAAATCACTCGCACAGACCTTCTCTTGGTCTGTTCCCTGCTGGTGGAATGACCTCCCTAGCTCAGAGCAGCTGAGTCTTTAGCCATTTTCAAAAACTGCTAAAGGCATATCTTCTGCTGATGTTATGTCAACACTTGACATATAATATCAGCACTTTTTCTTTTTTTCCCTTTTTGTTCTCTCTCTCCATGTTTAAAAAAATCCTTGCTACTTGCACTTTGCTGGATTAACTGGGACTTGACACAGCACTTGCATACTGTTGTACTCATGTTGATCTGATTGCTTCTACTGTTCTCATTTATAAGTTGCTTTGGAGACAAGTGTCTGCTAAATGACTTAATGTAAATGTAAAAGTAAATCATGGGATAATTTTCATTTTGGGGTAAACTGTCCCTTTAATGTCACAGTATTTTCATCCTGATCTCTTTCTCTCTCACACAGCTCAGGCTGAGGGCAGTATTGAGGATCCTGCACTTGCTGGAGCTAGATCAAAACTAATGGAGGGTAAATAATGATCCCTGTCTGTACAGAGAATCCCCAAAATCAGCTGCTTTATCATGGGTTATAGAATAACTCATAAATTAATAACTGCTGGTTTTCAGCTCAATCTTTCCTCTCTGCTTTGCTGATGTGTTTGTGTGGTTTAATGTCACAGTATTTTCATTCTTATCTCTTTCTCTCTCACACAGCCCGGCCTGAGGGCAGTATTGAGGATCCTGTGCTTACTGGAGCCAGTACAAAACCAATGGAGGGTAAATAATGATCCCTGTCTGTACAGAGAATCCCCAAAATCAGCTGCTTTATCCTTAGTTATAGAATAATTTATAAATTAATAACTGCTGGTTTTCAGCTCAATATTTCCTCTGTTTTGCTGATGTGTTTGTGTGGTTTAATGTCACGGTATTTTCATTCTGATCTCTTTCTCTCTCACACAGCTCAGGCTGAGGGCAGTATTGAGGATCCTGTGCTTACTGGAGCCAGTTCAAAACCACTGGAGGGTAAATAATGATCACTGTACAGAGAATCCCCAAACTCAGCCACTTTATCCTGGGTTATAGAATAACTCATAAATTAACAACTGCTTTTTTAGCTGAATCTTTCATCTCTCTGTTTTGCTGATGTGTTTATGTGGTTTAATGTCACAGTATTTTCATTCTGATCTATTTCTCTCTCACACAGCTCAGGCTGAGGGCAGTATTGAGGATCCTGTGCTTACTGGAGCCAGTACAAAACCAATGGAGGGTAAATAATGATCCCTGTCTGTACAGAGAATCCCCAAAATCAGCTGCTTTATCATGGGTTATAGAATAACTCATAAATGAATAACGTACTCGGTTACTAACGTAACCTCGGTTCCCTGAGATACGGAACGAGTACTGCGTATGGGGAAAAGTCTCCCTTTTTCCCCGTCACTGAAGCCTTTTTCAATAACGCAGTGTAACTGCATCGTCATTGGTTCACTCATGAGAAGTTGTTGAACCAATGATGGCGCGGCATAGCCGCGCGGCCTATGGCGAGAAAGCGCGCGAAATTTCCCGCCGAAAGGGGCGGGGTTTAGTGCTATATAAGCGGGCGTTTCGCCATAGGAAACCAGGCCATATCGACTGAAGCGACGACCCTGAAGCCGCAGCCTCGTGGCACGGCAAGTAACGCAGTACTCGTTCCGTATCTCAGGGAACCGAGGTTACGTTAGTAACCGAGTACGTTCCCTTTCGATACTCGTACTGCGTATGGGGAACGAATTCAACCGCGCCGTGCCACGGAAGGGAACGACTGGACAAGTTCGGGACGCCAGGGGGGTCCACGAAACTAGTGAGAAGGCCGAAGCCGTCGAACCCAAGTTACACTACAAGAGGAGAAACTCCTGAACCAGTTTTGAGGCGGGGCTCAAAGAGGCCGCTGCATCACACCGATAGGACCCGAGCTTGCAAAGTCGGAACGTCCAACTGGTAAAATCTGACAAAGGTGGACGGCGAGGACCAGCCGGCCGCCTCACAGATGTCTTTGATAGAAACTCCACTGGACCAGGCCCAAGAAGAGGCCATACTTCTAGTGGAGTGAGCTCTAACTCCTATGGGGCAATCTGAGCCCATGGAGGAGTAACAAAGAGCTATGGCGTCAACAATCCAACGCGAGAGGCGTTGCTTTGAGACCGGAGACCCTTTGATGCGGCCGCCAAAGCAAACAAAGAGCTGATCTGATAGCCGGAAAGGCTGTGATCACTCTACATAAGTTCTCAATGCCCTAACAGGGCAGAGCAACTCCAGCTCTTGCTCATCTGATGAGACAGGGAGCGCAGAGAGGGAGATAACTTGTGCTCTGAACGGAGTCGAGAGCACCTTGGGGACGTAGCCAAGCCTGGATTTCAATACGACTTTAGAGTCGTTGGGCCCAAATTCAAGGCAAGCAGGGCTCACAGAGAGGGCCTGCAGATCGCCGACACGCTTCACCGATGCTAAAGCCAGTAGCAGAGCGGTCTTGAGCGTCAGGGGCTTGAGGTTAGCTGAGCACAGCGGCTCAAAGGGATGTCCTTTGAGAGCTCTGAGGACCAAAGAAAGGTCCCAGGTGGGAATTCAATCGCCTAGCACCCCTCAAGAAACGCACCACTAGGCCGTTTCTCCCCACTGACTGGCCAGCGATAGGAGAGTGAAACGCTGCGATGGCTGCTACGTAAACTTTGAGCGTTGAAGGGGCTCGCCCCGAATTCAAACGCTCTTGGAGAAAGGACAGTATCGGAGATACGTCACACTCCACTGGATCTATGTTGCGTGCAGAGCACCAATCAACAAAGATTGACCATTTCTGGGCATAGAGACGTCTCGTAGACGGAGCTCTCGCCTGAGAGATGGTGTTCAACACGTCCCCGGGGAGGTTAACCGGCTCCTGTCGAGGGACCATAAGTGCAGAGCCCAAAGTTCTGGCTGTGGGTGCCAAATTGTCCTGTTCGCCTGAGAGAGAAGGTCCCGTCTCAGAGGAATGGGCCATGGGGCTCTCTTGGAGAGCCTGAACAGCTCTGAGGACCAAGTCTGGCTCCTCCAGAGCGGGGCCACCAGGAGGACTTTGTGCTCGTCTTCCTTGATTTGTCTGATAACCTGAGGGATCAGAGCGATCGGGGAAAATGCGTAAAGAAGGGTGCTGGGCCAATGGTGGGCCAGCGCGTCGTCCTTCTTCGAGAAATAAGTTGGGCAATGAGAATTGTCTTCTGAGGCGAAGAGGTCGACCTCTGCCTTCCCGAAGAATTCCCATATAGTGAGAACCGTCTGGGGGTGGAGCATCCACTCGTCTGAGGGGACATTGCTCCGAGACAGCATATCTGCTCCCAGATTGGTTTTTCCAGGAATGTGTGTCGCCCTGAGCGACAGAAACCTGGGTAGAGCCCATTCCAGAAGACGCTTCGCCAGTGTGCATAAGCGGCTGGACGAAAGACCTCCCTGGTGATTTATATACGACACCACCGTCATGCTGTCCGATTGGACTAGGACGTGGCGTCCCGTCAGGTGAGCCTGAAAGAAGTGAAGGGCACGAATCACTGCCAGCATTTCTAGGCAGTTGATATGAAGATGGCTCTCCTCGTGTGACCACGAGCCGAAGGCCGGTCTGCCCTCGCAAAGAGCACCCCAACCTGAGTTGGATGCGTCCGTCGAGAGCACCGTCCTCCGCGACGCCGCCTGAAGGGGTACGCCACGCTTGAACCACTCGGGGTTCAACCAGGGCTTCAGGGCTGATAGACAGGCCTGATTGACCTTGAGACAGAAGCGGCCATGCCGCCAGGCGTGGGGGGGGCCCGAAACTTCAGCCAGTACTGCAGAGGCCGCATTCGAAGAAGGCCGAGCCGTAGAACTGGGGAGGCGGAAGCCATCAGCCCTAAAAGCCTCTGGAAGGACTTCAGAGGAAGGTAGGCTTTGTTTGTGACGGAAGCCGCGAGCTGCTGAATGGCCAGAGCGCGCTCTGGCGAGACTACTGCCGTCATGCGAACAGAGTCGAAAACTGCTCCCAGGAACGAAATGCGTTGGCTGGGAAGCAGCGAGCTCTTGGATAGGTTGACCCTGAGACCCAGGCATTCTAGATGGCTGAGGAGCACAGATCTGTGAAGTTCTAGCTCTGCTCGCGAGTGGGCCAGAATGAGCCAATCGTCGAGATAATTCAGAACTCGGATTCCCATCTGTCTGAGTGGGGAAAGAGCCGCGTTCATGCACTTGGTGAAAGTGCGAGGAGCCAGGGACAGCCCGAAGGGTAGGACCGTGTATTGGTAAGCCACACCCTCGAAGGCGAATCTCAAGAACCGCCTGTTGTGGGGGGCTATCTGGATGTGAAAGTAGGCATCTTTCAGGTCCAGTGAGCAGAACCAGTCCTCGTGACAAATCTGTGCGAGGATCTGCTTCAGCGTCAGCATCTTGAACTTCCGTCTCATGAGGGAGCGGTTCAGGATCCTGAGATCTAAGATGGGTCTGAGACCGCCATCTTTCTTGGGGACCAGAAAGTAACGGCTGTAAAAGCCTGACTTGCTCTCTGGAGGAGAGACTATTTCTATAGCTCCTTTCCTGAGCAGCGCCAAGACTTCGGTTCGGAGAACGTGAGCGTTGTCCGAAATCACCAAAGTTTGAAGCACCCCGCCGAAGCGTGGGGGTCTTCGGGCGAACTGGAGCGAGTAGCCCTGACTTATGATCCCTAGGACCCACTTTGACAGCCCGGGGATGGCCCGCCAAGCATCGACCCGGGTGGCAAGAGGTTGAATGACATCGGCTGACAGCCCGCCTGAGGGGTGGTTGTGCACCGAGGGGAGTGGAAGAGGAAATTTGCCCTTTATTAGAAAAGGTAAAAATGTGTTCGCCGTGAAAACGGCGGTTTGTGTGGACGCAACATTTGTGGGCCCATCTGTAACACTGAGCATCATTCCCACTCCCTGATGTGAACGAGGCGGAGGGGAAACTGCGCAAAGGAGCTTTGGGGGTGGTCCGGCCGCAGCGAGACATTCCCCTGTCCTCTTCCTTCCTCTTAAATCAGGATGACTTAGGCGTCACAGGGTCCAGCGCAATCTTGGGCCGGGGTCCCTGGCGTCTCGGGAAGGAGCGTCTGGCAGAGCGAGAGCGCTGGCGTTGCTCCTTTGGCGGTGCTGCCTGGGAGGCAGAGGGGGCAGGCTTGCTCTGCTGAGCCGGCGCAGGCCTGGGTCGGCTTGAAGCAGATGTGGAGCTGGAGCGTTTTGGCAGGAAGTGTCTCATGGCCTGAGAGGACTTCTGCGCTGCGGTGAAACGCTCGGTGAGACCCTCTTCGATGACCCAAAGAGAACGGAGGGCGAGACAGGGGCATCTAAAAAGGCCATCTTATCCGCGTCCTTGATCTCGGTCAAGTTGAGCCAGTGGCGCTCTAAAACCACCAGGCTGGCCATGGACCTTCCAATGGCCTGGGCTGTGGCCTTCGTGGCTCGCAGGGCTAGGTCAGTGGCGCTGCAGAGGTCCCTGAAGGCAGATGCATCAAAGCCGGACTCGTCCATAGAGCGGAGAAGCTTGGCTTGAAACACTTGGAAAATCGCCATAGTGTGGAGCGCCGAGGCAGCTTGGCCTGCAGAGGCGTAGGCTCGCGAAGCCAGGGTGGAGGTAGTCCTGCAGGGCTTTGAAGGAAGGGCTCTCTTTGATTTCCAGCCCACAGCCGTGGGAGGACAGAGGTGAGCTGCCACTGCTTCATCCAGGGGCGGCGGGTGCTCGTAGCCCTTTTCTTCAGCGCCGTCCACAGTGGTGAGGGCTGAACGGTGCGTGGTGTGCAGGCGGGCAGAGTAAGGAGCGCGCCATGACTTGGTCAGCTCCTCGTGTACCTCGGGGAAGAACGGGGCAGCACGTTGACTAGGCGGCTCCGTGACGGCTCTTCCGGCGGAGCCCAATCCAGGTCCAACTGCTCCACAGCTTTAGAGAGGACGCGGAGAAGTTCGGCGTCCATGCCCGAGCCGTGTTCAATGGGCTCCAGCGGAGGCGGGGGGGCGGGGTCGTCCGACTCGCCAGCCCAGCCTTCTGCTTCGGAAGCCGCGAGAGACATAGACTCATCTAGCGGCTCTTCATCCGATCCACCGAATGAGACGAGGTCACTTGCGTATGCTGAGGGACGCTGCTCAGGGTGGGAGAATCTGACGGGCGACTGTTCTCTGGCGGGAGAGGGCGAGGCACGCGGGGGCTGGGCCGACGTGAGCTCGCTCGACTCCGGGCGCTGGGTCGCTCTACCCCGCTGTCTCTTCCTCGCAGGCTCGCGGCGGGACTGCCTCCGGTGAAGAAAGCAACCCGCGAGCGCAAAGAGGCCAGGCTCACGAGTACGAGTGAAGTATCGAAAGGGAACTGCTGGTTTTCAGCTCAATCTTTCCTCTCTGCTTTGCTGATGTGTTTGTGTGGTTTAATGTCACAGTATTTTCATTCTTATCTCTTTCTCTCTCACACAGCCCGGCCTGAGGGCAGTATTGAGGATCCTGTGCTTACTGGAGCCAGTACAAAACCAATGGAGGGTAAATAATGATCCCTGTCTGTACAGAGAATCCCCAAAATCAGCTGCTTTATCCTTAGTTATAGAATAATTTATAAATTAATAACTGCTGGTTTTCAGTTCAATATTTCCTCTGTTTTGCTGATGTGTTTGTGTGGTTTAATGTCACAGTATTTTCATTCTGATCTCTGTCTCTCTCACACAGCTCAGGCTGGGGACAGTATTGAGGATCCTGTGCTTACTGGAGCCAGTTCAAAACCGCTGGAGGGTAAATAATGATCCCTGTCTGTACAGAGAATCCCCAAAATCAGCTGCTTTATCCTTTGTTATAGAATAATTTATAAATTAATAACTGCTGGTTTTCAGCTTAATATTTCCTTTTGCTTACTGGAGCCAGTACAAAACCAATGGAGGGTAAATAATGATCCCTGTCTGTATAGAGAAACCCCAAATTTGGGTTTATTCTTACAGATGTGGCCTTAAAGAACACAAATTTTTTTCACCTGGTATGACACAATTAATCACGGGTGATCACAGTGATTCCTGCAGGCACGCCTCTAAGATTTTAAATAATGGTTCATTTCTACTGAGCGGTATGGTTCAGTTCAATACAGTTTGATCTGATTCGGAACAGTACACCCTGAACAGGCTTGTGTTTCCACCACCAACAGTACCCTTACTTGATAGGCGTGGTGTAGCTGGACAATGGTGATCAACGTCATTCTCGCACAAAGAAGAAAATGACACAGTAAACAACAATGGAGGACATACAGCAGATCTTGCTCTTGCTTCTCTGCTTTTGGCCGTCTGTCACAAGAAGAAGACAAGCTTTGCTTGCTGCACCCCAACATTTAGTGTTTCACAGTACCAAGTACACAAAGTTTAGATATCCATGGTAGTTGGCAATCAGTGCAGCGGCGCTACTAGTTTAACTACATTTTTCAGTAGCTTGTATGTAGTTCAGCTACTTTTAAAACAGTGTAGCTTTTCCAGTAGTTAACTACATTTTCCAGCAAGTAACAAGTAAGCAAGTAAGTAAGTAGCAAAGTAAGTAGCGGTGTAGCGCGACCAAAAGCTACAAGCTACTTTCTGTTTTGTGTTCTGACGAGCCTAATTCATTCATAAAGCAGCACAGCGTCTTCAGATCACAAACTAAAATCGTGCATTACTGCCATCTATTGTTATATAACGCATCTTGTGGCTTTACAGTTCATCAAGAAGAGATCATCTGATGATTATGTGAGGACAGGAGTGGGTTTACACTTCACACGAATCGATTAGTAAAGGTTATGCCTAGTTTATAAACAATTGATTAAAACGCTGTCTGTGTCGAAGACTTCAAGCACATACAGGTGAATAATAGCCTTTTTAAATTGATTGTCCTGCTTTATTGCAGTCTATATCAAATGTATGCAAACTGTTTTATACAGTGGTGACCCGTCATAGTCTAATCTGTCCCGTCATAATGAATCTAAGATCACTAAAGCTGTGTTTTGCGTCATTGCATTGGCAAAGCATCCGTGAATTGAACAGAAAACAAAAATGCGAGCCTAGTACGCTTATCACGCGACAAAGGCTGATCTAATAAAATCGGTTGCGCGGGTTTCAGAATGATGTTCACGCAAGAAGCACATGATTCGCGTCTCAAAGCTTCATCACTGCATGTGCTGTGAGTTTAACATTTTTCTGTCCAATTTAATTTGCATATATTTTGTTCTTGAGGGTGCTCCTGAAATTAGTCAGGATGCTACAGTAAAGTGCAGATGTAGTGTGTAAACAACGGCTCCACCATAACAAGAATAGCAATGTACAGTGAGATTTTTGAAGTCATTAATTTTACAAATAATTGGAATAGAATTGAAAAAATATTGATACAAATTTTTTTTCTTGTCTGCGCATCGCTTATTGTTATTATTATTTCATATTTTTGTCCCATGTTATGGTAGTAATTTTGAGCTTGAATCCTGCATTTGTATGTACTGTATTTGTTTATTTTACTGTATTACTGAGGTCGTTGGTCCTCTTATAGCATGAAAAACAAAACTTGTATTAATAAAATAATATTTTGTTTTCATTTGTTTGCCTGTACAAAGTATGCATAATCAATAAGGTGAATATTGAAATTGGTCTTTTAATATAATACTACATTAGATCTTACGACAAACCTGGTAAAAAATGACTGCCGGGCAATGGAGGAAAGCCTTGTTTTGCCCTCCAAGGTGGGCTTTCCTTTAAGGGTGTGATGTCACATGAAAACTATGAATAGGAATCACAGACTAGATTGGAATTTACATAAAGATTTTATTATTTTATTTAAAAACTGATCACTTTTTGCTGACTTCTTCCCTCTTTCTCAAAGGCTCAGCTGCAGAGGACAGTAAAGCTGCTCTTCATGTGATCAGCCTCAGACTAAAGGGCAAATTAAAACAGGAGTGTGAGCAAATATTGGTTGGTAATTCTCAGATGGGTCATCTGAACAATATTTACACTGATCTATATGTGGTGGAGAATGAGACTGGAGGAATAGTTGAGCACAAAGTGAGACAGATCGAATTCAAACAATTTGATGCCAAGGACACACCTATCCAGTGCAATAACATTTTTAAAGTCCATAATGGTCGACAAAACAAAAAAGTGTTGATGATTGGCATTGCAGGGGTAGGAAAAACAGTCTCCGTCAATAAATTCATCCTTGACTGGGCTGAAGGAAAAGAAAATCAGGATATTGCCTTAATTTTTCCTCTGCCATTCCGTCAGCTAAATTTAATCACAAATAAATGCAGTCTCATGGGACTGCTTCACAAATACTTCTTTAGTGATCCTAAAGAACTGCCTTCTCTTCCTGATGGTGACGGTAAAATCATGTTCATCTTTGATGGGCTGGATGAGTGTCGCTTCCCTTTGAGCTTTAAAAAGGATGACAGATTTACAGATGTTCACAAAGAAACAACAGTTAGTAAGATAGTTACAAGCCTGATCAAGAGACAACTGGTTCCCTCTGCTCTCATCTGGATCACATCCAGACCAGCAGCAGCCGGTCTGATACCCCGAGACTACATTGATCTGGTGACAGAGGTGCGAGGATTCAACGATGAGCAGAAAGAGCAATACTTCAAAAATAACAGTAGTCCTGAGGATGCTGGAAACATCATCTGTCATATCAGGAAATCCAGGAGCCTGTACATAATGTGCCACATCCCGGTCTTCTGCTGGATCTCTCTCACTGTTCTTCAGCCTCTACTGGCTCGAAAGAGCAATGACAAAACACCCACAACTCTTACAGGAATGTACACAAGGTTCTTACTTACTCAGCAGCAACAGATGACAGCAAAATACAGTGATTACCCTGAATCTGAAGCCAACGCCAGGTCTTTTGATGAGATTATTCTGAAGCTTGGGAAACTGGCCTTTCAACAGCTGGAGAAAGGAAATCTGATTTTCTACAAAGAAGATCTTCATGAATGTGGATTAGATGTCAATGAAGGGTCGGTGTTCTTTGGGTATTGCACTCCGATTTTTCAGGAGGTAAAAGCTGTTTCAGCAAGAAAGGTTTACAGCTTCGTACATCACAGCATCCAGGAATTCCTTGCTGCTCTCTATATGTTTTTGATTAAAGATGAGAAAGCAAAGCCACTTTTTAAATCCTGTAGAGAAAAACTGACATGTAAACTGTCCAAAAAGACACAGTTTCAGCTTCATAAGGCTTTAGTCAAAAATGCTTTGCAAAGTGAGAATGGACACCTGGACCTTTTCCTCCGGTTCCTTCTGGGACTCTCTCTGGAGTCCAATCAGAGTGACCTGAAGGAACTACTGCCACGACTGGAACTCAAAACAGAGAACATGAAAAACACTGCTGACTATATCAAAAAGAAAATAGAGAAGGAGAAATCAGTTGAGAGGACCATCAATCTCTTCCACTGTTTGAGTGAACTGAAAGATGACTTTTTGGAGGAAATCCAAAAGAATCTGAGCTCAGGAAATCTTTCAGCACATAATCTCTCCTCTGCTCAGTGGTCTGGTCTGGTGTTTGTGTTACTGATGTCAGAAGAGACTCAAGAGAAGTTTGAACTGCAGAAATACAGAAGATCTGATGAAGCAGTGATAAGACTGCTACCAGTGATCAAAAACACCAAAAGTGCACTGTAAGAATCTTCTTTACATTAATTTATATACTGTTGGTCTTTTGTAATTGGGCTTTCTTTTTACATGGATAACTTGTTGGCTGAGACTGTTCAGAAAAATGAATAAATGTAAATGTATCAACGGGTGTGATAATATTAAAAGCCAAAATGTCTCCACCATCAGACAGGTTGAACCTGAGTGTTACCCATGTTATGATTCTTAATTGTATCACAAATTAAAGAAACTGAAAATACTGATTCATTATTATAAGAGAACATCATTTTTTTCATTATTATAAGAGAACATCATTTTAGTTTTGCTTACATGTCAAAAGTTTTTCCAAGTTACCAATGCTCTAGATTATAAACACTACTTAATAAGCATTAATATTGCTGTTTGTTTTGTTCTCTTCACAGGCTACAGTGCTGTAATATCACTGCTCAGTGTTGTGAAAGTTTGTCATCAGTTCTACAATCCTCAAACTTCCTGAGAGACCTGGACCTGAGTAACAATGACCTACAGGATTCAGGAGTGAAACTTCTTTCTGATGGACTAAAGAGTCCAAACTGTCAGCTGGAAATACTGAGGTAAACTCTTTAAAACCGGATGGAGTGCCCACTCTCCCGTTTGCATGTCTCTCTTTAAGGGCCAGTAAAAACTGAACCCATATAGGTAGCACAAAAATTATTTTTGCATACAAAACCAGAGTCTTTACATGTTCAGATCAAGCCAACATGCTTCTGTTGTGTTGTTTTCACCCTCTAATGAGTCTGAGTAATATGTGTTTACAACAAAAACAGCACAGCCGCTAACTGAATACAAATATGTAGATGTCACATGCTCATAATTTCATGAAAAATGCACAGATCATAGAAAATGGCATATCATTATTTAAAGCAGATTCTCATGATTAAAATTAATCCAAAATCAAAGTTTGCCTTGATCACAAGATATATTACTCACGGAATGATGTAATATACTTGGATAAAAACACGTCTCTCATCTTTCCGGGATGCAGTGTGTATCCAATGTTCCCGGAACCATCCATATTCTTTTTCCAACGTGGAATAACAAAATAGGCATTTTGAAATTTTGAAAAACTCCTAAAGAATCCCGAGAAGTGCCTCTAAAGTTTATTTAGCTGCAAAAATTAATAACACTTTATTCAACTATACTTTATCAAAATAAAAAAAAATGAAAAATCACAATATATATGTATCTCTCTCTCTCTCTCTCTCTCTCTATATATATATATATATATATATATATATATATTGTCTTTTATCTGCAATATCTCAGCATGAAAATATCCAAATGTAATTTAATTTATATTTCCTAAAAATTTAAAAAGTGTTATTTCAAATGATACCTACCTTTTGAGTCTCCTTGCTAAAGTTTTGCCATTACAAGTCTTTACTTTTGTGTATGTCGCTCAGAAAAAAAACTCTAAAAAAGCCTTCAGGTCTTAAAAGGTTAAAGGTGCCCTTGATTCAAAAATTGAATTTACCCTGGCATAGTTAAATAACAAGAGTTCAGTACATGGAAAAGACATACAGTGAGTCTCAAACACCATTGTTTCCTCCTTCTTATATAAATCTCATTTGTTTAAACTACCTCCGAAGAACAGGCGAATCTCAACATAACACCGACTGTTACGTAACAGTCGGGGTGAACGCCCCAATATTTGCATAATGCCAGCCCACGTTTCCAACAATTATCAAAGGGATTACACAAGGGCAGCCAGTTAACGTCTGGAGCTGCACACAGCCGAATCATCAGATTAGGTAAGCAAGCAAGAACAACAGCGAAAAATGGCAGATGGAGCAATAATAACTGA
The DNA here is from genome assembly GCF_018812025.1 of Megalobrama amblycephala. Taxonomy (NCBI): domain Eukaryota; kingdom Metazoa; phylum Chordata; class Actinopteri; order Cypriniformes; family Xenocyprididae; genus Megalobrama; species Megalobrama amblycephala. The sequence continues at coordinate 17,141,245 of NC_063044.1, read as the reverse complement.
CATGATCCATGATATCATGATATTTTTAGTGATATTTGTAAATTGTCTTTCTAAATGTTTCGTTAGCATTTTGCTAATGTACTGTTAAATGTGGTTAAAGTTACCATCGTTTCTTTCTGTATTCACGGAGACAAGACTGTCGTTATTTTCATTTTTTAAACACTTGCAGTCTGTATAATTCATAAACACAACTTCATTCTTTATAAATCTCTCCAACAGTGTAGCAATAGCTGTTAGCCACGGAGCCCAGCCTCAGATTCACTCAGAATAAAACTTTTAACATCAAAATAATTACTTTACTCACATAATTCGAAGCATACATACAGCATGCATGACGAACATCTTGTAAAGTTCCATTTGAGGGTTATATTAGCTGTGTGAACTTTGTAAATGCGCTGTAATATAGTTGACAGCTCGTGTGGCAGGAAGCTCGCGTCTTAAAGGGGCGGCGTCGAGTGTAAATCAGTGCATTGTTAATGATCCCCCAAAATAGGCAGTTAAAAAAATTAATTTAAAAAAATCTATGGGGTATTTTGAGCTGAAACTTCACAGACACATTCAGGAGACACCTTAGACTTATATTAAGTAACTAGGGCACCTTTAAAATAATGAATGAAATATTATCACAATAAATGATTTTTTTTTTTTTTTTTTTTTTTTTTTTTACAGATGTGCATATTTTCTGAGTTGAAAGTATGACCCACTTGGACTGCATAAGTCAGAGAAAAATATTTTTTTCCCCATTTACCATTTCTACCTAATGGTTAGAAATTGTAACCGCATTCAAACCCATAATAGCTTTAGGTAATTTACATAAAGTTCATGTAAGCAAAAAAATCACATATATAATAAGAGAAATTCAGTTACTATAGTAACATTTAGAGACAAAAATCCAGTACTGGATTACAGAATATAACATTATCCATTAAGTGTAATACAGGATATTGCCACAAGGCATATTCAAATGAGCTAATAAATGGCATAATGACATAATAATATTGCATCATTATGATAAATGCTTTAGGCAAAGCAAGGCAATTTTATTTATATTTCATACACAATGGTAATACAAATTGCTTAACATAAAAAGAAAATAAATACATAAGAATAAAAATGGAATGAATAAGAAATAAAAACAATAACAAAAGTGTAACGGATGGGAACGGGAAAACGGAGTTGGAGATTATTTTTACAGGAGAGCGTAGTCATAGAGGCAGTTGGTCAAACACCAGCAAACAGAAACAGGAAGGCAAGGCAAAAGAGTATCCAATACACAGGCAAAAGCACAAGGCAGGCAGCAAACTATCACGAACAAGAAATCAGTCAAGGGTCAAAAACACAGGCAAGGCTAGGCAAGACAAGGAACGGACGGAATGCAAACAAAGGGCTAAACTATACTCAGCCATGTGTGTGTCTGAGTGCAGCTTATAAAGAGTCACTGATGGGAAACTGATGTGAGTGTGTGATTGGTTCCTAGGTGGGGAATTGTGGGAAATGGAGTTCATATAATGAGTATAGAGCACGGTCCCAGGGCACATGTAACAGAGCCCCCCCTCAAAGGAGTGGCTTCCAGACGCTCTTAAACTGTCCCGGAGGGAGGTGGAGCAGAGGCAGACCAAGGGGCGTGATGGAGGGCCAGGTCCATGAAGAGGTAGGCGACCTGGAGACTGAAGCAGGGCAGATGACCAGGGCGAAGAAGGCTGGACAGACGACCAGGTAGACATACCTGAAGACCCGCACGGCGGAGCAGACGACCACCACTGCAGTTCATACGGGCTTGAAGACCCCCACGGCGGAGCAGATGACCACCACTGCAATTCAGATGGGCTTGAAGACCCCCACGGCGGAGCAGATGACCAATACTGCAGCTCAGATGGGCTTAAAGACCCCCACAGCGGAGCAGACGACCACAACAGCAGATCAGGTAACACTGGAAACCCACACTGCTGAACAGGAGAAACTGAAACATGAAGCACAGAGAGGTTAGAATTGGCCCCTAGGGGCATGACAGTGCAGGCAGGGAGCTCAGAAAAGCCCTCCAGAGCTCTGACTGGAACATCCTCTCTGGTCATTTTGCGGCGGGCAGACAGTTCAGGAACAATCTCTGTGGTTACATTGGGACAGACAGGAAACTTGGAGACAACCTCCATGGTCGTGTCAAGGCAGACAGGAAACTCAGGGATGACCTCCGTGGTTGTGTAAAGACGGACAGGAAACTCAGGGATGACCACAAGGCTGGATTCTAGGACTGGGACAAACTCTGGACTGGACTCTTGGACAGAGGTGGACTCAGGAATGGACTCATAGATTGAAGCAAGCTCAGGAGCAGTTTCATGGACTGGAGCAGGCTCTGGGACTGTAGTTGATGTGTGCGCAGCCCACACACACAAAATGGCAGTGTCCATAATGGCCAACGCTGCAGTCTCTGGGGGCTCAGGAATGGCTGCCATCTCGGCTGAGGGCTCAGGAAGATCTGCTGAGAAGTGACACGGCTCTGGAAGATCTGCTGAGGCGTGATGAGGGCGTGATAATCAGAGTGGAAGGCATAGAACTTTGCAGCGGTACAAGCTCCGCTGCCACTCTGCTGCCCCCCAGTTCAGAATCTGAATCAGTTGAGACCCAAATAGATTAAGCTCTGATGAAGCATTCCTGTTTTTATTACAAAATGAATTTTTGGTAAATCTTGGCATTTATCAAATATGGATGTGAGAGGTGGCTACGACCAAATCTCACATCAGATGCCAGCTCATGTACACAAGTTTTTGAGTTAATGTGCAGTAGCAAATCTGGTGGAGAATTGTTATGAAAACATTTTGTTAATTTAGATTATTTTCCTGACCAACAACCAATGCTTTGTAAACGATCATTACCCATCAAACAACAAGACTAAACGTCAAATTAAAATTAAATTAAATTAGTATAGATAGGTAGCTGTGACCAATTAAAAACCATATGAGAAAAATATTGTTTGGGGTTGGGGGATGGGAGGGGACTGTCTAAAGATTTTAAAATATGTACACATTCAGTCTTGTTTGTATGCCTAATATGCTGAAAACAATTTCTTCATATTCAATTACAAATCACATGAATCACGTAAATATACAGTTTCAATTCAAAAGTCACTGAAAATTAATCACTATTTAAGTTTTTTAAAAAGTTAAAAATAAATAAAACCTAATGAATTGCTGAAATAGGTACAAATGTAAAAAATATTCATATAATGCAAATAAGTATAAATGTTTCTGATGACTTGGCCTGCTTATTCAAGTAAATTAATACTTTTACTCTGGTTTATTTCCACAGACACTTGTTACTTTTATGGCTGAATTTACAGAAATTAACAGCATACAAACTGCACAGGTCAGTGTGTGATAGTGACTGATCTGATTGCCAAACTAATGTCATGTGGACTGTTGCTATGTGTGTCTGCAGGTTGTCTGGCTGTATGGTGACAGAGGAAGGCTGTGGTTATGTGTCTTCAGCTCTGAGTTCAAACCCCTCACGCCTGAGAGAGCTGGACCTGAGCTACAATCACCCAGGAGAGTCAGGAGTCAAGCTGCTCACCGATACACTCAACCATCAAAACTGCAAACTCAAGTATGTTGAGCAGGAAAAGTTTGACTTTCTTTCTTACATGCATTTACAATGTTATGTCCTTACATCTTACAACAGCAAAAGAACCAAAACCCACAATGATATTGAACAAATATGTATAACCAACAATAGGATAACATGACAAACTACTTGATATTCCCACAAAGTAAGTTTTTATTATCTATGGAAAGCACACCATTTCCCGCATGTTATCTCCCGCTTACAGTACATACACTTACAGTACAGAAACACACTAACACACACAGATAAACATACACGTCCACAGAAAATTGTTGTCGGCACTTCCCCACAACTTAATTAGTAAAATAGTTTCACAACTTATGTCTGAAAGAGGGACTATATGAAGTGATGTCCGATTTCTAGATTTCCTCAAGGGGTGTTGGTCAAAACGAAGGACCCATGCTTCATCCAAAGGAGGGTTATTTGTTCCCAACACAAGGGTAACTTTCATCCAGGCTGTACACAACACATCTGTACACCGGTTTTACAGAGTTAACCCATATTCATGGAAGGGATGTGTGCATATATACTTGAATATAATTAGGGTTGGTGTGTATGTGTGTGTGGCTTACAACAGAAAGAGATTATATAAATTATCTTACATTTCTCAGGTATTATCTGAAGACAATACTTTTTACAAGTTTACATAATATTTGACAAAAATTCAAGTGAAATGTTATTAAAGTATTAAACTATATAAACAACCATGGAGTCTTATGCCACCTCCTATTAGAAATGGTAAATGCATTGAAACCCATAACTGCATGAGGTAATTTACATAAAGTTCATGTAAGCATAAACATATTGTATATAAACTTTAAATAAAGAGAGTTTCAGTTACTAAAATTATTAGCGATGCCAAGCTTGTAAAAATACTCCCGATACCAATGACCGATACCTCACGTGACGTAACTGACAGAATTGTCCGTGCACAGAGACACCGACGGCAGCAGCAGAAACAATGTCAGCCTCAGTGGTGTGGAAATACTTCAAAATTAATGATGACAACACACACACTGCGAACTACATGCTTTAATCACAATTCGTTATCAATTAGTGAAGGCGGGATAGGCGGAATCGTGATGAATGACACATTCTCTCTCTCGCATGCGCTCTCTCTCTTTCTTGTGCACGATCCCAGTTCTCTCAGACAGCACAAGATCAGTTCTCCTCGCGCCTGAATGGTCAAATGCACACATAATTGTCAAAATGTCCATCATGCGGAGTATCTCACGTAAATACAGTGGGTTATGGCTTAAGTGGACGTAAACATTTGAGTGAAAACAGGATGTGTGTCAGTATCCATGGATTCGGTCTTAAAGGGACCGTAGCCTATATTTGTTATTAATGTTAATAAAACAACAAAACATGTTAAATAAATGTATACATGGTAAATAAACCTACTGTATCTGAAAAACAAGTTTATTTAATTTGTGTCTCTATAGTATTTGTTGTATTGTTTGTAATTTGTAAATTTATTTTTATATAACAACAATTATATATATATTGGTAATTATGCCCTTTGAAGGTTATTGGACACTGTGATATTTTTGTTTTTTAAGTTTGTGACAAGCACATAAAAATTATTACTTTTTTCATTAGAGTAATAATAAAGAAGCTGTCCATTCATTAGTTTACTCACTGTGTTGTGCTTGGAAAACTGCAAAATCACAACAAAAAAAAAGAGAGAGAGAGAGAGAGAGAGAGAGAGAACTTAATAAATGTATAGGTATTGGTATATTTAAAAAAAAAACTCAAGTGAAAAAAATTTCTTCATGCCTTAAAGGGATAGTTCACCCAAAAATGAAAATTTGATGTTTATCTGCTTACCCCCAGTACATCCAAGATGTAGGTGAATTTGTTTCTTCAGTCGAACGCAAATTATGATTTTTAACTGCAACCGCTGCCGTCTGTCAGTCAAATAATAGCAGTGGATAGGAACTTCAACTATAACAGTAAATAAAACTTGCTTAGACAAGTCCAAATTAAACCCTGCGGCTCGTGACGACACATTAATGTCCTAAGACACGAAACGATCGATTTGTGCGAGAAACCGAACAGTATTTATATCATTTTTTACCTCTAATACACCACTATGTCCAACTCCGTTCAGCTTCCTGCTAGTGAGGTCAAAAAACGCGTTCTTGTGACGGAAGTGATGTCTCGCCCATATACTTCAATGAGCGCGAGACATCACTTCCGTTGTCAGAGCGCGATCTGACCTCACTCACCGGAAGCTGAACGGAGTTGGACATAGTGGTGTATTAGAGGTAAAAAATGATATAAATACTGTTCGGTTTCTCACACAAACTGATCGTTTCGTGTCTTAGGACATTAATGTGTCGTCACGAGCCGCAGGGTTTAATTTGGACTTGTCTAAGCAAGTTTTATTTACTGTTATAGTTGAAGTTCCTATCCACTGCTATTATTTGACTGACAGACGGCAGCGGTTGCAGTTAAAAATCATAATTTGCGTTCGACTGAAGAAAAAAAGTCACCTACATCTTGGATGCCCTGGGGGTAAGCAGATAAACATAAAATTTTCATTTTTGGGTGAACTATCCCTTTAAAATAGCTTGAATGTAACTCTACACCCTTGCCTCATTTAATATACATGGATCAATGAATATGCAACAGTGTTGCTGTAGTGACAAGCAATTTGTTGTTTGTGTTGTGGATATTTAATAAAAAAGCTTGCTTCGCTTCGTATATTCAGTTTAACAGCTGTGCAACTGAACTGCTTACATATTTTCTGATGCTTAAATTGTGTTTTAAATTATAAATTGGTAAAATGCCTTTGCAAAATGGTCTGAATCCACTTTTGGTTTTTGGACTGCTCTCTCACTGAATCACCTGAAGCTATTTCTCAGTAAAACAGACAGTATCGAGAGAACAAGCAGCCATTTTCCTCTGTGAACATGTGCTGAATGGATGTTTGACAATTTCATTGCTTTATGGAGATTTCAGATTAAAAAAAACATTTAGATAAAATCATGCAGGCACCCGTGTACTTCAAATCAGCTGTACTTTACTTTGGCATGAGCCCCTATGCTCTCGCACACTTGGCACAGCGCTTGCGACGGTTCTGTCATTCATTAATATGAATTATTATGATTAGCCTTTTGCTTGACTACGTTATCAAACAGCTAATAATGTGTTGCTAATGTTACACACACCGTTCCTGTTCTTCATCTCAGAGTCAGACAGCTGCCTTCTAACAATCTGTATCCTTACAAACGCTTTGAACAACTCAGAGCGTCAATGGAGAAAGGCTTATAGTTCATCATAACATCGCAATAGACTCGCTATATTGATAAATCTACACAATTTTTCATATCAACAGAATATACCGGGATAACCTTCTCTCGAGACTTTCCTGCTTCAGAGCAGTCATAGTTAATGATATGCTAAAGCCTGCTGGCACACTGTTATGATTGGTTACGAGGTAGTCTGTGATGTCACAAACACCAAAGATTTCAAACCGCGGGTTTTTGGTTTACTGCAGTTTCAAACATAAAATACTCAGCAATGGTGCTGACTTATGAATTTGCACATGGTTTGTCTTAAAGCATATTTAAAACACTACATAGACATATAAACAACATTAAAAACGTGATTTTCACCACAAGGGGTCTTTAATTTATCATTTCTAAATTAAGTATTACATTATTTACAAACCAGTTATTTAGGAGTTGTCAGTGGTTTGTAATATCATTTAGAAAGTGTAAATGATTAATAAACTATTTACATGTACATTTATACATCTTATTGTTTAGACATATAGTAATAAATACTAAGTGTGTTAATAAATGCTTTATTCACGTATTCTTACTGTATTTCATTATTAATTTAGGTAGTTAAAGAACATTTCGTAGTTGTCAGTTAACTATTTTTGTGATGACTTTATGCCTTCGTGAAGCTTTTACAAAGGAGATTTAAAGGCTCAGGCTCACAGAGTGATACAGAACATAGAAATATTTATTTCAAGATGCAGAAAAAATGAAACCGTTCAACTGTACACTATATATATTATGAAAAATAAGCCTCTACAATGTCATAGAAAACATTCATATGCACCTCCAGCACTGTGCAGTAAAATGAAACTAAGCCTTTGCAATCTGATATAAAAATAAATTTCTGTAAACATTGCTGAATACAAATTTACCAGTGCCAAAATACAACAAATACAATCTGACTTACTTACTTAAAGAGTTTGCTTACTTTAAGACCTTTGTTCATCTTCGGAACACAAATTAAGATATTTTGAGGGTTTTTTTTATCCTCCATTAAAAGCAACAAAATTACTGACATTCAAGGTCCAGAAAAAAAGTAAAAGTGAAATATGAACTAAAATATTATCTCTGTATTTAAAAAATATATTTAGTTACCACTTGTAGTACATTATGGGTTGAAGTGTACCCAAAAATTTATTTAAAAAAACAAACAAACACGCATCATTATGAATGCCCGTGCTCATGTATTACTTTCACTTTTGAAGAAGTGGCAATTTGGAGGTGGCAATTGCTTGAATGGTTGGGTGGGTTTATTATTATTCTTAATGAAAAACACAACAACAAAACAGTACAATGACAAACTCACTTAAATATGCGCTTTTACATTGCGCTTTTCAACCAATTTTTCATCCCTAGTCTTGTCATTCAGAAAAGTGAGGCGAAATGGGCAAAGTGAGGTTAAATCTGACTCCTGCTGCTGATCTGTGCTGCAACTCTCATTCGCCTCACTGAATTGAGCAGACGCGTTCAGTTTTTAACTGTATCTCTTCTCCAACTAAATGATTTTAATTACTATAAAAAAAATCAAAACGACGGTGGGGCCAGTTTTATCAACTGCCAATTTTCAATGCACATTTAAAGGATTAGTTAACTTTCAAATTAAAATTTTCCTGATAATTTACTTAACCCCATGTCATCCAAGATGTTTATGTCTTTCTTTCTTCAGTCGAAAAGAAATGAAGGTTTTTGATGAAAACATTCCAGGATTATTCTCCTTATAGTGGACTTCAATGGCCCCAAACGGTTGAAGGTCAAAATTACAGTTTCAGTGCAGCTTCAAAGGGCTTTAAATGATGCCAGACGATGAATAAGTTTCTTATCTAGCGAAACGATGTCATTTTCTGAAAAAAATTAAAATTGTATACGTTTTAACCATAAATGCTCATCTTGAACTAGCTCTCTTCTTCTTCTCCTCTATTAGAATTCCATCAGTGTAGACACTGCTAAGTGTATTACTGCCCTCCTCAGGTCAAAGTTTGAACTAATTGTTATATACTTGCACTAGCATATTGTATATGACAATTTAGCGACCTGAGGAGGAGAGTAAAGAGTGCAAGTTGCAACTATTAACAATGGAAAGATGAGGCTTATCAGTATGTCACAATATCACCCTGTTTGGACTCTGTTTTGCACAATTTCCTGCCAGTCTCTCATCATAGTTATGCATTTTGATTCACAAGCTTGCATTTCGAGTCAATATCAGTTATTTTGGATATACTGTATATCAGGTAGACTACAGTACATGGCAAATTTTTTCAAGAAAAAAAACTCAACTAATGCTGTATAATATACATGGGAATCAGTTGGTACTACATTAATATTGAAGGTTAAATTAACTGATTTGTATATAAACTTAAATTACACTTAAGATAATTTTTATAATAATGAAGTTATAATAGGCCTACTAACTTTAAAATTATTTCTACTCCAATACGTTTTTTGAAATATAAACATTTAAATGGTGGCTGTCCACTTGATGGATTTATTCAAACATGCATTATATAGGCTATAGAAGAACATTAAAAATTATAATTAATATGTAAAATGGTGCATATATTTAGCTCTCTATTATGCGCCTCTCTATAGTTATTTTCTTTATAGTTATTTAAAAAAAAATTATTAACATCTTTCCGCGGTTGAACACTAAGTAAGCGATTACACGAGGCATGACATGGATTTCGGTAAGATGATCTGAATCTTTTAATATACCTTTAGTTGTTCAATCATGTTTATTTCACGCTATAACTGGTATTAAAGCGGAGGATCAGTTCACGTGTGCATCAGGCTGCTACTTCTCTTGAACTAAGTCTACAGCGACCCATCACACCACATTAAAGAGCGCCAAATCTGTATCCTCACTCTTTTTTAAGTGGATACGGAAATCCTTGACCTTTCCTAGTGGGTATAAGGCATATACCTGCGTATCATATAGACTACACCACTGGGGATCCCCCTAGGGAGAAAATCACGGGAGCCATTATGACTGCGGTTACGCCCACTGAGTGGCAAAAGTCTGAGTGGTATCATGGTTTTCAGCATGAATGCCGCAAAAAATACACAAATCACATCTGTAACACAGTTTGTAGATCAGGGAAGGACACAAGCATAATAAAACATAATGTAAAGTCCAGGCCTGGGGCCTCATTTATAAAACTTTAAGTAGATTTCATCCTAAAAGTGTACGTACGCGCAAAAGCTAAATTCTGCGTACGCACAAAAATATTCAGATTTATAAAACCATGGATATGCCAGGACCTGCGCACAAATCCCTTTATAAATCTCAGTCAGCGGAAGATTGTGTGTACGTGCATCTCCTCCCCGAAATCACCATATATGGAGATTATGATGCCTAGTTTTACTATGCATAACCTCATCTGCATATCATTTCATTGCATGTTTCCACGTGACACCATGGTTAACGCCGTCAAAGGTACAAGACATTAGAAAATATTAGATATGGACTATAAATGCCATTTGTTCAATACACTAAACTGATCAAAGACATCCAGAATCCTCTTTATGTTTTAGAATAAATACAACAGATTATCCATAAAAAATAAAATTGTATCAAAAGCTTAAGATAAAGGTTTTAGAATAGAGTTGTTTCATTCATTTTCACTGGCCAAATAGTATTTTAATAGTATAAAACAATTCAAATCAAATTTATGCAGTTTTGCTGATAAGGTGAACATATCTTTTAGGAAGTTTATACAATTGTCTGTCTCGGCACGTCACTGACAAGGTATTTTAAAAAAGGAAACGTGCAAATCTTACCATTTTCCTCAAATTATATCCTTTAATTATATCCTTCAAATACAGTGGTAATTGTTTGAAGATCCTTCACACGACATCAACACCTCCGTGCAGTAGCACATCTATTATCTAAATTCATATCATTTTTGTTTAACTTCTCCGTAATGACTGTGTAATGTAATTTCAGTGCTTATCGCCAATAGTGAAAGTGTAATATTAATGTAAATGCAAGTTTAAATCTTTCTTTTTTTTTAAACTTATTGTGAACATGCACTGTATTTATGATTATGACTCATAATTAGGATTTAAAGTGGTTTTCCTTCATCTGCCGTCAGTCCCTCAGCTCACCATCGGTGTCGCCAAACTGCTGTCTCCAAAATGTTTGTACGCATGGGTCAGAGTTTGCATGGAGGTGCGCAAATTTTCCCATCAAGTTTGTTTTTATAAATCTCAACTTATGCATAAAAAACTGACGTACGCACTTTCAGGGCCTGTTTTGTGCGTACTCAAAGTTTTATAAATGAGGCCCCTGGTCTTCTCTCGTCCTTCACTGTTGTCACTCCTCCTTTTATGCTTCCGTAGCTCCTCCGTGAGAGATTCGAGACCAGTGTCAAGTGTGATGTTCATTAGCAATCGTGCTGTTCCCTCTCTGCTCTTACCCAATGTAATGCGGTTTAAGGAGTGAGACATGGAAAGTGGGGTGAATTCTGTATTGAGGTGGTAGTTGGAGCTGATAGGTGACCGGGTTGATCTGCTTCAGGATGGTGAAGGGATCAATGAATCTGGGACTGAGCTTTTTGCAGGGCAGCCGCATTCTCGGGTTGCTGGAGCGGTGGAGCGTCTCAGGTCGGCTGTCATCTTGCGCTGCGAAGAGCTGCATCCCAGACCCTCTCACTCTCCCGGAACCAGGAGTCGACCGCTTTCTGAGTGTACTCGGCCCAACCCAGGAACTGGTTCCAAGACTTCTGGTGGCCATGGCAGAGGTATGTAGGAAGTGGCCGATCTCTTGGATCTTCCTTTCCGTCTGCCCATTTGACTGCAGATGGTAACCAGATGAGAAGCTTACGGTCACACCTAGGAGGGCAAAGAAGTCTTTCCACACTCGTGAGATAAATTGTGGTCCACGGTCTGATACAATGTCCTGGGGAGTCCCATAGTATCTGAAGATGTGGTTAAACATGATTTCTACAGTTTCCATGGCTGTGGGTAGATCCTTGAGGGGTATCAGCCGGCAGAATTTTGAGAATCTGTCGATGACCACCAGGATACAGGTACAGTTATCGGAGGGAGGTAGATCGGTGATGAAATCTACTCCTAGGTGTGACCATGGTCTGTTGGGAATGGGCAGAGGAAGGAGCTTGCCGGATGGGAGATGGCACAGGTCTTACATCCCAGTACATACCTTCTCACATACCTGGCCATGTTTGGCCATCAGAAGCGCTCTTTCAGCAGTGAGAGGGTTTCATCTGCCCCTGGGTGGCCAGTGCCCCGAGATGTGTGGGAAGAGTGGATGAGAGGAGTGCGTTGAGTTCTGCTGATGTATTGTAATCCAGGAGGACAGCCCGGTGGAGTGTTGTTGGAGACATTGATGGTAGGAACAGATGTTTCCGACCATTGTATGGGACTCACGATGACACTCTCAGGTAGGATGGTTTCAGGTACTTCAGGGGTTTCTTCTGGAGCATAGAGATGTGACAAAGCATCAGCTTTAACATTCTTGGGACCAGGACGATAGGAGATACAGAAATGGAAATGGGTAAAGAATAACGTCCAACGGGCTTGACGTGGGTTGAGTCTCTTAGCATCCCTCAAGTACTCTAGGTTTTTATGGTCTGTGAGTACAGTAAACATGTGCTTGGTGCCTTCCAACCAATGCCTCCCTTCCTTGAGTGCCAACTTGATGGCTAGCAGTTCTCTGTTGCCAGTGTCATAGTTCCTCTCTGCTGGGCTGAGTTTACAGGTGTAGCGGTTCTGTACAGTTATTAATAAATTTATGGGTTAAAATTATGAATTATAATAAATCATAAAAGTTATGATAAATTATGATTCATAAATCGACCCGAGGGGGAATTAAACATATACCGTGAATTGACCACAACGAATTGTACTCAATCACGTTATATGATTAGTTTCTGTTTTAATAATTATTTAGAGAACTATGTTTGTCCTGCAAACTAGCTTACTCTATGGTATGACTGGAGTTATCCTTTGGCCAAAAGAGATAACGTCCTATCACCGCATCAAAGCATAAAATTGATCGAACGTTAAATTGACTCGGGTTTTGGTTGAATGAACAATCAGAACAATCGAGAAGAAATTATGTGTTTAATATGCAAACTACTACAGAGGATACGTCTATATACAGAATGTACAAATATATACAAAAGTGAAAGTAGAGGAAAGGAGAGAGAGAGAAGAAGCAGCAAAACTTACAAACAGTCCTTTGAGGCCAGCACGGAAAACAGTTTCACTATCTGAGATTGAGAAACGGCAGTATACTTGCATTGGGTTGCGTGTCAGTTTCGTTGTGACGCTGGCGCAGTTCGTTGGTTTTGTCCGTTCCGCGGGAGATTTGAACTGAGGACTTAAGTTAGTTTCGCTGGAAGAATGGTGATCCCGAGGGCTGAGCGCGATGGAAGCGCGGTCGCTGTGCGTGAGTGGGCGACGGATGGTTTTCGGCAAAGACGGGAGAACACACAGGGGATTCTTGGTGTTCCTTTTTATGACAGATAAGTTGACACACCTTCTTGAAGTGGAATAGCCAATGACATTGATGCAAAGTTGGCGGGCAAGCTCTTTCTTTGTTTGGTCTCCTAGATGAATTTGCATACTTTACGACTATCAGATCGGATTTCGAGATGGAGTGCTTTCTTCACAATATCATTAAACACATAGAAAAATGCATTTATCAGCTATGTGACATCTCTCAGTGAATAGCTCGAGTCCGGAGTTTTAAAACGAGATCAAACTCGATAGATCAGAAAGGCATATACAAGAAGTTATGGTTTACAGACAAAATTCCCTTATTACAACTAACACTAGCACAAATACACTCATTTAAACACTAGAAAACATGCATACGCTTCAAAATACAGGATGGGTATATGTTGGCATAGTTGTATTTTACATAATGATGTATGATTGTGTGTTTCTGTGTGTGTGTCTGTGTGTGTGTGGGGCTCCTTTGTTTATTGTCGCTTGGAATGCGCGCCTGTTTCATCGCGCCCGCTCCCCTGGTGGGGGACATTCCCTTTGAAGTTGTTAGCAGATGTCCGTTATCTTATTAACAGTTATAAAATGAGTCCCGTGTGTCATTTGGCTTGTGCCGGGTGGGCGCCAGTTGTGAGACTTGGACCCAAAGATTCCTGAATTGAGGTTTAGCAAACAGTTAATGAGGGGATCTGTTTTCCTTCAACGCTTGTGCAGACGCTACACAGGCACTGACTCACCCAGAAGCAGATTGATGGCACAGTCCCATGGCCGGTGTGGAGGCAGCCTGGAGGCTTTCTTCGGGCAGAATACATCACTGAAGGGGGCGTAACATGGAGGAATATCCACAGACTGTTTCTCTACAAGGCTCTCTATGGATGTAGAACAGACAGGGAGTGACTCAGGATGAGGAGCAGGAGGCTGAAGCTCATGTGGAAAGTATTCCGACTTGAAGCTTCACTGGCCCAGCACACTGATGAACAGGGTAATGACCAAGTGATTTGCCAGTTACTAAATGGATCTGGTAGACGGACAGCATTGAGGTTGTCTTGAGCTGACAGCAAAGGGCACCAGAGATGAAGTTGCCGGCTGAACCGGAGTCGAGACCGCTGTCTGGCGGGCATCTCGGCATGGATGAAAGAACATCATCTACAGCTCAACCTGGCTAAGACTGAGCTTCTCGTCTTCCCTGCCAATCCGACTCTAAATCACGATTTCAGCATCCAGCTAGGTACATCCTCAATTACCCCGTCAAATTCGGCCAGAAATCTTGGAGTAATCCTTGATGACCAACTCTCCTTCAAAGACCACATTGCAAAGACAGCTCGGTCATGCAGATTTGCACTATACAACATCAGGAAAATCAGGCCCTTTCTAACAGAACATGCAACACAACTTCTGGTCCAGACCCTGGTCATTTCTAGGCTTGATTACTGCAATGGTCTTCTGGCTGGACTGCCATCATGCACAATCAAGCCTCTACAAATGATTCAGAACGCAGCAGCACGTCTCGTCTTCGACGAGCCCAAAAGAGCCCACGTCACGCCTCTCTTCATCTCTCTTCACTGGCTACCACTTGCTGCTCGCATCAAATTCAAGGCGTTGACGTTTGCTTACAGATCTGCCACAGGCTCAGCACCCTCCTACTTCCACTCACTCTTACGAGTCTACACTCCTACCAGAAACCTACGCTCATTAAAGGAGCGAAGGCTTGTGGTACCATCACAGAGAGGCACAAAATCACTCTCCAGAACGTTCTCGTTCACTGTTCCTTGCTGGTGGAATGATCTTCCTGCCTCCATCCGGAATGCGGAATCCCTGGCAATATTCAAAAGACAGCTGAAAACCCATCTCTTTCGTGAGCACTTAACCTCATCTTAAAAAAAAAAAAAAAAAAACCTTCTTATTCCTATCCTTTCACTTCCTCTAATCCCTCTCTATTGTATCTTAGGATAATCTGAGCACTGCCTATAACTTGTATTATGAGCACTTCTTGTCTATTTGCCTCGTCATGACGACTCGCTTGTTGTATTCCTCACTTGTAAGTCGCTTTGGATAAAAGCGTCTGCCAAATGAATAAATGTAAAAATGTAAATGAGGAGAGCATAGATTGGAATGGAAACATTGACAGCAGTAAACGTTATGATTGTGGTGAGCGGCTTCATTTTCTTAATGGAGGGTATAATCGCACTCAACATGGGACGAGGAGGACGAGTGGGACATGTAGATATCACATGTCCAGTAGCACCACAATATAAACACAATCCTCAGGTCAACTGTCTCTGCCATTCAGCGAAAGTTAGATGATTGTTCTCCAATTGCATGGGTTCTGCTACTGGTTCAGGGGGGCTGATGGACCCTGGTGTTCTTTGAGACACGACTACATACGAGTGGCGAATCTGATGGAGAGTTGTATGAAACGTTCGAGCCCAATGGAATCCTTGTATGCAGAAAGATGCAGCCGCACCCTGGGATATAGACCCTGACGATAGGTAATGAGCAATCCCTCTTTGTTCCATCCACTGGCAGCAGCAAGAGTCCTAAACTTGAGGGCATAATCGTTAACAGACATTGATCCTTGTTTTAACTGATAGAGTTGCTCACCCACTGATGAATCACCAGCTGGTCTACCGAAAACCTCTTTGAAATGAGTAAGGAAATTAGCCAGAGACTGGGTTACTGGTCCATGCTGCAACCAAATGGTTTCCGCCCATTGTAGTGCACGTCCATTCAACTGGGATATAATCAAAGCTACCTTGGAGCGATTGTCAACTGCGGCTGCATCTCCAGGACCAGCAAGCGCTGTAGGATGAAGCCATTGCAATCCTCCGCCAAGCCAGAAAAGAGAGCTGGTTTGGCCATGGGACTGGCGTATACTGGTGGTGAAGGAGTGACGCCGGTGCTTGCGGAAGTGAGCGCTGGTGAAGATGTTGAAGGATTTGCAGAAAGCGTTTGATGGAGGGCATCCACGAGTTCTTGAATTGGATCTGGTGAGCTCATAGTCCTTGGTATCATCAAGACCAGACAGTGAACTGAGGTGAGTGGTGTGCTTCTGTGGTGATTGGCTGATGATGAGGATCAGGTGTGTTTGGTGAGAACTCTGGTGAGGGAGTGCACTGTGATTGGCTGATGGTTGAGCCTGGCGGGTCTGTGACAGTAGTTCGGGAGGAACAAAGTCAAATACGCTATCCAATTATCACATCATCTCAACCAGCTGTCAACAATCAGTAATCAACATATCTACCCAATCAGAATGAGTACAGGCATATACATATTTAACCACAGTTAACTCACCCATGAATCCTCAACAGTTTTCAGCATTCCTCCACCACCCTGTCTCTTCACACTCACTTGGTTACTTCCTAACCTAAATAGGGGGTGGGGGTACTGGGGAGGGGGTACTCTGTGATAGGGCCAAATACCGAGCTCAGAGCCCTTTCCCCGGACAGCACACCAAATACGTATACCATTTATTTTATCTGACTTATTTGTAAGTGTGAACTCATGAAATGCATATAGAGAAACACTCTGCAAAAGTCCACAACACATGCAAATAGAGAAATGCGCTACACAGGTGTATTTACTGACTATACATGAAGGATCCTCCCAAAACTGACTTCAGACAGACTGAGGCAGAATGACCGTCTTATGATTTACAACTAAACACAGAGAGCTTTAATGATAAACTAAGACAATACTTTATTACAACAATACTCATTTCTTGATAGAAATCACATCAAAAGTGGAAAAAGCTGGTCAAAAACATTTACCCACAAACCGACCGCAACTAAGAAATAATTGAAAATTTTACGTGATGAATAAATTACAGCCCTGCACTGCTGTGTGTGAATCATTAACCTGATATAAAAGCAATACAAGTCACTTACAGTATATAGACACACAAGCCTGTGTGTGTGTATGTTTACTAACTAACTGTGTCACTGTGTGTTTTCTAGTGTGGATCATGGGGGAGAGTTCAGGATTACAGCAGGACTACACAAATGTAGGTCTACACACACACACACACACACACACACACATCCTTGTTTATACTTCTTTGTGGGGTCCGAATTATTGCAGTGGTATAGCAACCTGCAAGATCTCCAAATCCGGTAACACTTTACAATAAGGTTCATTAGTTAACTGCATTAGTTAACATGAACTAATAATGAACTGCACTTCTACAGCATTTATTAATCTTTGTTAATTTCAACATTTGTTAATTTCAACTGAAGAGGATAAAGGCTTCTTTCGGCTCTTGTGGTGACCCAGTGGCGATGTAACACAAGTTGTCACTGAACTCAGAATGACAGTTCATTTATTTGCAGTTTTGTCACCAAGCTGTGCATGCTTTGCGCTAAGATAGACTGCAGAAGACAATCAGCACAGTTTTGATTTAGAGATAATGAACACTGTCTACTAGAATTTCTATATAGATGATTGCCTGAAGAGCCTTCAAGGAAGCAATCCACATGGATGTGGGATTTTTGTCAGTGCTCAGCTATCACCACTGATACTATCTGTCAAACTCCTTCTACAGGGATTATGCAGGACAAATTATAGCTGGGATGATGAGGCTCCTCCAATCCTTGATCAACAATGGATCAAATGAGTAACTGATCTGGATCACCTGAGTGCTTTTACAGTTGACCGATCTTTAAAGCCACATGGTTTTGGACAACCTGTTCAAGCTCAATTACACCATTTCTCAGATGTCAGGGATATGGAAAAGGGATATGGCTCTGTAACTTACCCTAGATTCAACATGTTCTATGCCTATATAGGTCGTTTGCCACTTCCCTGAAATATGACCCATAGGAGCATTTACTAAAGTTTTGCCCCTATCGACAACAGGACACTTTCATTTTACTTCATAAAATACGTCCCATAGGAGCGTTTGCTAAATTTGCACCCCTGTCGACAACAGGACACTTTCAATTTAATGCATTGTTCCCTTTTATCTGCGTCATATTTCGGGTTTTGCGTAGCTCAACTGGTAGAGCATTGCAATAACAATATGCAGTCATGTGATCATGTGATCATGGGTTCGATCACAGAGAACACATGTGCTCATAAAGTGTATACTTTCTAATCTATACTTATTAGAATCCCGCAGATGATGTGTCTACAGGAATAACTGCACAGAAGCTCATGGCTAACAAAACGTGGTTAAATGGTCCACAGATTCTGTGGAAAGGCCTGATTAATGAATTTGAATTAAGTTAATTTAACAAGCAGCAGAAATCATGTTTACAGTGTAGATTAAAACATGGACAGATTGATGATTCCTGATTGTGATGTGTTTTATCTCCATCAGATTCCCATCGGATCACTCTGGATCTGAACACAGTAAATAAAGAACTCTGTCTGAAGAACACAGTGATTACTAACACTTTCCCAGAGAGTCAGCAGTATCCTGATCATCCAGACAGATTTGATGTGTGGCCTCAGGTGTTGTGTAGAGAGAGTGTGAGTGATCGACGCTGTTACTGGGAGATTGAGTGGAGTGGGACATATGTGGAGATATCAGTGTCATATAAGAGCATCAGCAGGAAGGGACGGGGTCATGAGTGTGGGTTTGGGTCTAATGATCAGTCCTGGAGTTTGAGATGCTCTCCCTCCAGATACTCATTCAGACACAATAAGATAGAGACTGATCTCCCTGTAAAGACCATCATCAGTAGAACAGGAGTGTATGGAGTGAATCACTATAGAATAGGAGTGTATGTGGATCAGAGTGCAGGAACTCTGTCATTCTACAGCGTCTCTGGAGACACAATGATCCTCATCCACACAGTCCAGACCACATTCACTCAACCACTCTATCCTGGGTTTCTGGTTGATTATGGATCATTGAAACTGTGTTGATGAATCAGAACAGACTGTAGAGAGATTCTACCCATAATGCTTTAACTCCCTGAGGTCTGAAAACGCGCCGGCGCGGTTTGAAGGTTTTTTTTCACATTGCAGCAAAACAGACTTAAAATACTCTGTCATTTTTTGTCATAGAGACACAAGTAATACATCAATTGAAACTATAGAATATCTCCTTTTATTTGTATACACTCAGAGTAAAAACACAATGTTGTGCTTTTTGTAAAATAAAGAAAACTAACATGATGCGCGATCTCTCGTCTCCCTCTGAACAAAGTCCAATCTGATAGTTCTTAGAAAATGAACTGTAACTTAGTGAATACTAATGACAAAAAAATTACACTAAAGAAACATTGAGATGTCCGGTTTTAAATCGTGTAAGTCAAATCGAAAACAAACATTTTGTGTTTATGTAATCTGTATGAAAAGAGAGCCATGTCAGAAGTCCGTGATTCAGCTCATTATCCGCTAATGCGGCCACGCCCACGGAGCCAGCGCTATTCAGACACAAATTCAGAGGCAACACATGCATACATCGTCTCAATCGTGTATTTATTATCTTGAAAAGAGTTTATCTGGATCTAAAAGCCATGGTTAGCGACCTCTGGAAGACATGCAGTTAGTTCCTGTTTTCTTTTCTTCTATAGATAAATTTTAGATGAGTTTTTGTTTCTTTAGCGCCCTCCGGCTGCAGTATGAATTGGAAACTCCATTCATGGAATAGCCTCTTCTTCTTTTATATGAATTTGTGGACTAAAAATGCACAGGGAGCGCCCTCCTGCTGCAGTATGAATTGAAAAAACCAGCGCTCATAGTGATTACAATGAATATTAAATAAAAAATAACTCCTCTGTATAGAAAATTGTCATGAACATATGAGAATCCAATATTTCTCCACATGTGCATGCCTTTAAACTAAAAGCCTATATTCAGACTCTTTGCATCACAGAAATACATTATATTTTAAAGTATAATATAAAACCATTATTTTATATTGTAATAATATTTTTCTGTATGTTTCATATACCATGATGAGCTTGAGACATCACAGAAGGTTTTTTTCACAGCCTACCTGACTGAAATGCCTCATTAATATGCAAGTCATTTCAGGTCATTACTATGCGATTATTTTGTCTTCTCAGGTGAGAATGACCCATTATTCATGGTGATTCACACCTCCACGCATATTGTGTTTCTTGGCAAAAAGTGTCTTACAAAAACTAAATCAATATATTGTTATAAATGAAAGAGTAGTCAGCATAATTTTTACATAATTTTGAAGCAAAAACTCTACTCTACAACCTCCAATACCCTAAAGTATTGTAAACACAGATTTAATATACTTTTATTGGCCTTATTTCAGTGACTTAAGTTTTTTGTTTTTTCAATAACCACGCATAAACGTTATTCCTTCAAAAACACAAACATGTACATACATGTTCCTCACATATTATGGTAGCCTAGTTTGTGCTGAATACAGTGTAATGACACTTGTGTCATTAATATGTTTATGAACAACTGAAAAAAGCACAAATGTCAGGGCATGTCAAAACATCTCCAGGCCCCAAATCAGCCTCAGACTCCAGAGGGTTAAGCTCATGATGAATCAGTGAAAGTGAGATGTTATAGAGTCTCTTCATGTGTCTGTGTGTGATAAATCCTCATATAGATAGGCAGATCAGTGTGTGTATTTGTAACATATCAGGACACAAATGTGTATAATGACATGGGTTTGATAGGTATTACAAGGAGAGGGTGACTTACGAGGACATTACCCATGTCCCCACTTTTCAAAAGTCTTATAAATCACACAGAATGAGTTTTTGTGAGAAAGTAAAAGTGTGCACAGTTTCCTGTGATGGGTAGGTTTAGGGGTAGGGGTAGTGTAGGGGGAGAGAAAATACGGTTTGTACAGTATAAAAACCATTACGCCTATGGAATGACCCCACAATTCATGTCATTGTCATAATTCATATGATTTTCCTCTATTGTTTGTGCTCAAATAATCAAACACAATGACAAATAAACTTGAGATCAGATTTTTATTGATGGTGAATATTGGTGAAATGGTGAAATGACTAAATGCTGTATGAATCATCAGCTGCATGTGAAATATAATCCATTCCTTTAGCAGAAATCAACTGAATAAGACATTAATCATATTTCATAACTATTTTACTGTAACTACAGTAAAGCCATGGTAAATTGTTATGGGATCTCCAATGACAGTGTATTTATTGAATAAATATAAATTATTTTACTTACTAAAATAAAATATGTAGGAATGTGTTTAAAAATGTGCAGACCCTGCTGAAGTGACTTGAACAGGTATTAACTTAGATATAATGCAAAAATTACTTTAGCTAAAGTATTTGTATCAATATCAAGACTGTATGGAGGGCCAAATTACTCAAAATTAAATCATTAACCCTCCATGGTCTGAGGATTTTTGGGGCCTTGGAGTAGTTTTGACATTTGTGCTTTTTTCAGTTGTTTATAAACATATTAATGGTGGACTCAGTAGAATTTCAAAAACACTGTTTGGAAGTTAGTCAGGCCGACACCAACAACAAACGTCTAACCAATCAGCATTAGGAGGCGTATGACGGTCGAGGAGAGAGAACGAGCAAGAGGGAGATTTGAAAAAAAAAAAAAAAAAACTGCAGACCTAAAGATGGGACACAATACAAAAGAGCTCAAAAGAATATCACTGGAATGGAGGTTTATGCCTGGGCAAGATCTTTAGGACCCACGTTAATATTAGAAAAGCTTTCCAGCGCTGGAGAGAGCTAAGTGGGAAGGCCTGAAAACAGATGCGGAGGCTGCTTTGATCCCGCTTCACATGTGAGTTTTGGAGGCGGAGCAATGAAGAGAGGGGTGTGTTTGTTTGGGTTGATTTCAAATATTAACAATGTCCAACAGCGTTGTTCAAAATCTACTTGCAGCACTTTTAATGGCAAAAGTGTCATTACACTGTATTCAGCACAAACTAGGCTACCTGGATTGAACTGGAATTAATCATTTGAATGTTGCGATCCTATCAGACTTATGATAGCTACCTGAATCGTAACAAAGCACTGTTCGCCAGAGGAGAACTGGCCCCCTTGCCTGGCAAGGCCAGACTGATATATATTCTACAAGATATATCAGTCTGGTCAGTCTGCCATCAAGTCGCAATTCAACTCCAAAACGTACTGACGAATCAGATTCGTTTATTTCAGTGACGCAAACAGCATCACTCTAGTGCGGCGAAAGTCCCTTCAATATCGAGCGGAGCAGACCATGTCTCTTAAAGCTGCTTCTCTTTAGCCTTTTTAAATAAAAACACTCCAGCGAATCGACAAGATTCGATCACAAGAATGCATTAGAAGTGTAAATTTAAATATTGGATGAGGTTTTGAGAGAAACAGAGACGGCTTGCGTCTCTAATGAAGCTTGTGCTCGTCCATTCTCGCTTCATTGTGTTCAAAGTACATGGCGAATCTCATTCAAGCGAGCACAAAAGCATTAAAGAGCTTCTTTGGTTTGTTTGACATCTGTAAAGAGGCTTGTTGTGTCGCCCGCGCCGCTGCTGATCACAGCAAGAGCAGATGAGCGTGAGAGAGACACGAGACAGTTTCGATTCCGTCCTCAGTTTGTCAAGATTCATTACATCTTTGTTTATGCCATCTAGAATCTCAGCACTGATCGGGTGACTGTATGTTTTAAACAGTTTATTGAACAGCTTGATGGCCTGATACGATGTCACACACACACAATTGGCAATAACACCATGTATTCTCAAATTCTTACTGCAACAACGACACAAGTCATTAACGTCGCTTTCTCTAGCGCTAGCCATGTTAAACTACTCTCCGTGCTTGCCAAAAAACTATTGTGCTTGCCCGGGAACGTTTATTTACTTTTCGCTGTTGACTCTCTTGTCGCTTTGCTAACGTCATATCTGCCCTTCTCTGATTGGTTCACTCCGCTTCCTGTTTGCTCGGATTTGCTCCGCCTTAGAAATCGAATTGATTCAATGGCCGATTTTCCAGGCAACTGGCCCCCCGACTAAGCCTTGTTTCTCCCAAGGTTTTTTTCTCCATTTTAACACCTGTTTGCCACCTGATGTCACCTGTTGGAGTTTGGGTTCCTTGACGCTGTTGCCTTTGGATAGCTTAGTTGGGGACACTTGACATTTGATTTGACATTTGATATTCAATAGTGTTTTGATCTGCATTGACACTGTGATATAAATTAACTAAATTAATAACTATTGTTTCTTCAACAGAAACAAGAATCCAACAGAAACGCTAATTTTAGCCCACACCCGACCCGACCCGTTTGACATAAAAACCACGACCCGACCCACACCCGCATTAAATCTCCTACATCAGGTAGACAAAATATTTTCCTCATGTAGCCTAACACAAGCAATAAAACCAACAATTGGGAATTATCCCATACAGCACGCGGATTGGCCACAGTGGTATCACGGCTTTCAGAACATATCCGCGAATAGACCCCAATCAGCGTCCACTTGCGCGCAGTGACGGATCTGCAACGAAGGCGGATTGTGGACCCGCCGTGGCTCCGCACTGCATCCGCTCCACTTTGGATCCGTTTGGGACCCGCAAATTGATACAGCCGTTACAGTAAAGGCGCGTCCGCGGATCCGACATGGGTCCGCTCAGGATCCGCTGATTGACAGTAGAATTTACGGTGCTGCCCGGAGGCGGAGCTGATCCTCTGGGCGGCACCAAAATGAATGTGACAGTCAAGCAGGTTTGGGGACTTGAGTGCGGATCCACCTAGGAGTCTCCTGCTGTGTGGGATATGTCGCTGCATCTAATTAATCATTGCATTAAACAACACAAGTAAAATAATACGACAAAGATTATTTTAGTAGACCTATTTAACTGTAAGTTTAAAGCTAGTAAATATTTTGTCAGATTCACTCGCATTTAAACGCGGTTGTCTCTTCCAAAACTAAGCAGTGTTTGCCTGTCCTCTTGTAGCAGTGCGAAAAATTTTCTAAAACATTTATTCAAATTGTAAATACCCTATATTAATTACATAAAGCGAGTAAAGCGAGCAAAGCGTGCTCCCTTCAGTAATCATAGCTTTCAATCAGATGCAGCACGATTGGCTACGCTCAGCGCTGCAAATCCTGCTGTAATTATAAGCCTTTAACGGTCTTCAAACAGAGCGTGAACACAAATAAACACGGGACCATTTGAAAGTAGCTGTCAAATGCACCGAATTGAGTTGGAATAGTGGCTATTGGACCCGTAGTCTACCCGTGCCTACCGCGTGTCTGACCCGCACCCGACACGTAAATATTTTCCCACCCATTACATAAAATGAGTTATTAACTCTGGAATCTACTTAAGATGGATACTGACACCATTTTCTTTAAGAGCTTCTGTGCAGCCAAAATGATGTACCAGTTATCACTGTAAAGCTGCTTTGACACAATCTGCAATGTAAAAAGCGCTATATAAATAAAGGTGACTTGACTTGACTTGACCATAATATGTGAGCAACATGTATGTACATGTTTGTATTTTTGAGAGAGTAACATTTATGTGTACCTAGTGAAAAAAAGTATACTTTATTGTATTTTAAATATATTCAATCTTTTTCTATAGTACATTCCAAATATACTAACAAAAATGTACTCTTTAAATATATAAAAAGTATATTAGTATCATATTTTCACAATACAACTTTTAACACACTTTAAAATAATTGTACTTTAGTATATTTTCTAAAAAATATATTTTAGAAAAATATACTTTAAGTGTAAGTTCATTTTATGTTTTAAAAGTGTATTTATTTGCACTTCATAAAAATATATTTGAGGAATATTTTAACAGTGTGCTGAAAATGATCATTGTAACAATGCACTGAAAGTATCCTGAAGTTGTAGTGTATCTAATGTTAAATTTGAGTATATTTTTTAAGTTTACTTCTTCATCCTTGGTATTAGTTTTATTACTTGTGCTTATTTATTTCAGTATGACTAATGCATTAAAAGCCCATTTTTTATATGCAGTGTAGCCTATAATTTCTAAATAAATGTAAATATGTTTAATACGTTTACACTGGCAGAATCATACACACAAATCTATATTGAACAACACACCAGCAGCGGTCACTCCTCTGTGTAAGCGGCCATCAGACACAATAATGTGAAGATCATCAGAAAATGGAATATAATGTGTCATTTGTATTTGTGTACAGAGGGTCACCATTGGTCCAATAATCTTTTTTCTTTAATGAAAACATGGTAAGTTTTGCTGAATCTTATGTTAAGTTTAAATAAAAACCATTGGATTTGCCAATGAAATATGTCTCTTCATCAGTGATGTTGTTACATTTTATTTATTTTAATGGCCTTGAAAACAAATGCATTCAATTTTGGGAAAATGTGTTAAACTGAATGTGGCAGGGGGGGCGTGGTTTAGCGGAGTCTGCAGCGGGAGAGAGAGGGAGGAGACGCGCGGTGTCTGAGTGGATTAGACACAAATATTAAACACCTGTCTCTTGTTTCAGTAATTGGCGTGGAGAGAGTATTTAACGCCAGGAGAAACAGGAGCCTGCGAGAGAGAGAAGGACTACTGGCTGTTCCCCCACTCCTGGATGTCTGTTGGATGGAGTGAAAGTCTGACGATTAGGTTGATTGTTTTGTGCCTGTTTGCACGCTGTTTTTGTGACTTTATTATTTTGGTGTCAATAAAACAGCCAGTAGTCACCTGCCGACCCTGTCCTCTTTCCTCCTTACCTACGAACATTGTTACACTGGTGCCGAAACCCGGGAGGAAAGATGGATGCCGCCGCCATGCCCGAGTCCTCCGCCGCGCCATTTGCGGATCTGATTACATCCCTCGCGGTCATGCAACATGATCAACATCAGGCCCTGCTGGACTTACGTCAAGATCAGGAGAGGCGGTTCCAGGCCGTCCTCCAAGCCCAGCAGGAAGACCGCGAGAGGTTCCGGAGCTGGATGGACCGGGAGGTTCGGCCGGAAGCTATGGATCAACGTGCTGCGCCCGTCCATATTCCACTCAACAAGATGGGGCCTGAGGACGACCCGGAGGCATTCCTTGATCTTTTTGAGACCTCGGCCGAGATCTCTGGATGGCCGCGGGACCAGTGGCCGATGCGCCTGGTCCCCTTGCTCTCCGGGGAGTCCCAGGTCGCGGCGCAGCAGCTTCCGGTGCGGAGCCTCCTGGACTACAACGACCTCAAGAGGGCCATCATCCAGCGGGTCGGCCGGAGTCCGGAACAACATCGCCAGCGCTTCCGCTCCCTGGAGCTGGGCGAGTCCGGCCGGCCCTTTGTGATGGCCCAACAGCTCCGGGACTCCTGCCGCAAATGGTTGCTGGCCGACGGAAGTGACGTGGAGGAGATCATCGACCGAGTGGTACTGGAGCAGTTTGTCACTCGGCTTCCGAGGAGAACCGCCGAGTGGGTCCAGTGCCACCGCCCCACGTCGCTGGAGTCGGCTATCCAACTTGCGGAGGATCATATGGTGGCGTGCCCCGGGGTCGGCGAACCCCTGCCATCAGCCTCTCTCTCTCCCTCTTTTCCATCTCCTTCTCTCTCTCGCCCTGTCCCTTTACCCAGGTCTCGTCCACCCGGCCCTCGAGTCCCGCCCCGGGGGCGGGGCGGGAATGGTCACATTCCCCATTCAACTCCCAGAGTCCCGCCCAGGGGGACTGGCACCAGCCGGGGTGGACACGGCTCCTGTGTCTCCGCTCTCTCCACGCCAGCCGTCTGATCCACTCTCCGCCACTGGAGCGGCGGGGAGGTCTGGGCCGGCCTGTTGGCGTTGCGGGGACCCGGGCCATTTCGTGGACAGGTGTCCTGTAATGGAGGTGGGAACAATGGTCCGGGTCCCGGATGCCCCGCAGGCTGCCCCCGGTCAAGCTGGGTGGTACCAAATACCTGTGAGTATCGAGGGGGGTACCTATCAGGCATTGGTGGATTCAGGATGTAACCAAACCTCGATCCATCAAAATCTGATACAATCTGGGGCATTGGATAATAGCCGCGTGGTTAAGGTGCGGTGTGTGCACGGGGATGTGGTGGAGTATCCTATCGTGCCAGTCATTATTCAATTCAGGGGTCAAAAGCATAGTGTTGAGGTGGCAGTTAATCCGCACCTCCAGCATCCGTTAATTTTGGGTACGAATTGGCCAGCGTTTACAGAATTATTAGGGGCTTTTTGTACGGATGCTTCTTGGGGTAAAAATGCACCGGAGGGGAGCGTGAGTGTGCAGGCGGGAGAGACTGAATCGGGACCTCTGAGTACTGCCTCGGGGGAGCAGAGCGAAATCGAGAGACTTATTCTCTCGGAGCGCGATGATTTTCCCCTGGAGCAGTCTCAGGACGAGACGCTGAAACGTGCGTTTGAACAGGTCAGTACCATCGACGGTCAGCCTCTCCATCCTGGACAACCGCTTACCTATCCATATTTTGCAATTATAAAAAATAGGTTGTATCGAGTGACCCAAGACGCTCAGACAAAAGAGGATACAACCCAGTTGTTAGTTCCTAGGAGCCGCAGGGAAATGCTTTTTCAAGCGGCTCATGCTAATCCAATGGCTGGTCATTTAGGACAGGTAACGACACTAAATCGCCTCATGACCCGATTTTTTTGGCCGGGCATTCACGAGAATGTGCGCAGGTGGTGCGCGGCTTGTCGTGAATGTCAGTTGGTAAACCCACCGGCCACCCCAAAAGCGCCTTTGCGCCCCCTCCCATTAATGCAGGTCCCCTTCGAGAGAATTGGCATGGACCTCATCGGGCCATTAGAGCGATCAGCAAGAGGACATCGTTTTGCATTGGTCATTGTGGATTATGCGACACGATATCCAGAAGCAGTGGCTCTCCGCAACATTTCCGCTAAGAGTGTTGCTGACGCACTGTTTTCGTTAATCTCCCGAGTGGGGATTCCTAAGGAAATCCTCACTGATCAGGGCACGGCGTTTATGTCACGGACGTTACGCGAACTTTACAAATTATTGGGCATTAAATCGATTCGGACCAGCGTCTTTCACCCACAAACGGACGGGCTGGTCGAACGTTTTAATCGCACGCTTAAAACAATGATTCGTAAATTCGTTCAGGAAGACGCCAAAAATTGGGACAAGTGGTTGGAACCCCTGTTGTTCGCTGTGCGAGAGGTCCCGCAAGCCTCCACGGGGTTTTCCCCCTTCGAGCTTCTCTATGGTCGTCAGCCCAGAGGGGTGTTAGACGTCATCAGAGAGGCTTGGGAGGAAGGACCTTCTCAATCTAAAAACGAAATTCAGTATGTGCTGGACCTGAGAACAAAACTCCACACTTTGGGGCGGCTATCTATGGAGAATTTGTTACAGGCCCAGGACAAACAGAGCCGGTTGTATAACAGGGGGACCAATTTGCGTAAATTTGCACCGGGAGATAAAGTGCTTGTATTACTCCCAACGTCAAGTTCAAAATTACTTGCAAAGTGGCAAGGGCCGTTTGAGGTCACACGGCAAGTTGGAGAGCTCGATTATGAGGTAATACGCTCAGATAGGAGAGGAGCACGTCAAATTTATCACCTCAATCTTTTAAAAAAATGGAATGAGGGGGAATCAGTGATGCTGGCGACGGTGATTAGCGGAGAGGATGATCTTGGGCCAGAGGCGAATATAAAACAACAATCTCTCGCACTGGCCCCAGGGGGAGATCATCTCTCGCCCTCCCAGCTCATTGATTTAACCAAATTACAAGCAGAGTTTGCTGACGTGTTTTCTCCCCTACCTGGCCGTACAAACCTTATTCAGCACCATATCGAGACAGAGCCGGGCGTGGTGGTTCGCAGCCGGCCATATCGCTTGCCTGAACACAAGAAAAAAGTAGTTCAGGAAGAATTAGGTGCGATGCTTGAAATGGGGGTAATAGAAGAATCCAACAGTAACTGGGCGAGCCCGATAGTTTTGGTTCCTAAGACGGACGGCTCGGTCCGGTTCTGTGTGGATTATCGCAAGGTGAATGCTGTGTCGAAATTCGACGCATATCCAATGCCACGGGTTGA
The DNA here is from genome assembly GCF_018812025.1 of Megalobrama amblycephala. Taxonomy (NCBI): domain Eukaryota; kingdom Metazoa; phylum Chordata; class Actinopteri; order Cypriniformes; family Xenocyprididae; genus Megalobrama; species Megalobrama amblycephala. Next base: position 17,111,953 of record NC_063044.1, on the reverse strand, counting down.
CGAATTGCTTGACCGGCTTGGTACGGCTCGTTTTTATTCGACACTGGACTTAACAAAGGGTTATTGGCAGATCCCCTTGTCTCCATTATCCCGAGAAAAAACAGCTTTCACGACGCCGTTTGGATTACACCAATTTGTTACACTTCCGTTCGGGCTGTTCGGGGCACCGGCTACCTTTCAGCGGCTGATGGACAGGGTTTTACGGCCCCATGCTGCGTATGCGGCTGCCTATCTGGATGATATCATCATATTCAGTAATGACTGGCAGCGGCATATGCAGCATTTGAGGGCGGTCTTGAAGTCGCTGAGGGGAGCCGGGCTCACGGCCAACCCGAAGAAGTGTGCAATTGGGCGCGTGGAAGTAAAGTATCTGGGTTTCCACTTGGGGCATGGACAGGTGCGTCCCCAAATTGATAAGACTGCAGCAGTTGCGACCTGTCCACGCCCTAAGACCAAAAAGGAGGTGAGACAGTTCTTGGGGCTGGCGGGATATTATAGAAGGTTTGTGCCTAATTATTCGGACCTCACCAGCCCCTTGACTGATCTTACTAAAAAGGAGGCACCAGATACGGTCCAGTGGACGGAGCTGTGCCAGCAGGCCTTTACCCAAGTAAAGGCTGCTCTGTGTGGCGGGCCGTTGCTTCATTCTCCTGATTTCTCTCTCCCATTTTTGTTGCAGACGGACGCGTCGGACCGGGGGTTGGGTGCTGTCCTGTCTCAGGAGATAGAGGGTGAGGAGCGGCCGGTGCTGTACATTAGTCGTAAGCTCTCTAAGAGAGAGACTAAGTACAGCACCGTGGAGAAGGAGTGTTTGGCCATCAGGTGGGCTGTCCTCACCCTCCGCTATTATCTTCTGGGACGGGAATTCACCCTCTGTTCGGACCATGCCCCCCTGCAGTGGCTCCACCGCATGAAGGATACCAACGCGCGGATCACCCGTTGGTATCTAGCTTTACAGCCTTTTAAATTCAAGGTGGTCCACAGGCCGGGTGTTCAGATGGCTGTGGCCGATTTCCTCTCCAGAAATGGGGGGGGGGGCTGCAGGCCGGACGGCTCCCCGGCCTGAGTCGGGCGGTGGGGGTATGTGGCAGGGGGGGCGTGGTTTAGCGGAGTCTGCAGCGGGAGAGAGAGGGAGGAGACGCGCGGTGTCTGAGTGGATTAGACACAAATATTAAACACCTGTCTCTTGTTTCAGTAATTGGCGTGGAGAGAGTATTTAACGCCAGGAGAAACAGGAGCCTGCGAGAGAGAGAAGGACTACTGGCTGTTCCCCCACTCCTGGATGTCTGTTGGATGGAGTGAAAGTCTGACGATTAGGTTGATTGTTTTGTGCCTGTTTGCACACTGTTTTTGTGACTTTATTATTTTGGTGTCAATAAAACAGCCAGTAGTCACCTGCCGACCCTGTCCTCTTTCCTCCTTACCTACGAACATTGTTACACTGAATTTAAGTAGTAGCACAGCTGTATTGTGTGAGATTATGTAATTCAAAGTACAGTTGTCAACATTTGAAGTGGATCAAAAAAGATCCGCTTCAAATGCTGACTTTATTATACAAAGTATAAGTAATAACAAAGTGTATTGTTATTGACTGCAAAGTGTGTAATGTTTAGTATTTGGAATAAGCCAAAGGTACTGAGCATACAGTATATACTATTACCTGTAAAATAATATATTCAGTGTATATTGCTTGTGTTTTCTGAAGACACTCGTAATTATTTTGTAATGTACATTTAAGTGTACTTATAACAGTCAATGTGTCACTGTGTTATGCAATGTACATAAATTAAATAACAAATTAGCTGGCCTTAAATATAAAATACTGCATAGATAAAACTAACACACAAAACAACATTGCTCTGATCATTCTACTTTCATGTTCTTCTGCAAGAAGATTAGTATGTCCACGTTTTCTGCTGAGAGACGAGACCTACTTGCAGTATTGCAGTATTAGTACTTCCTCCAGGTAAGGCATGGACTTGAACCTCGGGTCCAGTGCTGTGGCTCTGTGCAAACAGCCCTGAAGATCAGGGTCACTGTATCTGCCTTTGAGGTCTTCAGAGATGGCTACCTTTGCATCTTTGATCGGGGGAGCGTCCACATCACTGGATGTCATGGACTTCAGTATCATCTTTTGCAAAGGGATGATCATTGACACAGATGGGGCTGCTTCAGTACTCAGGAGTGCTGTCACAGTCGAGTGTTAATCAGGTCCTCTGCCAGTTTTGCCGAGGTTGCAATGTCCTTTACATTTTTTTTTACCTCGTTGTCCATCATGGCAGAAAATATGTCAGCCTGCTGTTTGACATAACGCTCTAACATATCATACACTGTATTCCAAAGAGTAGAGACATCATTACCTAGGAAGCTGCAGCATCTCCTGCTTGGTTTTCAGAGCATGGACAGCCGTTGTGCTTGAGTGAGGAAAACTGACCACTCTCCTAATCGTGTTTGGCTGCAAGGTCTGAGTGACGCAACTCATGACACAACAACAACTTCACAGTCTTTACTGGTCCAAATTTTTTTTGTAAGAAATATGTTAAATGCATTGGAATTATTTTACACAATAGTAATAGCTCATCAGTTATGTCCTCAGATGTTTTATGGGGCTCAGTATTGTATTTTGGCTCATGTTTTGATGTAGTTGACAGCTCCATTGGTGTGTCTGGAATCAGTGTGCTGTTTCCCATCTGGCTGGTATTGTTGCTGATGTCTTTGCCTTCTGAGGGCTGTTTCATGAAACAAGATTGGAAAACAAGTCAGGCTTATTTTAGTTAGACTTATCAGTGAATTCTATTAGTTCAAACTCAGTTACTCTGGCAACTTTGGCTAACTGTCAGGATAAGCCTGAGTTGATGCTTTTAACCAGACTTCCTCTATCAATGACCTGCTGGGAATACGAAGAAATTACCATTACCATTAAGAAATCATGTTTTTTGCAACCTGGTCTCATGACGAAAACGTACCCGTGGGCACATTTTCGTGAGTCGCAAAATACGTACCAGTATGTACATATCGCTGCAGTTTCGCTCTGAAATGTCCACTGAGTGGCGCTAAAAGCGTGTTTTTTTTTTGTTTCGTTTTTTTGCCGGAGCAGATAATATTGTGAATGCGGTACGTTTTATGACGTTGCTTTTTAGACGAATCGTCGCGGTTCTCGATTTGACATTTGCGCTCCGTTTCGTTTTAAAATAACGTCCCACCGACGCTACGCCTAAACCTACCCGATAGTGTTAACAAAAGCAAACGTGGCGTAAGAAGCGTCCGCGATCGTACCGTTTTTCAGCTTGTTTAGATCTCTCTTTTTTTTTTTTTTTTAACCAGTCAGTCGCCTTTCACGGGATTCGTACCCAGGCAGGGGGGAGTCGACTCCTCGTTGTAAGTCCAACTCCGTATCAGCTGAGCTACCGAGCAAGCTTGGTTGCAGTCAAAAAAGCGAAACGTGTAGAGACGAAAAGTCCAAAAGTATGTTCGTTTACAAATCGGGTGCTCCGGTAAGAAGCGTTTTGATGTCGTGACATCATATTGCACGAGGAGATGCGAAAACGAGTCTTTATTCATCCATAATCCGACCCTGGCCGTCATCAAACCCGTGTGTGAAAACGAGCAAAAGCGCCTATTGACGTTTTACCGGCCACTAGCGTTCGTTTCTGTTGCGAGACGTACGTATCGGTACGTAATTTTGTGTCTCGCGAAAACGTGCCCGCAGGTACGTCTCTACTATGAGACCAGGTTCGTTTTAAATGCATTTTTGATATATTGGTTACAAATAAATAAATTATTTATATGTGTTTGGTGGGTGTGACTTCTTTAATTAACGGTCTATAAAGAAGGACCTCAACCCATGTGTCATAAGCTACTTTATGAATCATGGCGTGTCCTTTAATAGATGACGTAGAGCATGCAGAAGGGAACGTACTTTCAGGGACAGGTCAGATCTTTTCCAGAGAACCACCTGTATGAGAGGTATAGGTTCTCAAGAGAAGGGATTGGATATATCTGTAGATTACTCGAGCCGTACATTGCACATAACACATGCCGCAATAAAGCGCTCACTGTCACACAGACTGTATGCATAGCGCTTCGCTTTTTTGCAAGTGGAACATTCCTATACACCGCTGGAGATGCAGAAAACATCAGCAAATCATCAGTTTGCCGCTCTGTGCGAATGGTGTACCTAAAGACTGCTCAATGTGTTTATCACCTTCCCTTTATGGAATCACTGGTAAGTTTAACGATTGTATAGGACTCTGAAATATTTTTGAAAATTAATGTTCGATGTGACAGTTGGAAGCTAAACCCTTTTACTTTTGTAGCTTTCCCAAAAGTTATTGGGGCTCTGGACTGCACCCATGTGCGTATAAAGCGTCCGTCTGGTCTCCATGAAGCAGACTTTGTTAACAGGAAATCTCTGCACAGTATAAATGTGCAGGTACGGTCCCACTGCAGTGGTTATTTTCAGGATTATGTTCTGTTCAATTCAAATTACACTGATCTAAATGCATTTTCTTCAAATACTGTATCTGTAGACTGATTCAGCAGTTTTCTCCACAGTTTAAATGAAGTTACCCACATCCCTCTTTACAGACATTTCTGTTATGCCTATATTGCAGTGTAGTGACCTATATATTTGAGGACCATGAAACAGGAAGGGTTATAAGAGACACATATGCAAATTATCTTTTTGGTTAATATTATATTGCAAAACTTCTGTTAATGCTTTAATTTTCTTATTTCTAGCTCCCCTGCTTTACCTTCATTTAATTATACAAGACACAACATTCACATAATTTTTCATTTTAATGTCAAGTTGAAGCTGCCTGTTGGGGAAGAAAGACATGATTAAACAGTGTCAAAAAACTAAAAAAGTTTATGTGCCATAGCTTTATTATGTTCTACTTGCATCTTTCTCCAGTTTTTGGATTTCCAGCTCCAGCTTTCTCATTTTCAACTTCTTATATTGGATGTCTACATCCAAAACATTGATTTGTTTGAGCAGGTAGCGCTTATACACGCTCTTTACATTCTCTTCATTCTGTAGAAAACAAAATTGATTATTTCCTGTAATGCTCTTGACAATTTGTTGTAATTACTTAACCCTTACTTTGTCTCCTGTAGTCCCAGTCTGAGTGGGTTCTGGAAGGATCTCGGTGTCCTGCAGCCAATCATTTTTTGGAAAATACATACTATGAGCCCCTCACCACACAAGTCGTCTTTAAGTAGCTATATAATGTGCAATCAGTGCTTACCTCAGGCCTCCCTGAACATACAGACACAGTCTCCTCATCCTCCTCAGGAGTTTCATCCTGAAACCATCGCGAAACCAAATATATATATCATGTTAATTTAGGGTGTGGCAATTTTATAGAGAAGTAAGTTGCGATTATTTTACTGGTCATGGAATGGGAAATGTTATATTAACCTGTTAACAGTGATTTTCTGTGTTCATATATTTAAATAAAGGGTGATTTCTTTTAATAAGTACCGCATTTTCTTTACTCGTCTTACTCAGCGTGATGTAGCTGTGCATGCAGTTATATGCCCTCAAAATTCAAGATACACGGGCATTTAATCCACGTTTTGAACGAATCAGTTTAATTAATGATTAAATGACCCATTCAATAAAGACTCCTGAATGAACGAATCATTTGAACACATCAGTTGAATGAATGACTCACTCACTCATTAAGACAGTGACGTGCTGCCACCTACTGGCAATTTAGTTTCATATTTAAGGTACATTTTAATTAGAAAAAAAATCCATATTTAAATATTGAATTAAATTTATGTAGACAAATTGTAAATGCTGTGTAAATATATTAATGTCACTTCTCATTCTGTGTCACCTCTGTATTGCAAAGAAGGATTTTGTTGATAATGATTTCATTTGATTGGTAACAGCCATAATGTATAGGCTACTACACTAGTATTAATTTTTATTTCTTCAGGTCTTAAAAAGCCTTAAATTTGACTTTAAAAATGTGCAGCAACCCTGAAAGAGAAAAACTAAATAAACAAAGTAAAAAAATATTTAGACTGATATCATACAGTACATACAATTTTGGCCACCATAACCGTGGTGTGAAAAATCTAATATCGTGACAGCCCTGATCTCGAACAAGCCTTCATCAACAATGGTGGACTATTGATGCTCATGGCTTTTGCGAACCTACATCGGCATCCAAACGCGGCTCGCCGTAATTTGTATATAGACAGAGAATTTGGCATCACTATGACAAGACATGTTAGAGCCAAGATTGGATCAAGAATATGCTGTATATCAACCTTCTAATAGGTGGCATGGATTTGGGAGATTCCCTCGATAACTGCATGGCCTCCCCTTGTTCAGGTCCAGCTCCTCTGCAGGAGTAACGGGTGCTGGTGGTGACCGTCCCCCAGATCCAGCCACATCACTCTTCTTTTTGGCAGCTGCATCTAATAAACATCATCAAATTAGACATTTATGGCATCTAACCAGTTATGTTTAAGCAGTTATATAGCCTATATACTTATAGCCTTTCCATCTCGTTTTATTTATTGCTGCATTATTGCCTTTTTTATTTATTACGCGTTTCACCTCTTCGTAGGTTTCTAATAACAGACGCTGCACTGTAAAAAATGATTTTATGCTGAATTAAATACTACAGAAAAAACATGTAATTTTTACATGAAAAAGTTAGTTCAAGCTAGAATTTTTTTTAAAACTTAGTAAATTCTATATTAGTACTCAATTTAAGCTTTAGAAATTATACAGCTTAAATATCAACATTATAAAATTAAGTAAAACTACTCAACTTTTCTGATACTGGTGTTCCCATCATGCACTGGGCCTTGAATAATTAATGAGGTCAATTTTTCGCTGTTTTTACACTGTTTTATCATTGCTTTTGTGGTTATGTTTAGTAACTTGTGTGAAGAGCAAAGATGCATGACTGTGAATGGACGATCACCACTGTTTGCTGTGTTTGAAACAATGCTCTCTGTAGATGCATCGAGATGATTAAATGCCAGAAGAACACTTGCATTAGTCCCCAGCTGAAGTCCGTCTCCACATGATGTTATTTGCCCTTAATGTTTCCGTTAGCCAATATGTCAAGGTATGAATTGAGTGCTGATTTGTTATGAGCTCACACTCACAGGAAGTGATGGCTTGTTTTTCCCATTCCTGTCAACATAAGAGCATAGAAGAGACTCTCTTGGTCTGACACTACCGGTGGCATTCAGGTGAAGAGGATTTGTTATTTCCCAGCTCTCCAATTTTTATTGCTATACTGAAATGTTTTGGTCCTGGTGTTGTGACCCTCCACTCTTCGTTGTTTCTGTTAGGTTCATGTTCATCTTCATTTTCAGAATATGTGGGCACTGAAATCAAGTCACTCTCCTTGCTTTCTGACTTCAATCCAAACCGTTTGTGTTCATTTCAGAGTTATGTTCATCATCAGATTCATCCTGGTGATGGACTTCTTGTCCGTCTGTGTGTAATAGTACAGTATAATTCTACCAATTGTAATGTTTAAACCTACATTGCCATTAAAAAGTTTGGTTTTGGTAAGATTTTTACTGTTTTTAAAAGAAGTCTCTTCTGCTTTCATTTATTTGATTAAAAAAAAACTATAAAAAAAATTTCACAATATTACTGTGTAAATCAGCTGTTTTCCATGTGAATATATAGTAAAGATTAATGTATTCCTGTGATCAAAGCTGAATTTTCAGCATTCAGCAATATGATTTTTCCATTTTGTATTTTTAATCAAATAAATGAAATAAAATCAGCATCACCACACCTGTAAACAAAACCTGACATCATTCTTTCATTCATTTTTTTTTTTTTTTTTTACACAGTCTAGTTTAGTCACCTTTTTTTTTCCACACATGAACAACGACATTAAAGAGTTCACATTTTAAAACAGGCTTAAATTAAGTAAACGCTCTCTAAAACGGCTAAATTCGACTGAAACATTTGCAAAAAAACAAACTATTTTAGTAGTGATGCACTGTAAAACATTTCAAGTCAGTTAAAGTTCACCTGCTGCCTTAAAAACGTGAGTCAAATCAACTTAAAGAAATTTGTTGTTTCAACTCAAAAAGATGTTTTACAAGTTTTCAAACTAACTAAATTTGTTGTTTTAACTTGATTGTCTGAGTTAAAACAACTGTGTTACATTATGGAAAATTGGCTCAATGAATTAACTCGTCTGCTCAAAAATATTTAAATTTTATTGTAACAAGTTGAAAAATACATTAAACATTGGTTTTTAGAATACAATTCTAATAAACATTAAAAAAACATTCTAATAAGCCATTTAAAAACAAACATGCTTAAACATTTCATCAACATTAGAAGAAAAACTAGTGGTATAGAAAAAGTAAGAGGGGAGAAGACACAAATTGGGGAAGAGAGAGAGAGAATAACCCTTTAGAGTAAACAGAATGCAAAATAACATTAAGTGTCCCCTCAGCAACAGCTTCAGAAATAACAATAAAAATGAACAACCTTGTTATAAGAACACATCCAAACATTTATGCTTCTGATATTTTTCAGCAGTACTTGGGTTTCGCTTGAAATGGTTGATATCAGTTTTGAACAGTGTCAAGTAACTGAAGTGTCCTCCAAAGAATACAAATTTCAGAACAAGGCTATATTGTTTTTCCCCTCTGACTGTTTTTAAACATTTGGTTCATGTTGATGGGGAAGAAACGTTCAGTCTATAAATTATAGCGCAGCAGTTTGTTTCGAAGGCCATGGATTTGTGGTCAGGTTTAAGCTTCATGATCACTTTCTGCATGAATTCAACTTCATGTTGCGGGGGTATTCGAGGTTGAGGCAATAGATTGTGCCCATTAACAGAGCAAAGGCAGTGGGTATGTCCCTGAGATCATGAAGAACAATTGTCTCCTCTACCACTACAGCCACGCTGAAGACATCGAGAGGAAATGCATCATTCAGGACCCCTTCATATCCAATTAGAAGGCCAACAGGCATTCCTTTCATGAGGACATCCAGGGTTTCACCATGAACCTAAAACAAATGTACAGTTTCAATCCTAAATTTATAAGGCATGTAATATATTTGGTCAATAAAATGATAGAAATATCATAAGCCACTGTTATTAATGTCAATGTCAAAATCAAAATGTCAAAAGCACAAAAAAAGTTATAATAACGTGTGCAGAATTATTAGGCAAGTTGATTTTCTAATCATATTTTTTTTTTTTCCAGGCACATTTTACAAATTCCAAACCACATCAATCTTAATAACTACTATTAATTTTGTATTTAATAATTTATAAGTGATATATAATTGTTCATAAAGGCTGGAAATGAAAAACGCCTTATATTCAGGTGTGCATAATTATTAGGCAGGTTTTCTTTTACAGGCAAAATGAGCCAAAAAAGAGATTTTTATCTAAAAGTATTAAATAAACCCAGCCTGATCTGCCAGCGATTCGATTTTGCCCGGCAACTCAGTCTGGAAACCCGTACATTCATTTCTACTGCTCTCTGTTACATCTAAACTTTTGTGGCAAAACTCACAGGTAGTCAACATAATGTGTTACTTTAAGTTTAAATTTCGAAAACTTACAAACTTAAGTTGAATTTGCAAAACTTATAATGTCAATTGGAGTTAAAGACAGGAAGTAAGGTAATTTAACTTAATGGGACTATCATGTTTTACAGTGTGGAGAAATGAAGCCTCTTAAATTTTTGAAGCTTTTTCTCTAAAGAGTGCCATCTTGTGGCAGGTCCGCAGAGCGCAGCTCCGTTGTTTTATAGTTCACCCAAAAATGAAAAGTCTGTCATCATTTACTCGCCCTCAAGTTGTTCCAAACATGTACACATTTCTTTGTTCTGTTGAACACAAAGGAAGAGATTTTGAAGAAAGTTTGTAAGCAGGTTGCTTTGAGCCACCATTGACTCCCATAGCAGGGAAAAAAATACTATGGAAATCAATGGTGGCCCAAAGTGGCCAGATTTGGAGCAACCTGAGGGTGAATAAACGATGACAGAATTTTCATTTTTGGGTGAACTGTCCCTTTAAGCACAAATAAAAGCCTGACTACGCTAAAAGTGTTTCGTTTTCTGTTCATATAATTCACATATTAAAGTGTGCCAATAAATTCAACAACTATAATTATAATACTAATAATAATAGTAATGCCTACTGAGTTGTTTAAGGCAAGTAAATTGTGCTGTAATTGTATTGTTTTTATACTGCTAATTTCATATAGTCTACAGGCTTATATATTTAAAATGCTAGTAAATGGACTTCATATACCTGTAGTGATCAGGGTTCAAACATGTGAAGCATTCACATGACTGGAAACAAACATAGCGTAAATAAGGACATTACGAGGAGAAACGCTTAGAGACTAGAAGGAAACTACGGTTTTACTGAGTCTAATGGCTCTGGCCGAGCTGTAACATAAATGAAACGCTATTGGCTATTCTTAAAAAGGGGCGGGGCAGCCTGTCTTCCTGTTTCACTTGATATTACGTCAACACATTGAATAGTGCTGCTCGTTCCAACACTCTTCAGTGGACCTTTAACAGGGCCGCTGCTGGCCAGATGCAAAGCAGATGTGGAGAAATACATGCAGTTTCTAGACAGATCAACAAAACCACTTTAAAACGAGATAAATCTTGTTTAAATTACACAGAAAGAGCAATAAAGAATAAAAACATGAGGAGAAACACTCAGGAAAAGATCAACATTATGACAATGAGCAATAACATGATAAATCTGAACTGAAAACATGAACTAATGATAATTGTTTATGAACATGCACACAATATGTGTAAAAAATCTGATCAGATGTGTGGATCAAGAAGCCACTAATGTCAAACAGGTAAATTCTGCTTTGGTAAACGAATGATGTGTTGATTTCTCCAGCACATGCCCAGAAAGAGAAAAATGCAGAATCAAATCACATGAATTGAATAACACTGAATTTGAACCTAATTGCAAGGTTAAAAGGAAAAATATATGGTGTTTTTATCCTAACATTGTACGAAGTGAATGTCTTCATTCAGTCAGGGACGACGGCACAAAACATGCAGACTAATAAAAACATCATACACTGTTATAAAACAATAAACTATTGTAGTTTAGGCATAAGTTTGTGCTGAAACTATATTTAATAATCCATTAAACCTACTGAGATACAAGGAGAAACTGAACTAAATTTCTCAGCTCCACGTGAATGTCCAGGAAACTCATGAATATTCATGTACGCTCTGCCCACTGAAACCGGAAACACCGGACCGACTCCCTCCCCATTTACTTGCCGTTTTTTAATCATTCAAATTCTGCTGGGTGATTAATAACACGTTTGGAGTGACAAACTCAGAACACATATTGAATATGTCACACATGTTATATTGAACACATATATATTAATATTGCTTTACAGGGACTTTAATACCATCACCTCACAACAAGGTGTTTCCACCATACAGACGTGCGCTTCTGACGCATTGAGGATTCAAAGTTTTCCACATTTGAACACATTGCATGCTGGGATTCATTTTAGTACTTTCAGCCCATTCTCTCCATGTTCTGCTTTTTCCAGTTTCAGGGGAGTTTGTGCTTGTAAAAAAATTTGCTTTTCTTAATTTTTATATACAATGTTTTTTTTTTAATAAAGCAGTTTGGATCCACTGGTGTGGGCTGAAAGTCTCGACCTGGAGAGCTCTTTAAACACACAGTGCATTGTTTGGTGTAATGAAAAAAGATTGCTATATTTGGATCCACAATTACAGACTTTGAATGTAAAAATACACCGAAATATAAAATTAAGAAGATGTACTTTACAAATTACAAAGAGAAATTGTTATTATTATGGACATAAACCTTTAATATAATGATCTACATATTTAATCAATAATTAATTTTACATAATTACAATAATATACATAATTTGTTTTCTTAAATTGCACATTTGTATGCAATTTAAGAAAACAGAGAAAAATACTGTGTAAATACAGTAATTTCCCTGTATAAAAATGAGAAATACTGCAATTAGTCAATCAACTCAACAGAGCTCCAAACTCAACAGTGTGGACGGTCCTGTTTGATAAAGGTGGGGTTTGAACTGAAACCATCAAACAGGTTTGAAACCCACCAAGCAGCTCCATCAAACAGGTTTGGGCACAGGAAGCACATCAGACCCCCAGAAAACAATGGTCCCAGCCCGTCCCCAGAGTATAAAACCACCTGTGAACCCTTCAGGATCAAAAACTTTTGTGTCACGAACAGACGAGGACAGACGAGGTGAGTTCACACACTCTAAAAAATCCTAGTTTTATGGAAAATAACTTGATCTTTTTTACAGTAGTTTTCTGTTATTGTAAATTATATTCAAAACTCTGTAAAATTACAAATCTGTAAAATAATCTTTTAAGGATTATTTCATTAATGACAAAATATAGTAATTCTCATTTTTTTATACGGGAAAATTACTGCATAGTATTTTTTCTGTTTTCTTAAATTACAAATTCATGTAAAATTACAAACGGTATCTGTAAATCAACTTTTTTATTTTATTATTAATGAAAAATTGAATTTTTTATACAAGAAAATTACTGTATTATATAGTTTTTTTTTCTGTTTTCTTAAATTTAGATACAAATGTGTGTAAAATTACACAAATAATCATAGTCTCTAATTAAACACATAGCTCATTATATTAAAGGTTGATATCCATACTAACAGTTTCTTCTTTTGTAAGTTTAAAGTAAGTCTTGTTGGATTTGTATTTGGCTGTATTTTTATATTCAAACTCTGTAATTCTGGTTACAAATCTAGCAAACTGGTGTCAAATGGTGTTTTCACACATGCAGGGTTACAGCCAGGGTTAGGTGCTGCTGTGCTATTCATTATTCACTGTCATTTAGGGTTAAATCAGGGTTAGGAAAGAGTGTGTGTACGTGTTTGTCTATATAATTACATTCACATGACCAATAGTGACTCTTTCACATTTTAACACATTTGAGCAAACTGAAAATGTTGAAATGTACTTCAGGAGGTCTTGTTGTCATTTACAACAAGAAGTGGAAAGTGTTGCATGTAAGTGTCCCTGAATTCCCTTCATTTGAGTCCATTGTTTTACAGATTAATTTCCCAGTTCCGACTGTTCTTGTTATCGTCCAACACTGACTTTTTAGCCCTTAAATGCATCAATGTTTCGCCAATCATTTTTACATGTTTGGGTCTTTAGCGACCCGGATCTATAAAACTCCCCTAATATTAGAGTAACCATTACAGAAGAATAAAATAAAGCATATTTTGTTTCATTTTGGAGCTTGGAAGGGTTCATTTCGAGCAGATGTTTTGTCATCATCACTGTCCTCACCAGAGCTCATTTCCCAGTACATTCAGCAAATGACAATTTTGAGAATATATATGTTTGAGGTCGTGAATATGAGCCCATTTGTAATCTCCAACATATCTTCAAAATCAATGTTTTGATCGCTGACAGCTTCACCAGATCCTCCATCAGGTGACCGTGACACTCATATTTGTGACAGTGACACTCATATTTGATTTTCATGTCTTTGCAGAACAGCCATGATGATCTACACAGTGACGGCGCACACAGGAAAGCAGCTCTTGGCGGGCACCACTAGCCTCATCTACATCCAGCTGCGTGGTACTGAGGCCGAGACTGAGGAACAGAATCTGAACCACCTTCAGGGGTTTCGGCAAGGATCGGTAAGTGCGCCCAATTAAACCAACTTGAATATTATGTGATTATAAAGTCACAAATTTGCAAGAAAAAAACTCGTGTCATGGAACCACATGGCTCCCCCAACTCTGTATTTGTATTATTATTATTATTTCACCTATAATGGCCCTAATAAACCCTAATGAACATGTCTGTGCAGGAGCGAGCATTTAAGATACACTGTAAGGTGTCCCTGGGAGAGCTCGTATCTGTCGAGATCTACTCCAAGCCGTTTATGGGTCTTCTTCACAACCAGTGGTTCTGCGATAAGATCTTGGTCAACACGCCCGAAGGTGACGAGATTTTGTTTCCGTGCTACAGCTGGCTTGACAGCAACGAGAGGCTCATTTTAAGACCTGCTAAAGGTAGGCAACCCCAATTCAGGTCATTTACCAGTGCACTTGAAAGTACACACATGAAATGTTTACGTCGTAATACCAGTGTAATACCAATGTCATTATACATACTTGTGTTCTCATAAATGCACGTTTTTGAGACAAGTCATCATCCTATGATCAAGTAATGATACATACAAAATATAGCCTACATTTGTTTTGCAAACAAACAAGTTCAGATTGTGAATTAATGTTGGCATTTGCATTGCAGCTTCACTCGTGTTCCAGGACATCAACCCAATAGCCCAAAGACAAAGGACGAGGCAGCTAGAAGAGCAACAAAAGTTATTTAGGTTTGTGGGCACCATACCAGCACAAGTGTCTGTGTTATATTAAAATAAACTCATTGAAATTAAATTCCTTCCATTGAATCACATTTGAATTTTCCACTCCCAGGTGGCGCGTGTATGCTGAGGGCACACCCCAAGTTATCGATTACGACACTGCCCTTGCTCTGCCAGCTGAAGTCCGATTCTCTTTCACAAAGGAAACCGAGTTTAACTTCAATGCTGGAAAGCAGTAAGTGACCTTCTTTGGTTCACACTCTAGAAGCCTTAAGGTTACTAATGTTGTTATTCACTGGCTATGAGTTACTCTATTTCTGTACTTCCACTTTAAAGGCAATGAATTTCGCCTATTTTTGTATTTTCCTGCTTTTCATCAACTTTTCATTTTCATTTTAGTACACGATGTAACTACAGAAGAGTCAAGTTTTAAATGGGAAAGATATTGAAATTCTTTGGTCATTTTTTTAGCGAGATGCTAACGGTCTATCAGATTCAATGAACTATGCTAAGCTATGCTAAATTCAGTATATTTTGCATTTAAGTGGATGGCATTCGCAAAATAACTTTTTTCTTATTGAAAACAGTAATAATATAATATCTAATAGTAAGTACAAAAATGCTCACAACTAAAGCTGTAAATCATAGGTTGTATATCAAGGTTAGTTCCGCTATTAATGTTTTAACTGTGTCCCTGTGTATTCTGTGTTTGTAGGTTAGCTGCTCTGAAACTAACTGGATTAGCTGACAGCAGAAGATCGTGGGAAAGCATGAGCCAACTGGAAGTAATTCTTTGTGAAAACAGAGGAAAAACCATTGGTACTCATCTTTAACTGAACTGTTCAAAATGACTGTATTACAAGTAAAGTACTGTACTGTAGCATATGTTCTGACATAGCATGCTTTGCAGAATACATTCAGGAGCACTGGGATGAGGATGAGTTCTTTGGCTACCAGTTTCTGAATGGCCTCAATCCAATGTTGATCCAGCGCTGCTCAAAGCTGCCTGAGAATTTCCCCGTCACAGACGACATGGTCAAAAACTCCCTAAGAGGGAGCAGCTTGGAGCAGGAGATGAAGGTACACTACTCGCTACTGGCCTGATTTGGAATTACTGGGTCTGGTTTGCATTGGTTTTGTCTAATCTCCTGTGTTTTCATTATTTGGTATGATCTACCCACACCCAGAAAGGGAACATTTTCCTGTCTGACTATAAGATGTTGGATGGGCTGTTGGGAAATGTAGTCAATGACAGGCAGCAGTACCTCACGGCTCCCCTGGTCCTGCTGTACAGTAACCCCAATGGCATGATGCTGCCCATCGCCATACAGGTGAATATCTTGAATTTGAAGTCAAGTCTTTACAATGCAGATTGTGTCAAAGCAGCTTTACAGTGAAAACTGGTAAATAATATTGGCTCTTAAAGAAAACTGTGTAATTTCCCATTTTTTCAACTAAGCAAGTCAGAGCAGAAATATATGGGTTATGAATACAAGCTCAGTTCTCTGAGGGAGAACACGAGATGTCAAACTTGTATGAGATATCGCTCCTTGAGCATGTCCCTGCTGAAGCCAATTCTAATCCTGCTGTGAAGTAACAGTGTGCTGATGCTCTCGGCCACGTCAGTCTGCTTTAAAGCTGGTACACACCACTGGTTCCGCCTCTGTCCTGCACTTCATCAATCGTGAGCCCTGAGGCAGATGGGGGTTGACGTCTTGTGTTCTCCCTCAGAGATCAAAGAGATCGTTCAAAACACTTTCACATCAACCTCTATGGGAGATTTATGGAACAGGTCCTGCGCAGACTGGAAGAAATGTTGGAGAGGCACAGAATGGAGATTTGTAGGCGTCATACCTCCCCGTCAGACTGCCACACTCAGTCTGTTGGAGAAGGAGGACACAACGCATTCCCCACCCTGAGTGTGCTCAAAAGGGGAGAGCCTGCCACTAGGGACTGAAAACAAGATTCAGTACAGGTAGTGTGTTGTGGCTTCATTGGTGCATCAGCAGCTTGTTTCCTGAGAGGCATGGGGGTAGCAGGAGTAAGGCAGAGGAAGGCCCCTATAGACCATGCTGAGGAGGCAGAGAAGAGAAGCTTCTGCCCCTGGCTGAGGAGGAAAGAGCTGGGGTAACATCTAGCTTGAGGGCCAGCTGCAGGGGGATGACTTTAAAGCTGACTGATGCAGATGTAGTGGGATAAGAATTTGCTTCAGCTGGGAAATGCTCAAGAAGCAATATCCCATACAGGGTGACGTCGAAGTGCTTTGACCGAAAGAGGACCTGGGGGACATAGGCACCAAATTTCAGGGGGGGGCATTATTAAAAATCAAATTTAGAAGAATAATCTTGAATGATAAGGTAAACAATCTACTTATTAAAAAGAAACGAAGGAAAGGTGATATGTAATGTACCTTTACATTAAAGGTAAAGGTGATATGTAATGTAGGTTTCCGCAGAAACTGTTTGTACAATTTTTTTTGCATGTTCAAATTTAATCTGCACAGTTAAAGCAAAAGCCCAGCAAAGAGAATCCCATCTTCCTCCCAACGGATTCAAAGGCAGACTGGAAACTGGCCAAGATCTTTGTCCGAAATGCAGAGTTTGGCGTTCACGAGGTCGACTTTCACCTGCTGAGAACTCACCTTCTGGCAGAGGTGTTCACCGTGGCGACGTTGCGCAATCTTCCACCTCCACACCCTCTCTACAAGGTAATGAATCTGTCTCATGCATGAGTTGGTTTGATTTGTGAACTCTTAGCAAAACGGGTATGTTCCAGACATGCCACATCCACAGAGAGAGAATGATAATGAGTTAATTAATATACACTATATTGCCAAAAGTATTGGGACACTCCTCTAAATAATTGAATTCAGGTGTTCCAATCACTTCCATGGCCACAGGTGTATAAAATCAAACACTAGACATGCAGACTGCTTCTACAGACATTTGTGAAAGAATGGGTCGTTCTCAGGAGCTCAGTGAATTCAAGCGTGGTACCGTGATAGGTTGTAACCTGTGCAATAAGTCCATTCGTGAAATTTCCTCACTACTAAATATTCCACGGTCAACTGTTAGTGGTATCATAACAAAGTGGAAGCAATTGGGAACAACAGCAACTCAGCCAAGTGGTAGACCATGTAAAGTCACAGAGCGGGGTCAGCGCATGGGTTTGGCGGTTCCAGGAGAACGGTACTTGCCTGACTGCATTGTGCCAAGTGTAAAGATTGGTGGAGGGGGATTATGGTGTGGGGTTGTTCTTCAGGGGTTGGGCTTGAACCCTTAGTTCCAGTGAAAGGAACTCTTAATGCTTCAGCATACCAAGACATTTTGGACAATTTCATGCTCTCAACTTTGTGGGAACAGTTTGGGGATTGCCCCTTCCTGTTCCAGCATGACTGCGCACCAGTGCACAAAGCAAGGTCCATAAAGACCTGGATGAGCGAATTTGGTGTGGAGGAACTTAACTGGCCTGCACAGAGTCCTGACCTCAACCCGACAGAACACCTTTGGGATGCATTAGAGCGGAGACTGTGAGCCAGGCCTTCTCATCCAACATCACTGCCTTACCTCAGAAATGAGCTTCTAGAAGAATCGTCACAAATTCCCATAAACACATTCCTAAACCTTGCACACACTCACACTTTTTTAATTAATTTTTAATTAATATAGTTTTATCTTTAAAGAATATGACGCCAGTGAATGCAAATCTCTTACTTACATTTTTTCCTTCTGTAGCTACTCTTTCCCCATATCCGATACACGCTCCAGATCAACATCATGGCACGGAATCGGCTGATATCCAAGGATGGGGCCATTACCATGGTATGCAAATAGCATTGTTAAAGAGGCACTAGAGGTTCAAACTTCAGTTATAACCCAATACACTTTTTTGTTGAATTTCTCCTCACAATGGCATTTATGGTGCCAGATCTTTGTTTATAGCCCTTAACCTAACTTTATGTCATGTGTCTTTTCTCCATTAACTCTTAGTATGCAGGAATAGGTGGAGAGTCATTGGCAAAGTTGCTGAAGCGTGCTACTGCCTCCCTGACCTATAGCGCCCTCTGTCTTCCTGATAACATCTGTGAGAGAGGTCTGGAGAATGTACCCCACTACTACTACAGAGATGATGGGATAAAACTGTGGAACATCATCAAGAAGTATGACTACCAGTGGAGTTAATCTAGTGTTTTTTAAATAGGCTTTATGCTTTCTACTCTCCAACTATGTGTATGTGTGTGTTACTTAAGACATCCAGTTTTTAGGACTGAACTAATACATCCTGGTGCACTTTCTGATTCATATTTCAACAAATACAGTGTCAGTTATACAGGTTCATGGGTTTAATAGTTTGTAAGCACATGCTGTACTATTGCAAGTCACTTTGAATAAATTCCAGCTTAAGAAATAAATGCAAAGCAAATCTAAAAAAAAAAAAGAAAAAAGAAGGTAAGCTATAAATATGTAAATCTGGAAAACATCTGACTGTGTTGCTTACAGGTTTGTTGCGGCTTTCTTGTCACACTACTATCAATGTGATGCACACGTGCAGAAGGACACAGAGCTGCAGCAATGGATCAGTGAGATATTCACCAATGGCTTCCTGGGAAGAGATGGCTCAGGTGTGTTATTTACCTTTACATTTATTCATTTGGCAGATGCTTTTATCCAAAGCGCCTTACGAGTGAGGAATACAAGAAGCAAATAGATATAGACTCAAGAAGTGTTCACAATACAGCTTTCAGCATAAGCTAGAATAGGCAGAGATTAAAGGAAATGAAATGGGCTAGACCAATGAGTATGCATTTCCAAAGGAACGGTTGCCATATCAGGACATTTAATCCAACAAAGGTTTCCTTTTCTTTTTTGTGATCATCTCAGTATTTGCACTGCATAGCATAGACATGTTTGAGGCACAACCTCTTTTGTAAACCCCACTGTAATTAACTGTTTCATTGACTAGAACTGAACCAGGTCAACAGTCAAAAGTAGTTTGTAGTTTATGGCTCAACTCTCCATTTCAGTGTGTGTGCTCATGCATGTATAAACATCCCAAATTGAGTTCCTCACAGAAACAGCCTTTCATTCTACTTCACAGGAATACCATCATCTCTTCAGACTGTGACAGAGCTTGTCAAGTTTGTCACCATGGTGATCTTCACTGCGTCAGCCCAACATGCCGCTCTAAACAATGGACAGGTGAGTTAGTACAAGTCAATTCACTTCCAGTCACGCAGAGCCATTAAAGCTGCAGTCCCTGATCCTAATCCCATACGCCTTTTCTCAAATCCAGCGTATTGCTCCATACATTCCTCTAGCTGTCCGTTCAGTGTCCGAGCTCAAAAAACCCTCTGTTGTCCTGGCTCCTTGAATGAGTAACAAACAGGAGCATGAAGGGGAGGGGTTTCAGTTGATTGGCTATTGAGCTCAACAGATTTGTGGACTTTTAACTGTTGTCTGTTATTTACATTACCTCAAGATACTTCAAGCCCTTAGAGCAAGTATTCCACAACGCCAAGAAAAACTTGTCCATATCCACTTTTCATGGCCTAAGTGATGTTAATTATGTGTTCTTATTATTCTTTGTGAATATTTGGGTTACATGTCATAATTTTTCACCACTTTGTTTCTCCCCAGTTTGAGTTTGGCGGCTGGATGCCTAACTTCCCCAGTGCCCTCAGAAAGCCGCCTCCCAAGGAGAAAGGCCAGACCACTGAGGACACGATCCTGGAGACCCTTCCTGATGTGAGCACGACGGTGAATGGGATGGCTGTCCTGAGACAGCTGAGCCAGGATTCTGCAGACCATGTGAGTTTGTACATCATCAGAGCACATGTTAAAAAAATTCTCAAGTATGCCATTATACTACTCTGTGCTTTCATTCCTCTGGTTTGCATTACCTGACTGTTACATTACAAAGGACATCAGCAAACTGTTGCAGTGGACTCTTGCAGAATATTAGTGTGCTGTCATACGCAGCGTGTTAAACATTGATATAAACATGTTTATTATCAACATGTTATTTACGATTACAATCTTGTTACCCTATCCTTAGTACCCTCTGGGACATTTCCCAGAAAATCTGCATGATGAAGAGGTCCCCTGCAAGCTCATTGAAGAGTTTCAGAAGGATCTGAGGGAGTTGTCGGATCTCATCGAGGAGCGGAACAAGAATTTGGAGCTTCCCTACACCTATCTGAACCCCAAAAATGTGGACAACAGTGTAGCCATTTGAAAGTATTTAAAGTAGTCCTTCTTAACGTGTTTGTATTTCTATTAATAACTTTGTCAATAAAATTTTGACAAAATATGTTCGTTGACAACCTTTTTTTCCATGACTAAAGCCTGGTGTGATTCAACAGTTTTTTTTTATTTGCCACTAGCGCATGCTGATGACGATTTATTCTTCTATAGAAACTTGCATCGTAGCTCACGAGTCAACAGGTGTTATCATCGGACAGTCTACATGCATGTCGGACCCAAGTTTAGTAGATCCAGTGTTATAAAGTAATGATCTTATAGGACTGCTAAAATCTTGGCTTAAAACTAGATGATGAGACGACACCAATGTCATTAAACGATAACTAAATCAACACATGCAATATCGTTGATGAAAAAAGACGAGACTGAAACGTGACTTGAATCACTTTTTTGTTTTGGTTGAATAAAGGAGATCAAACATTACAGACTGTGTTCATGCTTACGGTTGCCAGATATCCAGAATTTAACCCCCCCCCCGATGGTAACTTTAACCACATTTAACAGTACATTAGCAAAATGCTAACGAAACATTTAGAAAGACAATTCACAAATATCACTAAAAATATCATGGATCATGTCAGTTATTATTGCTCCATCTGCCATTTTTCGCTGTTGTTCTTGCTTGCTTACCTAGTCTGATGATTCAGCTGTGCACAGATCCAGACGTTAATACTGGCTGCCCTTGTCTAATGCCTTGAACATGAGCTGGCATATGCAAATATTGGGGGCGTACATATTAATGATCCCGACTGTTACGTAACAGTCGGTGTTATGTTGAGATTTGCCTGTTCTTCATTAAACAAATGAGATTTACATAAGAAGGAGGAAACAATGGAGTTTGAGACTCACTGTATGTCATTTCCATGTACTGAACTCTTGTTATTCAACTATGCCATGGTAAATTCAATCTTCAATTCTAGGGCACCTTTAATCTTTTTGCAATCTGGCAACCCCACACATGCTCTGTCTAGGAAGAAGCGCAGATGATCTGAAAACACAGACAAATAAGCTGGAGTTCAGCGATCTTCCTTTGACGTTTTCTACTTAAAGTAAAGTGGTCTATCGCTATTTTAATCTACTCCACCTTAAAATAACATTAAATCTGGGCATGTATTTCTAGCAGGTAAAATGCCGTAAATACTCAACATTCACTCGAATTACCTCATCTTTGCGGTCAAAACTGACTACATCCACGCCAGCAAATCGCGCTACATCAGTGCTGTTCTCGACAATATATCTTTGTGAAAGAGGGGACCCTGCTGAAAAAATCAATAGAAACCATCACAGAATTTGTAATGGTTTAATGGTTATATAGGGAACTACTGGTTGTAATGGAAATTGAAACAGTCCTAGTGGGTCTCTATTGGTTGCATGTGTTGTCTATTGGATACCATTAAGGACCAATAGATCACCTTTGGCAATTTTTAGGTTACATATTGGTATCTACTGGACACCAGTGTAAACCATTAGGACTCCAATAAATTTAGTGGTTTCTTTGGTTTGATGATAATGTGATAATTTATAAGCTATAGATGCAGATTTTTTTTATTTTTTACAATTAATACAGCACAAAATAGATTTAAAAATTACAACTTCTGTTCATTTTTTCAGTTGTTTTATAATGTTATGGTGTTAGGCTTATCCTTCTGTAATATGAAAAGAAATTATACTCTTAAATATAGGTGTTGAATTCACACATATTGTTCATTCATATGGGTCGTGGGCCAGCAAACATTCTGTTTTTGTCTCTTTCCCCTTGTAACCGCACAGGAGACACTGATGTAACTTTGTTTTAAAAATGGTTTTGTGTCGGTGTATAGCAAGTACAGAATGAACAGCTAACAGTTAACCGGAAATTTTTATTGAGAGTAGCCTACATTTATCTGTTGAGACGTGCTTTCACAAGCACCTGTAAGAACTTGCACTTCATTACAGCACTCTGCATGTTGCTAGGATGACAAAAAGATCTGCCTCAGCGGTCTAAGAACGCTCGTCAATGTCAAAATGATTGAGATGGCCAATCAAATTAAAAAGTAGGCGGGGTTTACGTTCTCTTTATGCTCGTGCACACAGTCTTCACAGCACAGACGGGCGTGTCAATCGATCGCTTAACGCCGTTGCGGAGGTTCTATTTTTCCGGTAAAATCACAAAACAAATGTGTCCCTGCTCTTGATATACAACCATATTGATGGACATCTTTGATTTTAATGAGGAAAGAAAAAACTGCGAGGGGGGATTAGAACATGCAACCTTTGATACTGTTAACAAAAGTTCTACCACTAGACCACTAGGGAATTCAAATGTTTATCGCAGATCTATTATTGACTAAATTGAAGAAACTTGGAACTAACAATATATTGTATTATGAAATTATAACATTAAACTTAGGTTCTCAATGTACTATTAAAATTCATATCTGAACATTGTAATGTTATTTTTTTTCTACAAAATAATTAGAAATAAATGTTCAAGACATGGTTACTGCTTTGGTACAGAGTTAAATATCTAGCCTACTTAAAGTGACTGTATACAATTTGTGTATGTTCATGGAGAAAGAATTATTATCTGATTACTGTAAAGCTAATGCCAGAAATTAAGAATCATTAGTGTCATTTAGTGTTGCAAATATCTAAGCTAATACTTCAAATCTCAAGGTTAAATCAGAATATTTTTTTTTTTAAAAAAATTTTTCTGTAACAGCTGCCAAAAATAGTAAATAGCTCCACTGTTAACAAATTTTTCAACTTTTAACAAATTTTCAAAAAAAAAAAAAAAAAAAAAAAAAATTCAAAACATCCCCCTCTGTTTTTTTTTCCCCACAAATCGCACCCTGGGAGTGAAAATTATGGATTCTTATGAAACCAGTTTTGGACCACAGCAGATAGGTGGAAATTTACATTGTCCCATATTACAATGTATCTCATCTGGTCTTTTGCTGTGATGATTTTGTGAGAGAGTGAGTTTTTATGAAAACTGTCATACAGATCATTCCTACTCCACAATGTGTTGTGGAGGGTTATGGTACCATGTGTATATGCTGATGAGTTCAGCTTCATTTGGGCACTTGATGGTCGAAGATGGGTGAACAAAACATCATCCTCAATGCCTAATGGCACCAGGGCCTCGTCCCGCCAAAGGGTGAGGTTTAAAGTTTTGGCCCCACAGCAAAGGTCCAGGACCAGCACTGAAACTAGACATTCTTACCACTTTCAACTGTAAATAAAAAGTAAAATGCAAATTATGTAGAATATGCTGTATTTGGAGGGCTACAAAAACTGTAGTCCCAGCGAAATGCTAACAGTGATTGTGACAGGCTTTCTGCCATGGACATATCAAAAGTAAGTCAAAGAAGCCACTGTAAATATGTAGATAAAGTCAGGGCCTGACATTAATTCTTATCAGACTTTTTGAAGGGGCAAGTGGAGGATTATTTTACTTGCCCGGCCGGACAGTTAGCCTGATTAATACATCAGTAAAACAAAAATAAAAAATACGGAAGCACCAAAACTTTGAGAATGCTTCTGCTTTATTAGATTCAGTGTAAATGGCGAAATGATAATGTATTGACAGCAAGGTCTTACATATTAGACACAATATTAACTGATAAACTGTTCCAAATAACACTGAGTAATCTCTGAGCAGTGCTTCTGAATGATTCAGCATTTATGAATGACTGTGATAAGTCAATGATTCAGTGTGACATGCAGAAAGACTGTCATTCGTGAATGATTTAGCCGTTCTAATGAACCAGTTTAATGAATGACTCAATCTCACTCATGCAATGACATCACTTGCCGCCACCTACTGGTGGTTTAGGTTCACGTAAAAGTATCATTGCATTTTTTACCAACGTTAAAATCTTTAATGTCATAACATTAATTGTGCAGTAATTTTGCAATATTAAAGCATTTGTGTTCCTGCAGAGCTGCATTAAACAGTCTGTGTAAATGTATCTATATGTTACTTCTGGGTTTCGTCTGCATTTGTCTTTTTTTATTGATACTCATTTCATATGATTGTTAACAGCCCTAGTGCCTTATTATTCTGAATTTATTGATAAAATGTGGATGCATTTAATAAGGTTAGGTAAAAATGGCCTTTACAAAATCACATATATATAATGACATTTTATATATATATATATATATATATATATATATATATATATATATATATATATATATATATGGGCAATTCCACGCAAAGGTCATCCTTGCCATGAAAAAAAAAAGTTTAAAATAAAAGAACAAAACCCTATGTAAGTTGTTAATTTAGGTCTGTAATATACTGTATTAATGTGCTCTATTGGACATTTTAAGAAAATTGCCTTGTTTATCCACAATATATGAGGTAAGCAACAATGCTTAGATAACATTTTCAACCAACCATATTTCATGCTCTCAAAAAATGGATCAAAGACCCCCCTTTTTTTAAACTTTATTTTAACAGTAAGCATTGTGTAGAAAGATGGAGGCATGCCTGAGATATAAATACACTCATTTCGTCATAACAGCACTGCCTGTGTAATTTATAAGGGCTGGAATAAAGAGGTCATGACGCTTCAGTGCTCTGTCACGTCCATAACGTTTTAAAGATTAAGTTTGTGTCATATAACAATTATAAATGCAAATAACTTGAAACTTCATATGCAAAGCTAAATTATGTTTATGCTTATTAGGATCAACAATTCATTTTACTACGTTGTTTTGAACAACCATAATAAGCGTTACGGACGTGACCGTTACGGACGCTTCATATTAAATCCTATGAGTTTTCTTCTTTATATTGCTGTGATCTGTTTCAGGCTTACCGTATCAGAACATATCCAATAATAGCAATCATCTTTGTGCTTCATTAGTTTTAATATGAAAAAATGTCTCAACTTTTTAGTTCATTCGATTTTATAACAAAATTCAAACAATACCTATAGATATCACTCGTGAATAAGCGGCAGATCAAGCGGATCAGGCGCACATGAAATAATCTTTGCTCTTTTCCAGTTACAGAACGAAATATCAACATCAGAACGTCGGCCTATATGATAAAGTAAAAAGTACAGAAGAGCATTGTGTCTCATAGGACACTTCCCTCGGGATGTTACGTTTTTACCTATTGGTTAATTGAACAGGCAACTGATGATAATCTCGCGGTCAAACTGACAAAATATAATAATATTGCAATAATTTTGACTTGAAATAAAATGTGATCATTTTTACTCAAGGCTTTGCTTTAAACTGCATAAACTAGCCGAAAATCGTGCGATCATTTAGACATGATTGAAAGTGACAATAGTGTCAATCGGTTCACCTGACTGTGGGAGAAATCTGTGATTTTAAACTGCTATTTGATAAACTTTAATATTTGTTAATGTATTTTAGCAAGCAATGCTGTAAGAAAGAAAATCTGTATTCTGTTATCGTCCTTGCTGTAATGTTACGTCTGTGTTTATAGTAGCCTATTCACTTCACTGTAGAGAGGCGTCCTGAAAGTGCACGAGGAACCTGATTGGTTTAGGCGCGAAACAGGCGCCCTCTAATTCGCTCGCGCTGCCTGTCATTCAATCTCAGGTTTTGACAGCTCGAAGATAGCGTTATCGACAGACAGATAAAAATGGTAAGATGTCACTAAAACAGCACACAATTAAGTTAAATAGATATCTAGTTATTATAATGTATCATATCAAGTAACCTGACCTGATACCCCAGCTCTTTCATCACCTCAGATAGGATGGGTTTTAGAGATGCACCGATCGATCGGCCAGGGATTCTGAGCCGATCCGTTTTGTTACCAGCAGCACAGGCAATCTTGGTATAAACACAGTTTTGAATCGTTAAATAACTAAGAAAGTGAACCCATGTTGTATTTAACAGTATTGAGTCCGTTGAACACCGTTCATAAACTCTTAAAGGGACAGCAGTCCAATATCCCTGCTGCTGTCTGTCAAAGTTAATCAAAAAAAAAAAAAAAAAAAGACAAAGAAAATCACTTTCTGCTCTTGACTGAATACGTTTTATAACTTTAATGGTAAGAATTTATCTGTATTAATATTTACAATAAAGACTACAGAAATTAAGGTAACCCATGTACAATAACACTGAACTTTAATTTCTATTTCTTACCTGAATAAAAACCCAGTTAACCTGAAAAACTTTTGAAAATCGGAATTGGCAAAAAAATCGGAAGTCGGAATTGGACAAGAAAATTGCAATTGGTGCATCTCTATCAACATATGACAATAACGACCTCTATATATGACAAAATTTATAAATGCCTATTCAATTAACCTAATACTAGTAATACTATAGGCTGCTACATGTTTGAATTTAGGTAAAAGGTATGTCCAATGCTGAACGTCAGAAAGCTTTCAGGGAAAGGCACAAAAATGATGAAAACTACAAAGAAAAGGAGAGGAAAAGAAAGAGAGAGGAAAGAGCCAGAAAAAAAATACAGCAAACTAATGAGGAGAAAGAAAGAGTCCGCACTCTTGCAAAAGAGAGACAGAGGAAAAGGAGACTCCGTCTTAAACATCAAAGTTTAGATGTTCAACTGGCTCCTGTCCCAGCATACAAGTGTAAGCAGTCTCTTGGAAGGGCGGTCAAACGAGTTCTTACTGCTCTTCCTCAAAGTCCAAACAAAAAAAAAGCAGTGATTAAAAAGATTGTTGACGCAGTTGGATTCATTGAGCACAGTGAAATTAAACAAGTAGACCTATCAGGTACAACAGACCACACTGAAGAAAAGGTCAAGCAGTTTTATGTGCGGGATGACATCTCACGACAGGCACCTGGCAGAAAAGATTCTGTCACCATAAGAGAAGATGGAGTTAAGAAGACATGTCAAAAGAGGCACTTATCTATGTCTGTTTTAGAGGCATATAGAGTCTTTCAGGATGAGTACCCAGAGATTAAAATAGGAAAATCAAAATTTGCAGCACTGCGGCCAAGAGAGGTCTTCACAAAAGCAGAAACACCTCATAATGTTTGCCTTTGTAAATACCATGAGAACACACAAATGCTGCTTGAGAGTGTTCATAAACACATACCACGACATGCCTTCCAAAGCGTATCAGCATTTATCAGAGCTCTGGTCTGCAGTCCTGACTCTCCGGAGTGTATGTTGAATGGATGTAAAACTTGCTGTAATGCAATTCTCCTTCAGAACATCATTAGCAACATCCCAGATGAAGATAAGAACATCCAAACAATGTGGCATTCATGGGAATCTGAAGGAGGGTTTCAGGTAAAGATAATGAAGAGAGGAGAATTGAGGGATGTATTTGCATTGCTGTTGGCATCAGCCACAAAATTTCTTAAACACTGCTTCATAAAAAGAAATCAAAGTGCAGTTTTCCAACAGAAGATGAAAGACACAAGTGAGACTTCAGCGGTGTTACAGATTGATTTTGCAGAAAATTACACTACTGCATATCAAGATGAAATCCAGGCAGCCCACTGGACCAGCAGACAAGTCACACTTTTCACTGCTGTTGCATGGGGCAAAGCAGATGTGCAATCCTATGCAATTGTCAGTGATTCACTGGAGCATGAAAAGAAGGCAGCTGTAACATTTCTGTCCAAGGTGGTGGAAGACCTGAAGAAAAAAAATCCAAGAATGGAAAAATTGCACATCTTCAGTGATGGAGCAGCATCTCACTTTAAAAACAAATTTATTTGGTCATTCATGTCCACAATCTTTGGGGAGATCTTTCCAAGCCTTAAGGTATTTATTCAAATGTTTTGTATCATAATGGACATATGTGTTACAAGCTTACATATGGTGTTCTTCAATGACAATCATTTGACTGTTTAGGTGGAATGGCACTTCTTCGCCACAAGTCATGGAAAGGGAGCTGTTGATGGAGTAGGTGGGACAGTGAAAAGGTCCGTTAGTTCAGCTGTGCTAAGCCGCAAGGTTATTGTGAACAATGCACAGTCCTTCGCAAAAACAGCTGCGCATTACTGCCCGAACATTAATATTAAACTTGTTATGGAAAGGGACATACAGACGTTCACACATGAACACCAGCTAGAGCGTCTGTGGACGGATGTAAAACCTCTCATAGGTAACTATTGGATAGCAATTTGTGCTCACTAATGAATGCGTGTAAATGATAAAGTTATTAAAGTGATATCTGTAGTATTATGACCTATTCACACTCTTTCTTAGGAACCCAGAGTGTGCACCACATCGAGCCCATCTCTTGGGGCCTCATCAAACATAGTCAGTATTCGTCCTCATTAGAGGCAGCAACACACAAATTTCATCATTCAAATGAGGATGAGCCCCAAGCCCATCCAACTGAGCCACTGGTCAATATAAAAACAGGCGATTGTCTGCAGATCTGCTACAAAGGCAAAAAGTCTAGCAGGGAATTTGTCGGCCTTGTTACCGATTTGGATTCTGATGGGTTAGAAATTCAGTTTCTCAGGAGAAATGATGAAATGGGATTCGTTTACATCCTCCCTACAAAGGAAGACAAGTCATGGGTGGAAAAAGGACAAATAATCCAGCGCCTCAGTCCTTTCCTTGACAACAGAGGCCGTTATCATTTCAAAGAGGCAGTACTGGCAGAGTGAAAGAAAAAAATAATAATTAAGAAGAAAATTCATGAATTATATGAAAGATGAAAGTGTTAAGCATGAATGAATGAAATAAATAAGTTCCTTCACCTTTCCTCTTTCCTCTTTTCTCTCATTATCAATTATTTTACATATCGTATTATGATATTAGCCTGGTAATGTCTGGAATGGCATAATAGAGAAGTGTTTTCTCTCTGGCTAGGGGGCGCTTGTCTGAAGTTTAAAATCATTGGTTACCCGTAAGCCAATCAGATACGTTTAGTTATGACGCCTGTACAGCCGCATCGAAGCACAGACATCATGCATCGAACTCAAATCTATGATTGAACTTCCACTGTAAACCTGTTGTAAACACATGATGATGCGAGCGAAATACCGGAGTGAACATGGCTGTAAACGACTTTTGCAGATTATGCGAAGTTAATGCATCCCGAAGTTTGCATCCCGTGTCTCGTTTCCCA
This sequence comes from Megalobrama amblycephala, assembly GCF_018812025.1. Lineage (NCBI taxonomy): Eukaryota > Metazoa > Chordata > Actinopteri > Cypriniformes > Xenocyprididae > Megalobrama > Megalobrama amblycephala. The sequence goes on along the minus strand of NC_063044.1, from coordinate 17,082,249 downwards.
TTTCCGCGGTCGTTTCGGTTTTCGATTTCTCTAACCTACAATGTAAAACTCGGCGCTTAGCATCTACGTCACGGCTCTCAGCCCGCCCTCTGTTCGTTGATTGGCCCGGCTGTTTCCAGACCGGTGGCAAACAGAAAGCTCTGACACTGTATCAGACTGAGTACAGAAGTGAAATGAAATTGAGCGGAAGTAGGAAGTCTGACGTAGTCAGGCTATTATGATATAGGATCCAATCTAAAAAAAATAAACTTGTAATGCCATTTTAAAAATCTTCAGAATAATTTCAGACTGTTTTCTTAATGTTAAAACTGCCATTCAGAGACATTTTATGGGTCAACAAAAGAGCCATGATGGTTTGATTGTTGATTTCTCAAACATGTTTTATGTGTATTTCAGATGTGTCACATCCATAACAGAATTTTGTCACATCCATAACGTTGGTTTTTCCTCATTATACACTTCATAAAAAATGTTATATTTTAAACATTGATATTTTTGTGCTCAGCTAAGACCCCTTTATCATGTGAATATCAATATTTATACATTCAACTTAAAAGTTCACAGACTTTTAAGAAAGTTGCACAGTATACTGCAAATTCTGTCATTTTCTGTCACATCCATAACACGTGCCTATTTGCCTTTTTTGGGGGTGTTTAAAATTATTTTAGAAAAACATATTTTGTCTACAAATTTCCCAGATTGGGTGCTCTGAGAATATGCATTGACAATTTATATATTGTAAGAAATTTATTTTTACAGAGACATTTTATCTGTCATTATGAGTTCAAATGTCACATCCATAACGCTGGAATTGCCCATATATATTTAACTAAAATCACACTAAGCTGTATGGTGATTTTGGATTTATTTAGATCCATAATGCAAGCCTAGGAAACAGTATCCGAAATATGATGTATTTATTGTACACAATGCATTTGAGGAACAAGCATTGGGGAGTAATGAAATAAAAGTTATTTATTTACTTTTTTGTGTGACTTTTCCTTAATTTATTTGTTTCTCAAAAAAAGCATGTTTTAGTGAATTGGTTCATTTAGATGTGTTGTGTGTGCGTGCACATAATTTAACGAATTTGTTCTCGTAATTTAACGACTTTTTTCCTCATAATTTAATTACTTTTTTCCTCATAATTTAATGACATTATTCTCATAATTTAATGACTTTTTTTCTCATAATCTAACGACTTTTTTCTCGTAATTTAACGAGTTTTCTCAACATTTTATCTTGACTTTTTTCTTGAAATTTAACAAGTTTTTTTCTCAAAATTTAACAACTTTAATCTCGAGATGGTTTTATTTTTTTATTATTGCTTGGCCCTAATCCTCTTTTGTATATATTTGTCTTCTTTTTTTCTTTCTATTCTGTATTAGATACTGTTAATTTTAAGTCTGCTCAGCAATAACAGCATGTGCATCATATTGTACGAGTACTCTCATACAAACACATTTTAACAATTGTATTAATGGCCACAAAATAACTATAAAAGGGGGTATTTAATAGATCCAGTGGGAAAGTGTTTTATGGGGGGGAAGTTTCCTTTACTTTTAACTTCAAAAACTGAAAAAGAAAAAATAATTTGTTCTTGTGGTGCAATTAGAGAATTGAGATCAGAGATCATATTATTATTATTATTATTATATTACAGTTGGCGATGGATATAACACATCCGGATTGAGATGGACTGCCTCGAAGCTTGCGGTGCGCTGAGATGCACGAGATATCTGTGATCGCATAAACAGCAGCATCTTCTCAGCATGTGTGATTCATTCAGGTCACATATCAGACGGTTTTTACACACCATACCCCGCGGATATTAAGACCTGTATGCGTTACTAGATTACTGTTGCATCAAAACATACAGATAAAAAGCCTCAAAGTCATCAGGGCTAAAGTGAAGAAGACGCAGTTATTCGTCCACATTCTTCACAACTTCCCATTCTTTTCTCTTCTTATCGCTTCTCTTGTGGCTCATCGACTGAAAATTACAAGCAAAAAGTGCACAATGTGGCATCGTATATTATATTCTGAGTTGTGTTGCGGTAAAAATAGCCATAGGACAGTGTCAGTAGCTCACCGAGAGCAACCATTTGACGTCACCGACATAGAAAGCAAACAAAATGGCGCCACCCATTGTCCAAATATGTTATGTAATTTTTTAAATAACGTAAATCTTTCATGGGTTTAGTACTACATATTTCAATAAGAGACATCATTTACATTATATTAAGCTATACAAGGGGATCCCTTTAAATATATCTTCAGTAGCTTTCTGGGCATTGAAAGTGTTAATTATCTTGCTGTCAATAGAGACTTCACTGAGCCAGCGTATTTCATCAAAAATATCTTAATTTGTGAAGATGAACGAAGGTCTTACGGGTGTAGAAGCAACATGAGGCTGAGTAATTAATGACAGAAATTTTTCATTTTTGGGTGAACTAACCCTTTAATGATTGACAAATACACCATTGCACACTAAACATACTAACACAATTTCAGAACAAATCATACAGACGTTTCTATTAAATTGTTGAACAGCTGAAAATGTTTCAAGTTGCATTTGTCTAATAAAGAAGTGCTTTCATACTCACCAGTTGTCTTGTTTCTTCCACTCATTGTAATGTATTACTAATTGATTAGTGCCTTTTTGTATTTCAAAGTTCAATAACTAAAAATTATCAATCTAAATTAGCTTACATTTTATAATTAGGTAAACTTTTTCAGGTAGAAATAACTGTAATTTGTCATATAAAAACTACTTAAAATATTGTTACACCAACCAATAAATTTGAGTAAAATTATTTGCTGGGACACTCAAACTTTTAAGCATCGCCAACTGAAGATTTTTAGGTAATACTGCTTAAAAATTCAATGAGAAAATTGCTTTAAAAGATCTAGCATATTTTTTTTTCAGTGTTCATTGAGACAATATTGTTTAGTATTTTGTAGCCTACGTAAAAAATGTGTAATTCAGTGGAAAGACCTTCAGAAGACTCTGTATGCCACATTCAATTCTTTAGTTTTGCAATCAGTTTGGTGTTTTAGGTTCATTTTATACTGTTGAGTTTATGTTTATAGCGCTATTTTATATATTTTTACATTATTTTATTACGTACAGACCAAACTAAACATTTACTGATACATCTATTCATTCATGAAGGCTCATTTTGATTTTTTGCAGTGGCAGATGTAGACATTTACTTACACAAATACCAAAAAATAAATGTTTCAGGAATACTGTAGGCTATACTTAAAAATAATAGCCAAGTCACCAACAGATTTTGAATTACAGAAAGGATTAAAAGCATTAAAATGACATATGTCCATGAATTTTCCAGCATTATAAATTAAATACAGTATGTTTGGACAGCTCCTTCAGTTATTCAGGTCCTTAAAGAGCGAAACCATCAAATAACGCGATCGGGAACTCCCGAAATCAGTTTATTAAAACAAATAATAATAACAATAATAGAGAAATTATATTCTTACAAAAGCAAAATAAGCATACACATATATGCTTGTATGAGTAATACTGTTCTATCACGAGACATATATGGCTATACACATTAGCCTAATGTTCAGATTAAATGTCAAGGTTTCGATTAATATCAACATAATTCAATAAACGTGCTGAAATTAGATTAACTACGACATTGCTGAATTCGTTTCAAGCTTCATGAAAACATCATCATATCGAAGTTTTCCATCATTATTTATCATTTATGAAGCACCACTGACACTTTATTTCTTTTAAATCATTTTATTTCTTTTAAACAGTAATGTTTGTGAATGACGCTTTTTACCTCGAGTCGGTTATGATCGTCGAGCTCCGTGTTTGACGACAGAAGTTGTAGTAATCGTGACACGAAGCTTTTGAGGGAAGAAATATTTGAAGATAAAGTTGATAAATATATTTATTTTATGTCTAAACAATAGCAGTTATCGTTTGAATTTATCTGCATATCCTCGTGACCAAAACATTCGAAAAATCCCTTGGCAACCGGCCGACGCGTCAGCACTTGTGACGTCACAGTCTCCCACAGCCTATAAATGGAACCCCGCGAAAACTGAAGTTCAGTTCATCTGTTTCTGCTGCATCAGTCGGTCTGACTCTAGTACTGTAGTACATCTGTGGTGAAAGTCGCTCAAATTGTGTTATATCACTCGGTCTGTGTGTGTTATATCACTTGATTTGTAGTTTTTCACTGATCTGTGTGCTATAAAAGTTAAATCGATTTGTGATAAAGTTTGTGACAGAACATCAGCGAGACATCTGACGCAATGGGGCAGTGCGCATCTCACAGCTGCGTTGCGGTCCATGATCCTTCTGCATGTATGTCACCAACACCTGTCCCTGAGAGAGTAGAAAAGAAGAAGAGAGGGAGGCTGTTTAGATGGTGTTTTTCTAGGAAATCCAAGAAAACGCCCATCGAAGCCCAACAGGGTCAGAGCAGAAATTGCAGGAACCAAAAATCTCAGAGATGCTCTGATGGTGAAGATGAACAGAAGAACAACACCCAGAGCATCAACATTTCCAATGAGAATAACATTGTACATTCACTGGACAAAGCTGAAGAGAGCAGTGACACTAACAGTTCAGCGTTCAGCCATGTGTCCTCCTTCAGCGGTGTGAGGGTAGTTAAAGTAGATGTGCATAGAGCTGAAGACAGCAGCGCCACTACACTGCACAGTCATGTGTCTTCCTTCAGCGCTGTGGAGAAGGTTAACGTAGATGTTCCTAAAGCTGAAGAAAACAGCAACACTGCAGTGTACAGCTGGCACAGCTGTGTATCTACCCTCAACACTGTGCAGGAGGTTGATGCTCTCAGACCAGAGCAAGAGGAGACCAACATGAACAACAGTACTTCTCCAACTGTGTCATCCAACGTGAACAACAGTAATTCTCCAACTGTGTCATCCAACGTGAACACCAGCACTTCTCCAACTGTGTCATCCAACGTGAACAACAGTACTTCTCCAACTGTGTCATCCAACGTGAACAACAGTACTTCTCCAACTGTGTCATCCAACGTGAACACCAGCACTTCTCCAACTGTGTCATCCAACGTGAACAACAGTAATTCTCCAACTGTGTCATCCAACGTGAACACCAGCACTTCTCCAACTGTGTCATCCAACGTGAACACCAGCACTTCTCCAACTGTGTCATCCAACGTGAACAACAGTACTTCTCCAACTGTGTCATCCAACATGAACAACAGTACTTCTCCAACTGTGTCATCCAACGTGAACAACAGTACTTCTCCAACTGTGTCATCCAACGTGAACACCAGCACTTCTCCAACTGTGTCATCCAACGTGAACAACAGTAATTCTCCAACTGTGTCATCCAACGTGAACACCAGTACTTCTCCAACTGTGTCATCCAACGTGAACACCAGCACTTCTCCAACTGTGTCATCCAACGTGAACACCAGCACTTCTCCAACTGTGTCATCCAACGTGAACAACAGTAATTCTCCAACTGTGTCATCCAACGTGAACAACAGTACTTCTCCAACTGTGTCATCCAACGTGAACAACAGTACTTCTCCAACTGTGTCATCCAACGTGAACAACAGTAATTCTCCAACTGTGTCATCCAACAACGTGAACACCAGCACTTCTCCAACTGCGTCATCCAGTACTAATGGGGACCTCAGCGCTCCTTTGCTATCAGACGACAATTTTTGGAAAACTGAGGATGAAATAATCAATTTAAGTTCAAATGCAAAGAGAGGTCAGTTTACTACCACGGAGTAACCCCAACATTAAAGTCCTCTTCATTAATGTGGACTGAGGATGGATTTTGGACCACAATAATGTGTCCATTTTTAAAGTGTTCTTTCATTGTATGGTTTATACTGTGCATTTACTATAATCTTTCTTTGTACAGGGAACATCAACGAGGACTATAATATTGGTAGACTTCTGGGTCAAGGAGGATTTGGAAAAGTGTATGAAGGAATACGGTTGTCTGATTCACGAAAGGTTTGTTTCTTTCCTTGATAACGAGAGTATTTGGTACTTTTTAAAGTTACATTACTAGAATCATGTGACCTCTGCACAGATAATTAATTAGTTGTAATGCATTCTCACTAAGAAATCTTTCTGTTTTTGTTGAACAGGTGGCACTCAAATACGTCTTCAAGAAAGAATGCTACGAAAATGAGCGACTTGTAAGTAGGCTGCTGCTCCCTTCATTTTCTTACTCTTAGAGCACACGGTGTCATAAAAATCCATTGTCAATAGTTTTAACTTTCAAACCAAGCAGCTTTCTGTTGGTCAGCATGGCAAATTCACAATCGAGCTTTTCCACCCTCACGCAAAACTCCAGAGCATGTGGATTCCTGTTAAAATGACTGAATTTTGCCCTGCAAAATTTCGACATTCAGCCGTAAATGTGACCGTACCATTTCCAGTTGAATTAGTTTAAATTACAAGACTACTTAGGACATAATTAAGATGAGTTGCATCACGTCCTCTAATTATCTCACATTCGTGTAACTTTTCTCTCTCCTGTAGAGTCTATTTGGCAAACTGCTTCCAAATGAGGTCGCTATGATGATTCGTGTGAGCGAAGGCCCCAGCGTTCCCCAAATAATAAAGCTGCTGGACTGGTATGAGACACGCACTGACTACATACTGGTCATAGAGCGGCCCACGCCTTGCAAAAATCTGCGGCAGTATCTAGTGAAAAATGGTGGCAGAATCAGCGAGTCAAAAGCACGAGTTGTGATGCATCAAGTTGTTACTGCTGCAAGAATATGCTTTGAAAGGGGAATCTTCCACAGCGACATCAAGCTAGAAAACCTGCTAATCAATGAGAACAGCTTGCAGGTCAAATTAATCGACTTCGGTGTTAGTAGAAGCTTCAAGACGTTTGGTTATACGAGGTACTTTGGTACGTATTATTCTACAAATCTATTATTATGAGCTTTCTAGACAGCCAAAAATGGCTGTTAAAAAGCTGTAGAAATACAAATTCATTGCAATGGACAAAATCTTGCTCTTTCTTTCAGGCACAAAACTTTACGCTCCCCCTGAAGCTTTCCGCAGAATAAGGAGGTACCACGCCAAGCCGGCAACAGTGTATTCTTTAGGCGTACTGTTGTTTGCCATGCTGTTTGGGAAGTACCCTTACAAGGTGAAGCCTGAGGTCATTGCCGACATCTTGAGAAAAGCAGGAATTTCCAAAGGTAAGAGCATGTGAACTTTAATTACAGCTTAAAGTAATGTGATCAGTTACACAAAGTATAAAACTTACAATAATAATCTGACATCTCTCCCCACTTTCTTCACAGAAAGCAAAGAACTGATATCTTTGTGTATGGAGACAGATCCAACCAAGAGGATTGACTTGGACAAGATCCTCGACCATGACTGGTTCCAAGTTTTGCTCCTGAAGCCGGAGAGTCAAAACGAGGAACCCATAGTAAGTGAATTCCCATGCGTGGATTCATGCGTCCTGAGAAAAAGAAAGCTTTGCGTGGATTCATGCAACCTGAGATATATTTAATCCTCGCGTGCTCGGAAAAAAATCTATATATGTATATAGATGCAAATACGGGTCCAAGCACAGCTTACATGCACTTTGGAAAAGAAGAAGAAAAAAGATTTATTTCAAAAAAATATTTATATAAATTACGGGCGACTGCTGCATAAATTTAAACAACAACATAAAATCCAGGCCTGGTCCTCTCTCGTCTTGCACTGCCGTCACTCTTTTTATCCTTCCGGAGCTCCTCCGTGAGACTCGAGACCGGTGTGGTGAGCAGGTGATGCTCATTTGCACTCGCTTCGTTCCCACGGCCCCGTCCTGCTTGTCACTTACCCCCTAACCTTTTCCAGCACCTAAGGGTTAGGACAGATGAGGCGAGAGAGAAGGAGACTGAAGGATGAGGAGACACAAGCTCACCAGCTGGGTGAACTCCTCCACGATGCCTGGTGGTGGCGCCAGATACCACTCGGTGGACGGCAACAACTCCTCCGCTTTGTGCACCCGGCAGTGAGTCCCCCTTTCCCACAGTGGTGATCGATCTTTGGCAGTGCGTTCCTCCTTCCTTCTGGGTTTCGGCTCAGGGAAGGAGGAGGATGGAACCGGCTTTTTTTTTTATCCTTCCGGAGCTCCTCCATGGGACATTTAACGCTTAACGTGGTGCTTATATCGCTCCGTTCCCATGGCTCTCGTCTCCACCCTTTTTTTTAATTAAAAAAAGATTTTTTATTTTTAATAAATACTGCAATATTTCATAAAAAAACAAGTATTATCAGTTTTGATTTCATGGTGACTATAAAAATGTTTTTGTACTCATCTAGCAGCTGTGGTGGTTGCTAAGAATTCATCACCATAAAATATGGTGACATTGTTTCAGGTATTATGGGATGGCATATTGATGCCAATATATTTTACAACTTATAACTGCATATTTCATCAAGTGACGTAATGTTAAATCATTACTGATAACAAAAATGAGAAGCAAAATTATATATATATATATATATAATAATAATTTCAATCAACATCACATCAGACAGACTTCTTTTGGGAATGTCTTTTTATTATTTTTCATTGGGACATCAATGCATTGCTTGCACTTGTTAAACTGTTTACAGTGTTTCACTGTATATCAGGGGTATTCAGCCTCCATATTTCATTTCCGGAGGAGGTTCAGACTATACTTTTTGGAATAGTTATAAATGTCCATGTGGACAGCACTAGTACTTTGTAAAAGAAAAAAAGAAATTAAAAATATCAAGGATTAGGATATTGGGAGCATAGCACCAATGAGCCATTAGTGATCCAGCTGAAGTGTGTCTTATGATGTGGTTTTTACAGAAAAGTCCACCTTGAATCTTCACTGAAAGTTCAGGTTTGATCATTATATATGTGCTATATGTATGGACTCATTAAAAAAATAATATAAAGATCAAACTGTCATATTACTTAAAGGGATAGTTCACCCAAAAATGAAAATTTGATGTTTATCTGCTTACCCCCAGAGCATCCAAGATGTAGGTGACTTTTTTTCTTCAGTCGAACGCAAATTATGATTTTTAACTGCAACCGCTGCCGTCGTTCAGCTTCCTGTTAGTGAGGTCAAAAAACGCGCTCTGATGACGGAAGTGATGTCTCGCCCATATACTTCAATGAGCGCGAGACATCACTTCCGTTGTCAGAGCGCGATCAGACCTCACTCACCGGAAGCTGAACGGAGTTGGACATAGTGGTGTATTAGAGGTAAAAAATTATATAAATACTGTTCGGTTTCTCACACAAACCGATCGTTTCGTGTCTTAGGACATTAATGTGTCGTCACGAGCCGCAGGGTTTAATTTGGATTTGTCTAAGCAAGTTTTATTTACTGTTATAGTTGAAGTTCCCATCCACTGCTATTATTTGACTGACAGACGGCAGCGGTTGCAGTTAAAAATCATAATTTGCATTCGACTGAAGAAACAAAGTCACCTACATCTTGGATGCTCTGGGGGTAAGCAGATAAACATCAAAATTTTCATTTTTGGGTGAACTATCCCTTTAAGACAGCATGTTATAAAAATAAAAGAAAAAAGAAAACTTTTAATTTATTTAAAATAAATAATTAATTCTCGTGATTCAGGAGCTATTGAGCTGGGGGGTATTCCAGAAAGCTTGGTTAACTTACCATTTGATAAACTATAACCTCTGGGTTGATTTACCCCAAACAGGCATACCATGAGTATGTCGGTTCCAAAACACCTGAGAAGAGTTAGTTTAATCAACCTCTGACTGGTTACCCAGAGTTAATGCTCGTGCACGGTGCATGTATAAAGACATTTTCAATGGATCGCCGATTTCACGAGTCACCATGGAAACTCAAAGCGAAAAAAAGAGAGCGGCGTATTTCACAGAGGCGGAGTTGGAAGTTTTAATGCATGCTTATGAGGAGTTTAAGCCAATAATATTAAAAAGAAGCAATACAGCTGCATCGGCTAAAGCAAGAGAGTTGGCTTGGCAAACGGACAGAGTAAATGCGTGAGTGTATTAAATTACAAATTTGGTATTGGCTCCCGTTTTATTGAAATGCAAAATAATGAAGTATGACTTATACATCCTTTTGAATATGTTAAATCACTATGAAAGCATTTACTTTTCCTGCCATTTATTTCTTTAGCTTGAAATAATAATGTATATTTCTTATTTAATAAGGTGTAATCCTTCTGGAGCCACAAGAACTTTAAGCCAAGTCAAAATGAAACACAAAAACATTCTGCAAAAAGGTAATATTTGATTACACAATTACTGAACTATTATTATAACAGGATTTAGTATATTCATTCTGTCATGCAGCTAACAGAAAGAAGACTGAAGCCCGTCTAACTGGCGGGGGGCCACCACCACCTCCCCTCACCCCATCTGAGGAGCTGGCTCTGTCCCTTAATAAAGGGCGACCAGTGGTTGCTGGCATTCCAGGGGGCAGTTCATCACACATACTATGCACCACAAGTGATGGTGAAAAAAGGGTGAAATGTAAGTTTACCTCTATGATTTGTTTTCATTTTTTGTCCTGATAAATTACTATCTCTGTCACTTAAAGGCTTTTTGAACAAAATTAATTTTTTATGTAGGCTTATTTTATTTAACTGCATATGATGTATTATTTTCTTTGATAATATTGAGAAATTAACGGGTTGTGTGTTCTTATAGATACTGATGGACGGAGTCGCCTTAAGGTGAGAACTTGTCTGAATATTAATCTGTTGCATGTTAAAAGTGGTCTGTCTGTCTGTCTGTGTCTGTCTGTCTCTACCTATCTATCTATCTATCTATCTGTATGTATGTATGTATGTATGTGTAAAGCAATATAAAAAAAAAACATTTTAATGAATTTTACTTTTATTGTTTTTCAGGAAATGAAGAAATAAACTGCCTGGCAGACCAGTGCAAAAAAAACTAATAAAAGTAATTTTGACAAATCCTGTCTCTCAAAAGTCTTCCGTCTCTGTTGGCCTCTAAAATCTGTCTGTGTTCCTCTGGGCCATCTTCCTCAATACAAGGAGGGTGGCTCTCTCCTCTTATAGTGGCAATATTGTGAAGACAGTCATGTTTCTAGTATCTGTAAAACCGCCTTCTTCCATCTAAAAAATATATCTAAATTACGACATATGCTCTCAATGACAAATGCGGAACAGTTGATTCATGCATTCATGACCTCAAGACTAGATTACTGTAACGCTCTACTGGGTGGTTGTTCTGCTCGGCTTTTAAACAGACTACAGTTGGTCCAAAATGCGGCAGCTAGAGTTCTTACTAGAACCAGAAAGTATGACCATATTAGCCCAGTTCTGTCAACATTACATTGGCTCCCTATTAAACATCGTATAGATTTTAAAATCTTGCTACTTACTTATAAAGCTCTAAATGGTTTAGCTCCCCAGTACCTAAGTGAGCTCTTAATGCATTATAGTCCTTCACGTTTATTGCGATCTCAGAATTCAGGCCAGTTGATAATACCCAGAATATCAAAATCAACTGAAGGCGGCAGATCCTTTTCCTATTTAGCACCTAAACTCTGGAACAATCTTCCTAGCATTGTTCGGGAAGCAGACACACTCTGTCAGTTTAAATCTAGACTAAAAACACATCTCTTTGCTCTTGCATACACATAACACATTATCAATACATTAACATTTTTCAAATCCGTTAAAGGATTGTTACGCTGCAATAATTAGGTCGGCCGGAACCGAGAACATTTCCTATAACACTAGATATACCTGTACATCAGAATAAGAATGGCATCTACGCTAATATCTGTCTCTCTGCTTATCCCGAGGTTTTCCGGGTGCTGGATCCAGGCCGTATCCAGATCAGATGGAGAACCTGTGTCTGGACCTGACTACAACGCAGCCCAGGAGACAATGGGCCTACAGATCCAGTTCTGGCTGCATAGATTTTTAAATCCCCGTATCCGCTTACAAATATATATATATATAATCTATTTTTAATCTCTATAATAAAAATGTATAATTCAGATTTTGATCTCCATATCCATTTACATATATTATATATATCTTCCAAGGGGTTTTTTCCCTCCTAGGACTTTTTCCCACGCTGGGTTTTCTCCTAGGGGGTTTTTTCCACCCCTGGGAGTCAGCCGACATTGGCTTAATGTAGCACCATCTTGTATATGTTACATATTACCACGCTTGTTTGTACAGCTTATTTTTAACCACTTCCCTTTTTTTCTGTGCGTCTAATATGTAAAGCTGCTTTGAAACAATTACCAATTGTAAAAGCGCTATATAAATAAATTTGACTTGACTGACTTGAAGCACAACACAAGCCACAATAATGTCGCATGCCCTCTCTGGACTAACCCGGAGCCCACGCAGACACTGAAACCGAGATTTGAGGATCCCTATAGTCATCTCCACCTTGGCCCGTGTTCGGCTGTGAGCCAGGTTAAACCGTATCTGTGGTCCAGGCTCAGGTTCAGGGTAGGGTGTCATTAAATAGGGCAGACAAGGGTATCCTCTGTCCCCCAGCAAGTAACCATTGTACTGTCCTGTAATGATTGAAGTGTACAACACAAATATAGTAAAAACGAAAAAACAAAAATTGTATAAAGCAAATCATACCCTGCTGAAATGTCTGGCATAATGATGACTCGCGGAAAATTCTGGCATCATGCACAGATCCTGGCCATTTTGCCTCGACATTGGTGATGATTTGGGTTGCCTCACATATTACCTATAGTTAGTGGAAAAAGTAATGACTTTGATGATTTTAAGAAGGGGAAAAAAGTAAGTTGTTACCTGCACATTGATACTATGAATAGATTTCCTATTAACATAGTCTCCCTCATTTATTGATGGAGCTTTAATAGGAATGTGAGTGCCATCAATGCACCCAATTACATTTGGAAACCCTGAAACAGAAAGTTATGGAAGTATGAAGTGTGTGCATAATGAATACATGTATAGATATTAATAATATGACTAAATATTAAATATGCGTCATATATTTTACTACAAAGGACAAACCTGCCACTCTGTGGAATTCGTCTTTAATAACAAGCAGAGGTTTATGGCCAGGGAACTGTACAAACGTGGGTAACAACTGTTTAAGTGCCAGACACACTGTACGAACGGCTCTACACACAGTTGCCTTTCCCACATGCTCTGAATCGCCCACACTGTACAAAAAATGGCCAGACGCAAAAAACCTAAGTGCTATGCACAGAATGTTTTCTGTGCTAAGCGCAGAGCCGCGGTTTGTCACATTTGCGATATGCGGTTTTAAAAGACGTGTTAAATAAACTAATGAATCTTTTGAAAAACGATAACGCTCTTCTAAATATTCATTAGGGTATGCAAACACATCAATACGCGGTCTTATAACCCTCTCCCGACGAAAAAAACCTCGTATAATTTGTGCTTCTACGTCCACAGGATCCTCGTCAAAAGGGCACGCCATGCTCACCAACCTTCTGAAACGAAGTTACACTGAAACATAACCTGCTCTCGAGCAGGTTATCTTCAGAGAGTCAGTTGCTATGGTTACATACATACCCAGAAAGTTACCTCTGTTTTTGGAACCGATCGTTGAGGTTATCCACGAACTTACCCTTAAACATACCCAGGTATGTCACATAACCTGCTTTTTGGAATACCCCCCTGGTGTCAGATTATATGAGAATGTGTTGTCTCATGCTTGCAGTTTAACACAACACATTTGTTTTTATTCATACCACAAAAGTTCTTTAGAAATGTTATAATATATAATCTTGAATAAGAGAAATGAAATTAATTGAGTAATCTGATATTTTTGTGGTAATAAAAATAGACCCTTTAAAATGATTTAAAATACATATATAATAATAACAATGAGGCAGTATATTATATGTTTATTATAACAAATGCCTACAGAGGGCGCCAGTGGCCTGGTGATTGTTGCACTTTACAGCAGATCAAATCCCTGTTTAATATTGGCCAAACAACATTTAATTCCAATATGTATTTAATCTTTCATATGTGGCCACTTTACGATAGAAATGCTACAGCTACTGTAATTTCTTGAACAAGAATATGTGGACATCAAAACATGCAAACTCAGAGTGAGGGTTTAAACTTTTATTTTGAAATTGTGCTGAACAGTTTGCACTTTTAGAAATATACTGATTAGAAACATAAACCTATTTTGGCCTAGGTTTATAAATGATTTACCTTACAAATCTGATGAAACGGTGCACACGGTGTTATTTAATTGAATTGACCCTTCGCCAAGAGTTTGATTGACAGGCGATCTAACCAATCATAATGCCGAATCCACCATTTTGTCTGACAAAGCAGTCAGGAGAGTTAGTAGATTAATAATGTAGGTGGACTTCAACTTCAAAAATGGTGTGTACTGACGTCTTTCTGCATTTGAAACAAAATTCCTTCTGATGTTCATTCATGTTTATTTGATGCTATAAATGAACTAGTAGGAAGTGATGATTGGTTCACGAGCCGCCTGAACTGAAGCGCTACAGCGATCTGTCAATTGCAATATAGGACTATGCTATAGAATGATTTTTTAAAATGGTTTTAGCACATTGTGCGGCCTGAACTGAATTGTGGGTTTCGTCACGTCACGTCGCTTCACTCGTGTTCCTCATGGTAGAAGTTGAAGATTTCTCAACTTTTCAAGCGCCAATGGAGGAGTCAGCCAATCAGATCACAGACGCAAGCCAATTGTGTTCATGCAACATCGGAAAGTAATGTGATTGGCTGTTGTCACTATGGCGGTCGCCTCAGCGCAAACTTCAGACACGCCTTCCGGCAAGCGTTGATGCCGACGCCCCGTGTGAAGCAATGTTGCCAATTTAACAATTTTGTCACTAGATTTAATGACTTCCCCACCCATTTTGAAACTTTTTTTCAAAAGATTAGGGACAAATCTATCAACTTCTTGGATAAACCTTATCTAAATTCTTATTTTGCCCACTGATCTATATTCATATTTATATACATCAATGAATTTGCCATTATGATCTATAGTGACATTTAGCTGCCAGTTTTAGCTACTTTCAATTCTTGTCCATGGAATGCGCTACAATATTTTGCTGGTTACGTGACACAGGTAAATAGCTTGTCATGTGGTTCTGATGACGCACGAAATTCAGATTAAGGACAGGAAGTGAATGTCCTTACTGGTTTAGACACTATTACAAGAGAGGTATAAACAGAAAATCATATGATCCTTACATTATAAAGAGGAGAGATTTTTCTACTGAATAGGAACATTTGCCTGTCATCGAGACTGTATGAGTTTTTGCAGACCTCACACTCCCTCATCGATGCCAAGCGGCCTTTACTTATGTGTTGTCTGAAGTGTGGCATAACAGCATTCACAGCAGATTTTTTCCATGGCCTTTTGGCTGTCCGTTTTCCTGCTTCCCTGATCCAGGTATTACATTAATAAAATTAAAATTGAATTAGGATTTAAACCCAACTTTACCATACCATTGTTTTCAGAGAGATTTGGTCCATCAGATGTGTCCTTCGGGCACAGTTTCCTCCTTTTCAAAGGCTCTGTGGATATGGATAGGCAAATCATCGTTTTACAATGCTTTGAGGTGTAAACCACTGGGCAATTCTGCAGTATAAGATGAATGAATGGCAACTCCAAAATCTCTATCTCTTTCTCTCTCATATTTACCTTTTTGTATAATGCATTATAAATGTATTCGTAATGCATGAATTATGCCTTGTAATGCACCTTTATAATGCATTTTATGGTCTCATGAATAATTGTTACAATACATTTTTTCATATATTCATGAATAGATATAATGCATTATGAATACCGTTTAGAATTAAGTATGTATGTACATGCAGACATAACATGCAAATATTGCTTTTTCTGTCTTGCAGGTCAACATGCACAAAAAAGTCATGTTTTTCCCTGGAAAAGTCAAGGTTGTGTTCCGTAAGGGACATCTCTGGCATGCTACCTGTACCTTCTTTCTACTTATTTCATGGTGCCCATTCAGAGTTTCAGTCAGAGCAAGGTAAAACAACTTGACAGATGAACAACATCATTTACAAAATTCATTTGTTCCTTATTATACTCCTGCAATGAGAGTTTAGAGAAAGAAGGACAAAAGAAGTGAGATATTTGCAGAATTAAAGGAGAGGTAGAAGAGAAGAAGCATATATGTATATATATGTGTGTGTATATATATAACATATATATATATATATGTGTGTGTATGTGTGTGGTCTAATAAGAAAAGGTCAAACTTATCCATTTTGTCGTTGTTGGTGTAATGTCAAGGTCAGAGTGACTAGTCAAATGTCAAGGATAGATGAAAATAGATATATACGAGGTGTTGTTTTGTGTATTGCCAAGAATCTGGCAATACGTATCATGATACAGGGGTTACGATACGATGTATTGCGATATATTGCCATACTGTAAGAAAGGCAATATATTTCGATATTTCTTGTTGTTGTTTTTTTTTTTTGAAAAATGTAATTTTAGAAAAAACGCTCATAAAGAACACACCACCATATGCATAAAACCTTACAAACAACTTTATTTTATTTAATCAATACAGCATCATTTGCATTTATATGACTAATCACTATTTTGTGCAATCTAAGGGAAAATAGTAAAGTACTGCAGGATTCTTTAGGTATATATGTTTTAAAGGTTCACAGTATAGCAGTTTTTAATTTCTAAACTATTTAACAACTAGTGCATAGTCCATTTCATGACTGAATGTCTGTTTGTTTAATATTTAATACTGTAAAGCTGCTTGCTTGCACGAATCTTGGATGTAAATAAATATCGATACAGAGTTTTTGAGAATCGATACAGTATCGTGTTGGGGAAAAATTTAATATGTCAATATCTGCTTCAAGCTATGCAAAACACCTCTCTGAGCTCAACAGACACAGCGTCTGTTGAAACCCAGGGGGTAACGATGGGACATCCAAACTGAGAGCTTTCCCGAACCAAGGGTGTCGGATAATTTAAATAAGAAGGGGGACCATTGTGTTTCTTGCTTTTAATTTAAAATAGTCTAAGAAAAAAGGGAAGGCCATTTGCGTGTGTGTTTGTTACCTTCATCCTGTATGGAAAAGTACTGAGGAGAGTTGCTCAGACATTTGGGGTATAAATGTTTGTGGGTTCTTTTGTGTCTTTAGTTCACACTCAGGGCAGACATTGTATGGTTGTGTCGACTGTGGACTCTTTCTTGCAAGAAATAAAATCTTTATAAAGTGAATTCTCCTAAGGTTTGTCTCTTACTAGTGATGTCAGCTAATTAATTTTTGCCGCAACAATCGCCAAACATAATATCGCAATAAATGTGACGTTCAAAGCATTTAATACCGATATCGTGTTAATTTAGGTTGTGACGGTATTGGCGATAACCACAACATTTAAAATGAATTGGATGCTTATGATATCATGACATGTAAATACTCCAGCGGCAGTACCTGGTTGAGCTCTCAGGTGGCAGTATTGCACCTTAACGCTGACATCTGTCAAACAAGAAGATGACGCAGTGCGCGCAGCTATACAAGAAGAACCATGTCATCAGAACTGGGAGTGTGAGAGGCTCTGTCCACACCCGAAAAAAGTAAAGTAACAAAGATCAAAGATTCCTTTTAGAAACACAACAGTACAGCGTTGAACCCGGAAACATTGATGTATGACGTCAGATTCGACAAGCGGGAATCTGAACCGCATTTCCCCAGAATCAGCAAAGAGTGTAGAACCCAAGAGGTGAAACTCGTATCCTTTTTGGGAAACAGCCACTAGATGTTCTTGTGAAGCGCTTTGAGGTACAACTTTTAAAGTCTCTGTAAAATAAAGTTTACTATTATATCACTTTCTGTTTGTTTGTGAGTCAAGTTTTCCTTTGCAAAGCAAATCGTGTTTGTTTGCCATAATTAAACATACATTATTTTTTCACAGTATTAACTCCATAATCTTTATATTGTATGCGTCACTTGAGTAAGTGTGGTTTTTGTCAAAGATTAAGGCAGCTGACAATGAAACCCTGATGGAGTGCACAGACAGGATACACAGGGGCAGTGTCCATTCAAAGAAAGGAAGACATTGTGCAGTAAGACGTCTCCTTTAATGTAGGCTCTCCTTGTAGATTTTTTTTTATTTAACTTTATTTATTTAACTTTTTGTTAGCTCTGTAGTCCTGCATGCTACAGTCAGGTTACTTCCCATGCTGCAACAAATCTGCTCTGGAATGAAACTGTATGGGCTCCTCGTGTTGGTCCAGCAAGAAACAGACATCTGAAAAAATCCACATTCAAACCAAAACATCGGACTTCCTGTTGGTCGGAGCTAATGACTGTAAATTAGAAAGTTGTCCGGCTTAAAGGCAGGGTAGGTAAAAAATGTATAAAAAACTTTTTTTCAAAATTTGTTTAAACTTTATTTATATATCAATACATAATTAAAATGTAAGTACTCTGAAAAAGAAAGTATAAAAATCGAGTGTGTGTAGACCTCTCACGACTGTTTTAAAGACAGCTCATTATTTCCATTCACTCCACCCCCTCCCTTCTGGGCTCCTTCCAAAGCCACGCCCCCAAAACACATGAACGCGCGACTCCGACCACTGAGCTGGAAGACGCATTATTTACCTGAGACGAGCGGAGAGGAAGGAGCACAGTGCATGTAGTGACATCATGTCAGAATCACATGTAATAAAAATAACTTTATAATTATGAAGATAAACATAATTTAATTCGCTAACGAGTTAGTTATCTATAAGGCAAAGCTAAAAACAGGTTGCATGATACACGTTTTTCCATTACCATCATTTACACTGTGATGAAGATGTAGTTCGTGTAAGATTCATAACATATACGTTGTTCTGCATGTAAGAGTTTCCATGATGAAAGCATTGTTGACTCTGATGAGGACTACACTCCAGAGACAAGTACCGCATCGTCAGCTCGAGGACAGGTCCGGGGTCGAGGGCGAAGCAGAGGAGGTCGTGCAAGAGGCCGTGCAACTAGGGTCCGAGGAAGTAGAGGCCGAGGACGGGGTGGTCGAAGTGCAGGGCAAGGAGCACTTCTTGGACAAGAGGACCTACGTCGAGTTTTGGATCTTCAAGCTCAAACAAGGGCATGTGAACAGGTATATATGATCTGGAGTGTAATGTGCACACAAGTCATCTCAGAGAACACGAAGCTATATAAAAATAAAATAAAAAATTGAATCATGTTGACAAATGTTCTGTGTAATCACACCAATATTTACATATTTTTATATAATTTGTAATTATATATTCCATTGCAGGCCAGAATTCGAGGACTGAGCCTGGAACAAGCACATCAAGTCCTGGAGCTCTGCCTGACGCGTGACCCAAGTCTTATGTTTGATGTTCTGGAAAGGATGTCAGAAAATGCCCTCTTGTGTCAGGGCAACCCCCTTGTTGTGTCTGCCAGCGGTGCAGAGGAATGGCCACATTTGTAGAACAAAAGTGCTGTGGACAACATCCCGATTATTGTATTTCCATACTGCCACACATGGAAGCCTACATTTTGGAAGAGGGTGTTCTGCGCCTTGCCAGACGTATCTGGAATGACATTCGAGCATTGACTGATAATCCAGAACCGGGACAGAGTAATAGACAGTTTCGTCATGCAGCATACAGGCAATTTGTAGTGTGGCAGTATGGAGCATTGGGACAGGGTCACAGAGTCGTGATACCAAGCTGCTGCGTCTGGAAGATACGCGATCGTTATCCTGATCCACTGCAACAGTACAGAGGTTTTATTCCTAGTAGAGTCTAGAGTGCTTTAGAGAACTGTCCCATCTATTGTGTGGATGAATACATGTACATAGTTTCTGTGTTTTACATTCTACAATATTAAAATTATTATTTTTTTGTTTGGTATACTATTTTCTTCGTTTATTTTTAAATAAAAAAATTTACTGAAAATGATAAATTAATTCTTTACACTTGCAATAGAAACCACATTTGATTACAAAACTAAATTTATGTATTATTTCGGCAATAACGACAACCAAATGTAGAATGTCACTTTTTAATTTCTGTATTACTAAAGCTAGAAACTATAATCACAAATATAAAAAACATTAGCACAATCAACAATAACACATATAAGACATTGGGTTTCCAGAGGTATCTTGGGACGTAGCATCACATCAGCTCTGGTCCTGTGGAGATTATTCATTGTTTCGGCAGCGATTGACCTATACAAAGAATATAATAATTATCTCTCTGACATGATTACCACATTTCAAAAACAAACACATTACTGTTAAATATTATAACGCTATATATATATAATCTATTATGGGAGAAGAGTTTTATTTGATTGTGTGTTTATCTTGGCCATAAATGATCGTTATTATACACCTTTTTTTTTTTTACTTAGTTTTCCAAAAATCATATTTACTACTACATTTGTCTTGGATGATAAAGTCACCCACGTGATATTTGGATTGTATCATGACTTTTATATAACCACTTTAGATTATAATAACAGTTTATGAGTTTGATATGTTACAGTTAAAATTGTGTAATATGTATTGTTGAAATTTAAATTCACATTAAATTTTTTTTTCAATAAATCCATATAGCTCATAAAATAGCTGGTACTACTAGAGGTACCAGTATTTAAAGAACTCACCTAACTCTCTGCTGACTTGAATTTGCAATAGCTCCAGTGTTGATGGAGCAGGTGCACCAGACAGTACGCCATGTTGACGGGGATCATCAGGTCTCCTGGTTCTGCTTCTAGGAATCCCCTTATTAGCTGATATCCGTCTTTATTCCACATCTGGAGAATGGCACACCCCTTTTGCTGCCCTGCCTGGATGCATAAACAATTATTCTTTTGTGTTAGGTAAACTATGATTATGTCAACAGGATTAAAAATACAATCATATATTTAAAAAAGAAATAAAAAGGTATGGAAGGGTAAGTTTTTATTGTGATCAGATGAAATGTGATTACTGATGCGGATTTATTATACTTACTGCATGAGTTTTTTTGCTCAAGTTTTTGGACCCATGCCAGACGTCCAGAGTGTGGTGGACTCCGCTGTCTCTGTATTTCCCTTTGTCTGGAGGACAAAAGCTAGGAATTTAATGCATACTCACCCAAAATAACCCAAAACAATATCATGTCATAATCAGAGTGATGTATTTTGTCTGTAACGAGTGCAGAAATTTGGGGTGCTTTACAAAAAACATAAAGACTATAGTAAAGATACTTACTGAAGAGAGCTGATATTTGAGCATCGGTACAAATTTCAGTCAAGTTTATTTCTTGACGGAGTGCCTCGAAGGTCTGTTGAAAGGCCTCTTTCTCCATTACAACAGAGTTCCTCATGGTCTCCCTCTTCTCGATGTTGACCATACTGATTATATGTTTAGTTTCATTTTCCATTGTTGAATATGTGCAATACTGTCCATCCGAGCATCACCTTTTATAAGGGAAAGCAAAAGAGCTAAACACTGTTCAACAATGACATACTCATTTTATACATACAGTATATAACTGCATAAAATCACTGGGCAACCGTAGATGAGATTAGCTCTGTATAAGGCCGGTATCTTTTACTAATTGAAGATTTTGTAAAACAAACAACACAAACATTTATACATCAAAGTGTCTGTTTCCATTTTACCAAGTGATGTTTAGTTACTGGTATTTCACCTATAGTGGGGTTGTCACCTTGACAGTGGTGCTGATTGTCGTTGACCCACACTTTGAGTCAATAGGGTCACATGAGGCAAGGTGTAAAAATAGGGTTATACATACAAATCTGAGGATCACATTCTATGCGGTTTAGCCATCATTCACACCTTGCCTCCTGTAAATGCATGGTAGATCAACAACCATCTTTTGAAATATTCTGTACTCTCTTTTAATAGATATCCTGTTTATTTGTGTGTGTATGTGAATTTACCTAAGGCCACAATAGGCCCTTTGGACTGTAGTTGGGCAATGATTTCAGCTCTCTTCTCCTTCCAGAATTCCTTTATGGTGTCCACACAGTATGAGTCTTGTATTCGGAAAAAAGATGACTTCTCCACCATCCCCATATTCGTAAATTTAAAGAGAAGTGAAATCTTGGCATAGTTGTTGCCAGACAGCAGTATGTTACACGCCAACATAAAGTCCCCAGCAAGCATTCCATATTTAACCCTTAAATGCACACCTCGGGTCTTTAGTGACCCGGGACGTCATTCACTACCCTCCTCCTCGTTCATTTTTTAAAGTTAGACATCAACCTTCTTGGTATTCCTCAATAAATTCATTATAAAGAATTTAACAAGAAAAAAATCATAAAATTATAAAAGAATGCCTATTTTTGTATTCATTTTTTGTAAAAATTGTATAGGGTCGCAAACGACCCGAGGTGTGTATGAGTGTACATATATTTTTTCTGCACAACAATAATTGAATCTTAGATGACGAAATAAGTGCAATGTCTGATACACAATGCTGAAGTGACGACTCATTCAGACAGAAAACGAAATAATAAGAAAAACATGATATGGCTCAGTGATTTACTGCAGAGCAAGTACTGAACGCAATAAAATATGACTGTAACTGTTACTGGATGGATCTGGTGAAGCTGTTAGCAATCGAAATATTGATTTTGAAGATGTTGAAAATTATATAGTTTTGAGAATACATTTGAGATCGCAAATTCGTGACCTCAAACATAAAACTAGCCCATTATTTGCTGAATTTACTGGGAAATGGGCTCTGAGGAGGACAGTGGTGATTGCATAAAACATCTGCTCAAACTGAGCCCTTTCAAGCTCCAAAAGGAAACAAAATATGATTTATTTTGTTCTTCTGTAATTGTTACTCTAATATCAGAGGAGTTTTATATTATCGCGACAGGTAGAGATCCTTCTGTGTTAGATATAGATCCGGGTCGATAAAGACCCGAATATGTAAGAATGATTGGTGAAACAGTCATGCATTTAAGGGTTAAAATTGGGCTGTGAAGACCATTTCCAAACAGTGTGACCATTACAACGTATCTGAAAAAGAAAGACAATTAAAAATATATATTTAACCTATATTACACATCTAAAACATTTCAAATTGTTCAAAACATGTTATCAATACAGTCACACAAAGTTCAGACTCACCCATTCCACAATTGCAGCTGTACCCCTGGAATGGATGTTGACCTCAAATGGTTCATGTGCCCCACACTCTGCATTTGTGTTTGTGTCCTTAGCAGTACACGTGTTCACAGGTAGAACAAGATATTCGGCAAGCAGCTTCAGACGACTGTGGTATGTTATAGATGCTGGCTGGCCAATTATGTCATCCTCAACCATGATTTTAGCAGTCTCTGGGACTGGATGCATGTCTGCAATAGTAGGGTCTTGGGAGTTGTCTTCGGCATCGTGCACAGTGTCCTCCATACTAATTGTTTGAAGGGAATTCAGACAAATCGGAGTCTTCAGAGCACCGCCAGTCCTGTTGTAACACAAATATTTAAAAAATATCTAGCAAACATATGAATAACTTCAATATAATAGTCATACAGTATTGAACCTACCGCACACAAATATGTGGCATATAGTCCTCATCATCACTGTCATCATAGTCTGTATCTATTTCCTTTGTTTCGTCTTCTTCAAATGATGACACAGACTTTGTCTCCATATCAGGACACCAGGTGTCATCTTCCCACTCGATACTATGTAGTAAAATTGGAAAATTATATTCAATCTAACAATATAATTTAAAACATCTATTCAGTCAACACAACAACTTACATTGAGTTTTTAATGTTGTTAAATTCATCTTCACTGATGACATCCAGATCCAGTGATAAAAGAGAAGATTTTATGTCACCATCACTGGTTGAAGTAATGATGGAGACAATAACTATAAAGTGAAGTTTGATAAAAAATGTATACAAATGTCTCACTAATCAATACCTTGCATCTAATTCCTGAATGTTTTTATCCTGTACGCTGCTACTATCCAACTCTTCAACTCCAGGGACTGAGAAGTCATCATCTCTGGAAAAATGACAATAAAAACAGATAAACATGTTGATTGTTATAAAAACTGTCACTCGTTCACTGAACGACACAACATACAAGTCTCACCGGTCAGAAAGCGACTCCGAGACAATAGTGGATACAGGTGGTGGTGGCATTGTAAATCCACTTTTCGATGGTGTGGACGTTGATATGTCTTTCTCATAACTAATAAAAAAAAAATTATACAAATCAACACAACAATTACATCACATTTATAAAATGTCTTGATTACAGATAAACAGAGTAACATACACTCAAATATCAACTCACAACTGCATTGCAGACACAAAATAATAACACACACATACAACAAAGTGTGTACGACACACACAGATACAAGATAAAGACATCAGTAAACATAGGTAGAGAATATAAAAACAAAACAAAGGCGAAAAAAAACGTGCAGGTAAACTTACAGGTGAACATGGTAAAAGAGTTAGACAGAGGGTAAATATAGTTCTAAGAAAAGTTCCTAGATGCGGAGTAACGTTAGGCCTACTATCTGTTAAACATGTATTTAGTTATCTAAAGCAAAATTATGCACAATTCAACACTATAGCTATCATCTATAGATTATTTATCGTCTCTACTACGGCTCGCTAAGTAATGTTATGTTAGCTATATTACGCAGCTACGTGTGCTAATGACACATGCTTCATGAAAAAATAAACAAAAAAATATGTATGATCAAAATACAAAAAGAAAGATTTACCTGTCTAGCAGAAATAAAGCCATCAAGGAGTCACTTTTCAGCCCCTTGAGTTCCCTCAATTCTCGCCATCGCTGGAAAGCCACGCCGATATTAACTCGCGTTTTATTTCTTTGTTTATCCAAAGACTTTTTGTTCATTGCCTTTTCTTGTACTGTTACTGTCTTCCTTTTTTGCCTGGTTTGCCTTCACTAACTGCATAGGCCGGTACTGTGAATTTTGCTTGCTGTTTCTCTGCCATTGTTTTGGTATTCCTAGGATCCGTGCCTCTTGAATTCCTCAAATCAAACGTGCGCGCGCAAGTGGGCAGGTCATGTGTGGCAACAGGGTGGTTGCCATGGTTGCGAGAGAGTGACAGTCGCCTAAGCCAATCCTATGTTTCGTCCCGGATGGAAATAATGAGCTGTGTTTAATACAGATTAAACGGTCTAGAGTCACTCGATTTTTATACTCTTTTTATCAGAGTTCTTACATTTTAATTATGCATTGATATATATATAGAAAGTTTAAACAAATTTGGAAGAAAGTTGTTTATAAATTTTTTACCTACCCTGCCTTTAATGAGATCAATATATGTATTACGAGTTTGGTGACTTTTGTCAAAAGGTGGCGCTGTAGAGTCCCTCCTTCCTGCCCGTTTCTGAGGCTTTGCCCATGTCTACTGGATGACAATCCTGACATATAAGTCGAGTTTCATGCAGTTTGAAGCATGCTAAGTGTCTCAAACCCATCCAAAACTAAAATTGAAGTTTGATCAGTTGCTATGTGGTGGATCCAAAAAGGCCAATATTCATGCATTTTATTTATATTTCATGTTAATAATTTATGGCTTATGATTTATAAATATTACTTTTGATTTTATATATTCATGTATTTTCATATTTTTTCCAAGTATTTACTCTTTATTGTACCCTTTATGGTTATTCTTATTTCATATTTAAGAGTATGTATGCTTGCTATATTCAATAGTTCTTCAAAGTGTCTATGGACAGTAATGTCCTATGTACAAACAGTCTGTCCATTACTGTATTTTATATTACATTTAAAGCAGTTTATATATGAACCACAAGAAAATGACATTCAACACTGTAGGAAAACATCCATCAAACCATATAAATGAACATAAATCTGGCCTTTTATTTGTACAAGATATTTGAATCTAAACTTGATGTTGTCACTATTTCTTCGGGGAGTTTTTCTCTGTTTTCTGAGAAGAAGAAAATCAAACAATGAACAATCCTCTGTGAGTTTCTGCTGTTTTAAATCTTGTTTCAGATGGTCTCCAAACTCAGCAGTATTTTATTGTAATATTGTAGGCATCTCTATTTCCTCTGGGTGCTGCGAGTCCTTCCTCCCTGCAAAATAAAAGCATTGACTGACCTCTCGTATGTGTTTTTACCATGATTGTTCCAGATCAGATGAGTGTGAATCATCAGATTGTGTGAAGCTCAAACTCACCAGGTCTTCTTGCACAGATGATCTGAAGAAGAATAACAGTAGGAGCAGCAAACACTGCCATCTCAACAATAATCACAATCACTGCAGGAAACATGTGTGGAAGAAGAAGAAGAAGAAGAAGAGAAACTGGACATGACTGAAGTCAAGGGGATTCAACTATGAACAGTTATTGATGAAGCATTTACAGACTGACTGATAGTTTAATGGTGTAAAGCTGTCATGTAATCATTTGAAGTGCTCACTGTAATAATTAAATATAGATTGATGATCCTTATAAAGATAGTAAAGTTATTCAGTCAGGAGCAGTGAGTGACAGACAGCAGCAGGTTTATTAGGCAAATATTCAAATGATCACAGAAGTACTGAGATATAAGTTTTAAGTTAACACTGATGTTTACGATAGCGATCAAAATAGAGCAAATACCTTTTGAAACGAACTTTGCATATCAAATAAGTGAGTGTTAAAAAAATTATTTGTCATTGAATCATTCATTCAAAAGATTTGTTTAAAATCTGTCCTGATTCATTCATTAATGAAATTATTAATTATTAGGCTTAAATGAAAATATTCTCACAGTGAGACCATACATGGCTACTCACTACCACTGTCAAATGATATTATATTACATATTATATAGGCCTAGACATCTAAACACAGGTAAAAACTATACACACCTTCACAAAGAAGTGAATTATATATTCCCCTGCCCACCTAATAAATATACTGCAATATAAATGGCTATAACATAGTTTTCAAATAATCCACATTTCCACAAACCATGGTAATTTACTACAGTGTATACATGGTAAATGTTTGTGGATTAGTGTGGTGATTTTGGGATTTAAAAACTTGTTTAATCTTCGAGTGATTCGTAGTTTGTAACCGAGAGGTTGTGTGTCGAATTGAAACACTTCTCATTGGATGAATATGATTGGCGGGCCGGCAGTTGACGAGCCCTGCTCTAAACAAATATAATGATGTGAAAATATACTAGATCAAAATACACACCACAAAAAAAAAAAATTATTATATATATATATATATATATATATATATATATATTGTCAAATCAGCTGTTCAGAGCGCTAAAGTTTCAGCAGTTTGGCGGTTTGACACACAATCCGAATCATGATTCGACACACTGATTCATTGTGCTCCGAAGCTTCCTGAAGCAGTGTTTTGAAATCGGCCATCGCTATATAAATTATTTTGGGGTTTTTTGCGCACCAAAAATATTCTTGTTGCTTTATAATATTAATATTGAACCACTGTACTCACATGAACCGTTTGAAGTTTTTAGTACATTAATGTCCCCCTGGATTCAATTATTTTATCCCTTAAAACTCATCTTTGATCACCAAAATGACATATTAAAAAAAAAATCAAGTGAAAAAAACTTCTTCATGCCTTAAAATAGCTGGAATGTAACTCTACACCCTTGCCTCATTTAATATACATGGATCAATCAATATGCAAATTAGCCCCGCCTCCAATCGCTCACGCCAGCTCAGAGAGTCTACTGTTGCTATAGTGACAAAAATTTGTTTGTGTTGTGGATATTTAAGAAAAAAGCTTGCTTAGCTTCGTATATTCAGTTTAACAGCTCTGAAACAGAACTGCTCATATTTTCTGACGCTTAAATTGTGTTTTAAATTATGAATTGCAATTATAAAATGCCTTTGCAGAACAGTCTGAATCCACTCGCATTCGTTTGGACTGCTCTCACTGAATCACCTGAAGCGATTATCGAGAGTATCAAGAGAACAAGCAGCCGTTTTCCTCTGTGAACATGCGCTAAATGGATGTTTGACAGATTTATAAAAAACTTTCAGATGAAATCCTGCAGGCACCCGTGTCTTCTCCGTACATGAAATAAACGCACATCCTTGAATGAGCGCGGATTTCCAGCGTATTTACTTGAACTCATCAGGTAGGCTAATATCTATGGTTTGATCCATTCCAGAGGCGCCAAAATCTGAATTTATAATGGACTGAATATCTCTCTCAGATCTTGAACGCTATGCGCTCGCACGGCTACTGCAAAAGAAATGACAAGCATTACCAAGACATTATTTCTATTTTAATAGCAAACAGTATGTTACTGTCAGATTGTGGCCATTTTTAACAGCCAGGTTTTACAGTGATTGTAATCTAAATAAAAATGAGACAGAAGTTAACTAAACAAGAAACACACTGTCAAGTAAAACTTCCACCAAAAGGAGAGAAAGTAGAAGATATGTTGTCAGACTTGTTTTCACTCAAAGTATTTTCTTTGGAAATTCTACCTATTAGTACCACAAACAGATGGTAACCAGTTTATCTCAAAACCTTTCTTGTCGTTCTGTGTCTCAAACAGAAAATCTCTATCATTAGAAGTAGACAGTAGTGTTAAAATATTTTCATCTTTTGATAATATAAGATATGCTGATGTTGATTGTAGATTGCAGAGTTGTTTTTGCGTTGATGATTTTCTTCACTGGAGCAGAAACCCATCCTGAGCCTCCTCAAATCCACTTACAGACAAAACAACAACAACAAACATTATTGTCATTAAATGCTGTTGTCTTTTTTCACCAACAATATCTAAACATCCTTACACTTACATCCTTTCAAAAAAAGGTTAGTTCAATACATTTTATTTTCATAGAATATATATGTGTGTATGTAGAACATGATTAAAGTTTCATATGCAGAACATTTTAGAACATGTCCATAATTTAGGAAGCAAATGGTTCTCACCTGTTTGAAGAATGTCCTGGAAACACTCACAGAATAACACAGCACTCAAAACCATCACTGCATCCACAATCTTCACAGACCGGGCTTATACCATTGACATCCTCAGGAGTCACTTTCACTGTGGGTGATGTTTTTTTATTTTTATGGCAAGAGCATTTGCATTCTTTTTTGTAGTAATCGTAGGACGTCCTTTCGGGAACACTTGTAGAATCCATTGCTTGTCTAGCTAGCTGATTCGTTTCAACCTGATGGATCCGAAATGGTCAATATTCATATTCATGCACTTTTATTAATATTTATTTTTAATCATTTATGGCTTATGATTTATCAAGTTTTACTTTTGCTTTCATATATTTATGTACTTATACTTTATAGATTAATTCTTATCATATTTTCAAGTATTCACTGGTGATTGAGTATGCTTGTTATATTCAATTGTTCTTCAAGTGTTCTGGTGTGACGGGTCACACTGACACGTTTGTGGTTAGACATTGGACGCCTGCCAAATACGGCAGAAATGGTGTTTTTCAGAATTATTGCTCATTTGAATCTGATCAGAATATGTCTGTTATTTTTCCTGATGACATTTAAAAGGGTAAGATTTGCAAAATTCCCAAAGGGGGTCAAAACAACTCTTATATCTATTTGTGACACTGGGTAAAACCATTTAACCTTTTCTTTTAGAACAAAAACATCAATTTGAGTGGGATGTAAATTTCCCTGTATGCTCATGGTATAAAGCTGCCCGGGTCATTGATAATTCAGCTTTTTTTTCCTCCTTTGCTCTCCTTGGCTCTTACTTCTTGTCTCTTATCTACAAATGTCTTAAGTATTGCTCTTTTTGATCTTCATCTATTAGATACAATACTCTGAATTTTACAATACCCTAAATTTTATTATTAATTATTGACTGCTTCTTTATGGTTGTTATTTTACCTTTTGGTTTTATTAAGTATTTTCATTATCGATTAAAGTTTGCGTGTGAGGCTAAATTTAATTGTAATGAATAAATAATTTTTCATCAACTTTATCTACTGCCTGGATCTCATTTTCCCAAGTTTCTGCATCAGTTTTGGTGTTTCCGCCCGGTTCGGGTTCTTTGGAAGATGCACTGCAAGGATTAAAAGAGAGGTGAGTAGAAAAACCCTCTGTCTCTAGTCTGCTGTTTTTCGAATTGTTGAGCCTTGAAGCTATCTGCTGTAATGAGGATGTGATATTTCAATAATTTTGGACTGCAGCCAAAGAAATAATCACGAATCCGGGACCCCGATGAGTTTAATTACTGAATATTCATTGTGATTGGTGTTGATATTAAATTATCAACTGAAATATTCAGAATCCGGGGAGAAAAGTGAGGGAGCGCTCTGTTGCGAGGATGACAATTGTTGTTGTTTAATGTTTGATATCAATATAAATTCTACCGTTTGCATCCCCGTAAAGGATAATCCTCGGGTGAGACTGTGTTTTTGAGTAGATTTATTGAAAGTCTGTGAAGTCAACTCGTGTTTTTGGGTAGAAGCTTCTAAAAAGGGCTCTGCAGTTACGATAACAGGAGAAGACTGGCCTTGCTGAATTATTGAATTGAGATCCATTGGCAAATAATATAGCAATTTTTAAATTTAAATCCAAGAGAAATTTGAAATTGTCTAAATCCAGAAAGCAGAAATTTAAAGTGTGCAAATTTGTAGAAATTATTGTATGAAAAGAAGAAAGAAAAATCATTAACATTGTGTTCAACCACAAGTATTTTGAGTGTTTTATCTAATAGATGAAGTTATATTCGGTCATGACCTATTCTTTTGTGATCTTGCAAGGCACTAAGACCTAAAATGCTAAATAAATAACTTTTAAAATGTCCTACATAACTCGATCTTGTCAGAGTGGGTGTCAAAGCAGAGCAAAGCAGAGCATTATTCTTGTATGTGGATGTCCGTCTTATAAAGGAGATTGGACTGTAAAAGGCTTAAAAATTCAACTTACGGCTATCTATCTGCCACTCACTATTCCCTCCAAGTCACTTTGATGAGGTGAAGTTAGTTTCGAGTTCCTGTTCTGCTCTGTTCTGTCCCAGCTGTGTTAGATCGAGTGAGTGTGCTGCTATCTTAAAGTGTGGTCCAAATCTTAGTGATATGATATGTACAATTGTACCTCGATAAGTCTGCTGATTAGTTTTGTTTTGTTATTATTATTTTATGCATTGTCTCAGATAGGTTAAAAGGTTAAAGGAAAATACGATATGCATGAAATGTAAAGCTAGTCAAAAAGAGAAATCAATAAACAGTACAATATTAACTGAATGAAGCAAAAATATAGGTTTAATATATTCTGTTATCAGTGATCTGAAGATGTCTGAAATATGTATTGAGCAGATTGCTCATTTTCGGTTGTGATAACAGTTTATGTGGGGTCAATTTGATTTATGCCATTCTCTGAGTGTTCAATTTCCAGAAGAAGCTGTCCCAACACCAACAAGAGCGAATGGACTGTGCATGCCAGTGGGGGAAAGAGACTCAAAGACCCAGGCTGCAGAGAAACGCAGGCACTCGTTGATGGGCTTCAGCTCACCCCTGATTCCAGCTAAACCCTGAAAGAGGAAGCTGACACTTCTGAGGGCTGACGACGAAAAGACTGAGTTAATGCAGAAACAACAGATCCTGCCATGATGCAGAGAGAGAAAGACGGCTGCATTCAGAGTCAACCTCATGTTCCACCTGGTCCTCATGACAGACTGAGAGACCCAACGTACTGGATGAAGAAAGACACTAAAACTGCCAACAGGCTCAACTGACTAACTGACCATACGAGTGGGGGACTTCCCTCTCTTCCTCGTGTGTGTGTTCAGGTACTGCCTTTACTGTGATCACTGCAGAGAATGCTTCAGAATTAGACTTGTCATCACAACTTACAACTTGAGTCTCATAGCAGTTCTTGATTTTGTTAACCTCCTGCACTTTCCTGTCGATAAGCACCAGTCCAACCCTTTATGAAATGAAATTTAAGTGATTGCTTGACTCACGTCCAGTTAAACTGGGTTTGGACTTAGTTAGAGGATGTTGTGCAATGAAGAGAGTTTAGAGACTGCTCTCAGGACAGACATGTGTGTTACAGAAGTCTCTTAAATAGAATATGGATGGTAGAGATATGATATTAGTCACTCCATCTTGGCTAATAGATATTTATTCTTTATAATGAGAATAAAAAAAACTGTAAAATCAAATTATTTCATCACAATGTTGTCATCAGAGATTATGATTATGGTTAATCATGGATCCAAAATAATGAGATCTCTAGTTTTTTTATTATTAGAACAGCTCATGAGCAACTGTAGAAAGATACTTTTTTTAATACAGATGAATAATAAAATATCTTTAAGAATAAAATATATTTAAGAAGCTTGTTCTCTTAACTGTGGCATGCCTAGGCTTGAAATAATATTTCTTTAAAATTGGTGTTTGTTTTTGCGGTGTTAAAATCAATTCTATTGCGACAAACGTCGTCTGACTAAATGATTTCAATTTTAAAAAAAACCTAGACACTGTTTCACGGGGAATGCCACAGTGCCTATGTTTCATCATTTCCAACATCGTCGAAAGAGTTTTATTCGATTGGACTCGGTGGTATTCCACCCTTAACAATATATATATTCCCCATTCAGTTCACTGTTTGCTTATGCAGTGACAAAAAAACAATTGATACTCTGGCCAGAGACATAAAAGTGTGTGTGTCTGTATTCAAATTTTCTAAAATGGGCACATTATGTGAATTATGCCTAATGAAATAATGGTCATGGATGAATTTGGCTAATAATCCTGACCTGGGTTATTTTGGCAGAATGAAACAATGCCACACCTGCGCAGGTGAATAACTTTGGGAAAGCAGAACAAGCAATCTTGTCCTGTTTACCCCACATCTAACTTTCCTTTTCTCTCCAGCATGTCATGATGGATTCCACTGAATGAACTGATTCTGTCTGAATGTATAATGTAATGCCTTGTGATTGTTAACATGTTGAAGTGTTGAGTGTTATCCAGGTAGAGGAATTTATATTATTGTGTGAAAATAAGAAATACTTTTTACTTATTTAATCAACAAAGGAAATAATATTACAATAAATTAATTATGTATGATATTGCCAGATGAGGGAATATCATGAGTGTCTGAACAGCCCTGGATAACCCTCACACCAAATCCGAATGAATTTCCACAGGTTTTGTTACCCCAAGGAGGACTGGACGGGGTGATGTGTAAATATATGTTGTCTCTAACAAAAATTTCAGGGTCTTCATTCACAGGTCAAAGCCGTGCTGTTGATTGCTGAAATTCATCCTACTAATCCGAGTGCTAATGTATTGTTAATCATGTGAAAAACGACAATGTTGTTTTGTTTTGTTCTTTTGTTTTCCTTTTGTGTCCGTTATATCTTCTCCATGTCTAGGTTCAGTACGAGTAGATGTAATCAGGAGATTATGTGTGGTATTTTCATCAAACCAGTTCTTCTTCCTGTGTGACGCCTGATTGTGACCACTGGAAAGGAAGTGTCCATTAGGAGGGTCAATGAAGAGAATGAGTAAACTCAACTGGTGGCTTAAAAGCCCAATGTTTGCTCCAACTGATCAAGAAGAACCAAGGAAGGATCGACGAGCACCTCAGTGCTTATCAACACAAGGGGAAGTCCACAGAAAGACTGATTACATCCTCCTCCTGCTGCAGCACAGAATGGAGGGATTGAGACTCTGAAGGATTGAGTTGTTTAGGGTTATCAAATGATATATAGTTGTTTAATTTGTCTATTTGTGTGATACATCTGATGGCAAATTAATTTGATTCTTTACTAAAACTGGCTAACAATTTAAGACTAATGGAAGAAATTTCATCCGCCTGATAGTTGCGGTAAGTCCTCAACCCAGCAAAAGTCCAGGGGACGTTCGGGGTCGGGTTTTTCTAGTGGCCCTCGTCGGTCCAGCCTGGTGAAGGCTTCAGGCAATATATTATGCAGTTAGTTGGGGTTAGAGAGGCACCCGCCGCTTCATTTAGATGTGATGCTTTATATTTAATTTATTCGACATCCATTTTCTATCTTTTAAATATTTTGTAATATGGAGTCCTTAAGGACTCAAGTGGGGGAATGATGCATCCAATGGTCAATATTAATATTCATGCCTTTTTATTAATATTTATGTTAATCGTTTATGGCTTATGATTTATCAGTTTCACTTTTGATTTCCTATATTTATGTACTCATACTTTATATATTAATTCTTATCATATTTTCAAGTATTTACTTGTTATTGTACCCTTATGGTTATTTTTATTTTATATTTCAGAGAATGCTTGTTATGTTCAGTTGTTCCGGTGTGACAGGTCACGCTGACACGACTGTGGTTAGACATTGGACGCCTGCCAAATACTGCAGAAGTGATGTTTTTCAGAGTTATTGCTCATTTGAATCTGATCAAAATATGTCTGCTGACATTTGCAAAATTCCCAAAGGGGATAAAACAACTATTTTTGACTCTGGACCAGTAGATGACGTAATGGGTGAAATTAACCTTTTCTTTTAGAACAAAAACATAAATTTGAGTGGGATGCAGGGCTTGACATTAACACCCGCCAAATGCGGGTAGATTTCAGCTGTGGCGGGTAAGACAGCCACTCCCACTAGCCACTTTGGCGGGTTGAATATAATTTCAGCCTACAGCCAAATGAAAAATAGCCAAGATCGTCGTATCACAAAATTACAATTCAGTCACAATTATTTATTGATTAACTTGCGGTTAGTGAAGGCGGGATAGGCGGAATCGCGCTGAATGACACAACAGAAGCGCTCGCGTGCGCGCTTTCTCTGTCGCGCGCGATCAGTTCTCCTTGCGCCTGAATACACGCACACACGGATGTCAAAATGCATCGTGTGGAGTATCTCGCGTGAGTACAGTCGGCTATGGCTTACGGCTAAGTGGGTAAAAACTGGATATGTGTCAGTATATGACGTCCATGCATTCAGCAGCCCCCAAATAAATACCTGTCTGTCATTAATGTTAATCAAACATCAAAAATGTTAAATAAATGTATACATGTATGCTAAATAAACATATGTATCTGAAAGAAAAAATATATTTTTTTAAATTACTATTTGTAATTTGCTTCTAAAATAACTATACATACCTGATATATACAATGTACATAGTCTTGATTTGGGTGGTCAATCTGCATTTGTAAGTTTGAAAGGGTTTTAAATCTTGTAAATGAAGTAAAATGACTCAAAATCAAGTAATTTAAGCATGCCAGAGTCAACTTTAATCATATAAAATGTAATTTCCCAACAGCAAAATTGTGGCCAGTGAAAATGCTGAGTGGCTAGTAACTTTGGAAAACCACTAGCCACATTGGCTGGTGAGCAAAAAAGTTAATGTCAAGCCCTGGTGGGATGTAATAAATAATGTAATGAATAAATAATTTTTCAACAACTTTATCTACTGCCTGGATCTCATTTTCACAAGTTTTTGCATCAAAACCAAAAAAAAAAAAAAAAAAAAAAAAGGGTTCCAAAAAGGAAGAGCGTGAG
The DNA here is from genome assembly GCF_018812025.1 of Megalobrama amblycephala. NCBI lineage: Eukaryota > Metazoa > Chordata > Actinopteri > Cypriniformes > Xenocyprididae > Megalobrama > Megalobrama amblycephala. The sequence goes on along the minus strand of NC_063044.1, from coordinate 17,046,707 downwards.
ACGGAAGTGAGCGAGACGAACGCGAGCACGAGAAAAAGTTAGTTTTGGACACAAACGGCATTGCGAACTCATTGACGCTCTTCTTTTGATTATATTTTTCCTTCTATTTTCCGTATTCAGTCGTAATTTTTCCTCCTGTTTTTGATAGTTTATTTTTGGACATTTTGCAGTGTTTTCACTTGGAGACTTTGAGATTCTTTTTGGATGGACACTTGCATGGACATGAGAACTGATAACTGAGTTTGCACGAGTGAATGGACCCGAATTACGGTGTTTTTGTTTTGTTTTTGAAGGGACTGTCTCGTTTATCAGAAACGTTTGTGAAGATATATATATATATTTTAACATTATTTTTTTCCCCCTGCCTTTGTAGTAAAGGAAGAGATTTTCTTGAACTGGTGACTATTTGTTTGATTTAATTACCCTGCCATATCTGGACACTCCAACACCAGCCCAGTTCTACTGTGAGGTAAATCCTTAACTCTGGGGTTGTGAATCTCACATATGAAAATATCCAATGTGGAACGAAACATCTGTAATGTACTTTTGAGTGAACCGTTTACCTTCTGAGCATTCATTCTATCAGAACTGTTATTGGGTTTTTTTCTATTTTTGAGTATTATTGTTGAAAGAAAAGAAACAAGTTTGGATCTGAACAAAAGTTTATTTATTTTTTATTTATTTTTGTACATTTATTGATAAAATCATAAGACACGTGAAACAAAGAATTTATTTCATGACTGCTGTTTCCTTTATTTTGTTTAAACATTTAAGAACAAAAGTGTAAAACGTCTGTTATCTTGGAGTAGGGGCATTCCTACTGTCTTGTGGGCTGGTGGAGGGGAAGAGGGGTTATTTTATTAAATTCCAGAGCCTCAATCCTCATCAGTCGCTGTTACAAAAGACGAAACAACATTCACAAGACAGATAAAAAACATACTTTTATATATTTAAGTATAGGAATTAATTGTACTAGGGGGTGGAGACCTAGATCTTGTCAATCCCTAGTCGTCCAAGATATATTGCAGCACAAGATAAATTCACCCCTTGTAGTGAAATTTCCCGCTACAAAAACATATATCAGAAATCCTGGAATAAAGATGGCAATATGGCCTTGATTTGCTTTTGATTAATAGATGCTTTGAATAATGTGTGATGGAGTGAACATGTGATATTGTGTGAGACATTTAATGACATTTTGTTTTTGTACAAAAAGATGGACATGGACTTGCCAACAACAAACTTCAGCTACTGTAGCAGTCCCTTAATATATGGAAATATGACACATAAGAAAGCTGTTCTCAGATCAAAAAATTACATTTTTAGTCAAAGATTTTGGCATTTTTAATGACGTTTTTTTATTTACTTAAAACATTTTTATAACAACAAAATGTTATCTCTTTAAACAGGCAGTGGCCATCAAATCATTAGCACAAATGCATTATTTGAATGTCTGGAATCACTGTAGTTTTTTTTAAGAAATTAATTTCACAAGGATGAAGTTTATTCAACAAGGATTAATTAAATAGATTTAAAAAAGAAAAAAAAAGACATTTCTAATGTTACAAAAGATTTGAATACTGTTCTTCAGACTTGCTGATCTGTGAATCATCAGCTCACGGTTTCCTGTTTTCAGCACTGATAATAGCAGCTCAGAATGATTCTTGATCATCAAATCATCATATCAGATTGATTTCTGAAGGATCATGTGACACTGAAGACTGGAGGAACAGGAATAAACAGCCATTTTAAATATATTAAAATAGAAAACAAATCACAAAATTACTGTTTTGCCTTTAATGATCAAATAAAGCTTAAACATAAAGAATTGTATTAATCCTTTTGAAGAGCAATATCATATCAAAATGAACAAAAGCACAATAACAGAACTGATATCGGTCCTCAAAAACATGTACACAGGTTTATTTCAGTTGTTACAAGCAGTGATGAACTCAATGATAATAACTAATAAAATACAGAGTTTTAAAACATGGCAAAGGAAGAGCAGAACGAGCTGAACTCATTGTAGACGATAGCTGAAGGTTGTTACACAAAGTGTCTGTCATTCAGTTACAGACGACTGCACAAATCCAGCATACTAATGACAACATTATGAACTGTTAGCTAGAAGAAAACAACTGTAGTTTAGGCGTAAGTCAGCCGCCCGTGACGCTGAGAGTATAGTTATCTTTATGGAACAATCCACTAATGTCTGGAGATTCAGTGTGAACTAATATTCTCAGTCGCACGTGCAATCGCGCATGTCTGCCAAACTCATTAATATTCATGTAAGCTCCGCCTTCAGAATAGCTGTTCTCACTGTCCAATGACAGCGCGTGTTACATTCACAGTGACAGAGGATTGGCTCTTCACACTGAGGTGAAAGCTGATTGGTTGCTCCACGTGTGTCCTGACCAATGGCGTTTTTAACTCGACTGACAAACGGATAAAGAAAAGCAATTGGCCAATGCTTTTAAAAAGAGATTTAAAATGATTTATTAATGTACGTTTAAAACATGAATCAAATAAACAGTTTTAAATGTGTGTATTTATTGATGCGTGTAAAAATGTCCATTTGTGTTTGAATGATTAAATTGATGAATTGATTGTTGATGTTATTTTTCAGTGGGTTAGTGGATCTAAATCTGTAAGTGTCACTCCTGCTCCTCATAACGACACCACATGACACAATATACATGAGTTCAACATTTATTACAATATTTCAACATTTACTTCATCATGTGATTCTGAGTCATTAACACACATTTATTGTGTCCTGATATTTCAGTGTTAATGTCATGAAGAGACTCTACAACAGTTTCACTGATGATCCAGTAATTATAAACCTAAACCCAGGATAGAGCGGTTGAGTGAATGTGGTCTGGACTGTGTGGATGAGGATCATTGTGTCTCCAGAGACGCTGTAGAAGGACAGAGTTCCTGCACTGTGATCCACATACACTCCTACTCTATAGTGATTCTCCTCATTCACTGTTCTGCTGATGATGGGCTTTACAGGGAGATCAGTCTGTATGTTATTGTGTCTGAATGAGTAACTGTCAGGAGAGCAGATCAAACTCCAGGACTGATCATTAGATCCAAACCAACACTCATCACCCCATCCCTTCCTGCTGATGCTCTTATATGACACTGATATAGACACATATCCTCTCCTCTCAATCTCCCAGTAACAGAGTCGATCACACACACTCTCTCTACACAACACCTGCTCCCACTGATCAAATCTGTCTGGATGATCAGGATACGACTGTGGTGTGCCAGTGTAAGTAATCACTGTGTTCCTCTCAGACAGACGGAGGCGTTTATTCACTGTGTTCAGATCCAGAGTGATCCGATGGGAATCTGATGGAGATAAAACACATCACAATCAGGAATCATCAATCTGTCCATCTTTTAATCTACACTGTAAACATGATTTCTGCTGCTTGTTAAATGAACTTCATTAAAATGAGTTAAAGCACACAATTACTGCACATTCTGTCCTGATTTAATGGTGTAAATCCACTTAAACACGTCAAACTGAAGTTGACTTCATCATTATTGGTGTTGAACGAACTGAAACTGGGCAGTTCCCAGCATGCTTTGCTCTGGTCTGGAGACTTTAAAAATAAAAATTATAATGTTACTTGATTTTTGACACCATTAGTATTGTGATACTTTTGTTTTTTCTCTCTTTTCATTTCAATTATGGTGTATACAGTGTTTGATATAGAATGATACGTAATCTTTAAATTCTTTCACTCCTGTTTCCCTGAAGTAGCATAACCAGGTGATTGTTATTAGACTAATTAACTGCTGCTCAAGATGAACTTTCAGTGTGTTTGCTGTTCACACCCTGACGAAGGCAATAGGTGTGCAGCTTGTGTGTATCACCTGTTTTTAAGTAACAGCCGAGATGAAATAAAGGCTTTTTAACATTACTTTTCGCTCAATTCGAGTGCCTTGGATTACCTACTATTATAAGTAAATAATTGTGTGTTTGACAGTGAACACTCTCACAGAAGATGAGATAAATAGACGAGATGCTGTAAATGTCTTGAAATAATGTTTTCTGGATGTTCAGGTTCTTCCTCTCAGTCTTTATTCATCTTTTTCCATGGTTTCTCAACAGAAATTAATAAAAGTTGATTATGCCAGTTGTATCGTAACTGTATAGTATAGCGGGACACATTGTAACGCAGAACGAACCCTATCTGGATTATAAACCTGGTCAGTGTCTTCTGATAGTTACTGAAGCATTAAAGAGATGAAAATAATATCAGATTTGTCTCATTTTACATAAACACAAAAAATATAGATGAAAAATTAGCTTAAGTAATAAATTAACTTTTGCTCTTGTTAAATAAAGGTTCAGTGATATCTCACAAAGATTTCTGAATTTTGGTGCATTTTTTTCTCTGTATTTTGTCTATATGGCTACTAGTAAATAAGTTTGTTCATGCTAGTGTGTGTTGAAGTATTTAAACCACGTGTGTTACAACTAACCCCGCATTACATGATTAACGAACAACAAAGCCTCACTTTCTTTCCAGTCACGTGAATGCTTCACTTTGTGCATTGAATGTTTGAACCCAGACCACTACCAAGTTCAAAACCCTTTACTAACATTTTAAATACATAACAATATACACTACCGTTCAAAAGTTTGGGATCAGTAACATTTTTAATGTTTTATAAAGAAGTTTTGTCTGCTCACCAAGACTGCATTTATTTAATTACAAAACAGAGTAAAAACAGTAATATTGTGAAATATTATTACAATTTAAAACAACTGTTTTCTATGTGAATATACAGTCAAGTGTAATTTATTCCTGTGATCAAAGCTGAATTTTCAGCATCATTACTCCAGTCTTCAGTGTCACATGATCCTTCAGAAATCATTCTGATATGATGATTTGATGCTCAAGAAACATTTATTGTTTATAAATATATAAATATAAAGTTCAAACGAACAGCGTTTATCTGAAATAGAATCTGTTGTTACATTTTAAATGTCTTTACTGTCACTTTTGATTGATTTAATGCATCCTTGCTGAAAAAAAAATAATTTCTTTAAATTCTTCTAAAAAAAATTAAAATATAAATTCTTACTGACGTATCTATCTATCTATCTATCTATATATTACATTGTCATATGTTCTGTCATATAACCGGTAAAACAATAAAGTCACAGCACAATTTACTTGCCTTAAACAACTCAGTAGGTATTATTAGTATTATTGTAATGATTGTTTTTGCTGTTACATTTATTGCCAGACTTTAATATGTGAATTATTTTATCAGAAAACTGAACTCGTTTAGCGTCGTCAGGCTTTTATTTGTGCTTAACGGATTAAACAGCGGAGCTGCGCACTCAGGTTTATGGCTGCTGTAAATGTCACCTGACACAAGATGGCGCTGTTTTCAACACTCTTGATGCTCTGAAACTTTTTTCCTGAAACATTCAGAGAAAAGCTTCAAAGATTTAAGAGCTCATTTCTCCATCCCTACTCTAGTTTAGGCCTTTGGCAAATGTTTCAATCAAGTGTATCTGTTTTAGAGAGCGTTTAAACATGTTGAGCTTGTTTTGTTAAATCTGTAATGTCATTTTTTATGTGTGGAAAAAGCGACGAAACTAAACTATCCAATCAGATGCATCCAGTCATGCACACACATACACACTTTTGACTTTACAACACACGAATACACACCTTTATTTATTCTCATTCTCTCTTAATATGTCATGAGTGTACGCAGATAGATTTTAATAATCAATTTAAAAAATAAAAACGGCATTAATTAGCGTCTCGCAGTGGCGACTGCGGCTGTACGCACTGAATCATGTGACCCTTACAAAGCTGGATGTTGGTATTCAGATACTCAGACGTTCAGCCACAAATCTTTTCATCATTTATTATTTAAAGCGTTATTAAAGTGAAAACCATTATAATAATTTAACACCACAGTGTGTGTTACTGGTTCACAGGGAGTGTGTTTCTATAAACACATTTTGATTTCAGTTTTTGTCTTGTGATGATTCAAGGCGAGTAATTAGAAACCTTTATTTCTTCAGATATGAATCTAGTGCTGATTCAGCTGTAAAGACTATAAAGTCATTATTTAAATCAATGTTAGTTTAATGTGTTCAATAAGAGTGTAGGGGTCAAAGTTCATCATGCTGAATTCAACCATAAAGCATCATAAAGCACAACTGTGTCATCATTCAGCTCAGATCAGTTCAGTTCAGTTCAGTGTGAAATCACTGAATGATCCTCAAAGTTCATCAATGATCAGCTTCATTCAGCTGTGAGCAGCTCTACAGAAAGAAACTGTGTCATCATTCAGCTCAGTTCAGAGTTCATTCAGTTCAAGATCAGGACTGATGGAGTTCATCAGTTATCAATCAAACCTGAATAAGCTCTTATGAAGCGTCACTGATATCACTCAGATCAATATAAGAGTCTTTTAAACTCAAGCCGAGCTTAAGATCACAGTGGCATTGAGAAAAAGACGCTCTGATGCTGGTTTAAGAGTCAAAAGTGATGCTGAAGATGTTCCTGAAACTCAACTATAGTGAGAAATCTCTCAAAGCCTCCTAAAGAGTGTGTGTGTTACTGCCCCCTAGAGGAACATGATGAAGCTGATCTGACTGAGACTGATACTCAAACATTAATACATTCATACAGTGTTCAATCTCATCTTCACAGGGAGTGTCTTGATACTTGCACCTGAAAGATCATCTACATTCATATATTTATGTCGTTTGTAACTCAGGATTAACCCTAAACCATGTGACGTGAGTGACACAAACATTTGAGAGGCTGTGGGGAGAGGCAGGGGAAGTTTGGCTCTCATTTCTCGGTTTCATGTTGAAAGTTGTGAATATTTAGATATATTGACTTTGTTCATAAATGTGTTCATCTTACGGGCAGCATTTAAAACAGCATGAAGTGTGAAATCTACTGACCTTCTGATAAAAGTTGATATATTTCACATATTTACCATATCTGGAGGGGACTTACATGTTTAAAAGCTGTTGTTGAGTGTTATCTGATTACGCTTATGTTGAAGTTTCATGAATTTAAAATGATTAGCCTGTAAATGTTTGTTTCACCCGCGTCACGTTGCCCGTTTGGGGTATAAATCAGCTGAAAACACAACGCTTGTTTGGCAATGCGTGTCACAACATTATAGCCAGATTTATTCTCTCATAACTTTAAACATTGAACAATAAGTATAATGCCTATTTATGAATATATTGTGTAATATCTAATACGCAAGTTTCTAGGCCCTATAAATGATCAATATGACCAAAACTTTGCTGAAAAACTTGTTGTACATGTAGTGATATGAACTCTAGTATTGTTGATCATTAATATCATTAGTTATCATTTGTTAAATATGGTTGTTGTTTTAAATGAATATGAAAATATATTTGTATATAGTGCTGTGCAATGATGCCAAACATCACTTAGACCTGCAGACGCTGGCGGGTGACGCTAGAGGGCGATCGAGAGCCGCAGGACAGGAGCTTCATTTACAGATGAAGAAGTCACTGAATAACTCATTCCTTGCTCTGTTTGTGTGTTTTTACAGGTAAGATGAGCGATGTGGCATCACAGTGTCTGTTTATATGATAGTTATATGTCTTAGTTTGATGAACTTGCATATTAAATCGATAAATTTAGCTCCATCAGCGGTTGAGATGCGGTCGGTGACTCCGCGTGAGGCATTACGACATAATTTTTGTTCAACAAAGTTTTGTTCAAGGTAATTCAAGCAACAGTTTTTCAATAACGGGTGAATATGTAAAAGTATGTATTTGGGGTAAAAAGGCACCATAATTAACATGATAATGAATAGTTTGCTGACTTTTTCATTTGTTGTGACATGGAGTGAGATGGTGAATATCATTTATCAAATTGGGTATCCATCTTAGAGATAATACCCATATTTATAATGAAACAATCATATTTAAAAAATATTATATTAATCATATAATACAATATAATTTATTGTTACTACATTAATTTAATCTGCTTCGACACAGTCTATATAAATATAGAAAGCGCTATATAAATAAAGGTGACTTGACTACTATAAATCTATATTAATATTATGGGATCTCATTCAATGCTTTCAATGCTTTACTTTTTAGAGTAATTTTGTTTCTGTAGTTTCAAAATATATTTTTATATTAACATTATTAACACTATTTTAATGACAGTATATTTATTGAACAAAAATGAATTATTCTGTTTTTTAAAATAAACAGAAAATAGTACAAACTTTGCTAAAGTGATTCTTTTGAACAAGTATTTACTTTCACATTACTAAAAACATTATTTTAGCTAAAGTATCTGTATGAACACTGTGTGCCTTTTACCCCATGTGTGTCCTCACCACCTCATACATTTATAAGATTTTAAACAAAATTAACCACTTTTATGATTTATTTTCACACAAAATCTGCTGCTCCATCAATGTTCAATACAAACATATATATTTTTCCTGTAATCATCTACTTTGAGAGTAGTGAAAAACACATTTTTTCTTAAGGCGTGCCTTTAGCCCAGGGGTCTCAAACTCAAATTGGCGGGGGGCCGTTTCTGTGATTGACACCTCATAGGAGGGCCATATTAACATTCAAGCGCAAGAAAGCGCAACATTTCAGAAAATTTACTTTCCTTTGCATTATTTCTCATTTACTTCAAATTTCATTAGGCCTACTAAAATATTTTTATACCTATAATATAAATGTCTTATTTACCATACTAAATGTAAACAGCAGTGTCTCTCTCATTGTTAGAGTGTAATATAATTATATAATACTATTACTAATATAATACTAATATACAAATATAATACTATTAATTGCAATAGTCTGGTGCAACTTCTCACATCCAACAAGGTGCATGGAATAAAAAAAATAGTAATTTAATTAAAAAAAAATAGTTGCTGGGTGGTCGTTAGCCTAACCCTAACCCACTGAGGAGACGGGGAGGTCGTGACCCACCGAGGAGACGGAGAGGTCGTGACCCACCGAGGAGACGGAGAGGTCGTGACCCACCGAGGAGACGGAGAGGTCGTGACCCACCGAGGAGACGGGGAGGTCGTGACCCACCGAGGAGACGGAGAGGTCGTGACCCACCGAGGAGACGGAGAGGTCGTGACCCACTGAGAGCTCGTGACCCACTGAGGAGACGGAGAGGTCATGACCCACCGAGGAGACGGGGAGGTCGTGACCCACCGAGGAGACGGGGAGGTCGTGACCCACCGAGGAGACGGAGAGGTCGTGACCCACCGAGGAGACGGGGAGGTCGTGACCCACCGAGGAGACGGGGAGGTCGTGACCCACCGAGGAGACGGGGAGGTCGTGACCCACCGAGGAGACGGAGAGGTCGTGACCCACCGAGGAGACGGAGAGGTCATGACCCACCGAGGAGACGGAGAGGTCGTGACCCACTGAGAGCTCGTGACCCACTGAGGAGACGGAGAGCTCGTGACCCACCGAGGAGACGGAGAGGTCGTGACCCACCGAGGAGACGGGAGGTCGTGACCCACCGAGGAGACGGAGAGGTCGTGACCCACCGAGGAGACGGAGAGGTCGTGACCCACTGAGAGCTCGTGACCCACTGAGGAGACGGAGAGGTCATGACCCACCGAGGAGACGGGGAGGTCGTGACCCACCGAGGAGACGGGGAGGTCGTGACCCACCGAGGAGACGGAGAGGTCGTGACCCACCGAGGAGACGGGGAGGTCGTGACCCACCGAGGAGACGGGGAGGTCGTGACCCACCGAGGAGACGGGGAGGTCGTGACCCACCGAGGAGACGGAGAGGTCGTGACCCACCGAGGAGACGGAGAGGTCATGACCCACCGAGGAGACGGAGAGGTCGTGACCCACTGAGAGCTCGTGACCCACTGAGGAGACGGAGAGCTCGTGACCCACCGAGGAGACGGAGAGGTCGTGACCCACCGAGGAGACGGAGAGGTCATGACCCACTGAGGAGACGGAGAGCTCGTGACCCACTGAGAGCTCGTGACCCACTGAGGAGACGGAGAGGTCGTGACCCACCGAGGAGACGGGAGGTCGTGACCCACCGAGGAGACGGAGAGGTCGTGACCCACCGAGGAGACGGAGAGGTCATGACCCACCGAGGAGACGGGGAGGTCGTGACCCACCGAGGAGACGGAGAGGTCGTGACCCACCGAGGAGACGGGGAGGTCGTGACCCACCGAGGAGACGGGGAGGTCGTGACCCACCGAGGAGACGGAGAGGTCGTGACCCACCGAGGAGACGGAGAGGTCATGACCCACCGAGGAGACGGAGAGGTCGTGACCCACTGAGAGCTCGTGACCCACTGAGGAGACGGAGAGCTCGTGACCCACCGAGGAGACGGAGAGGTCGTGACCCACCGAGGAGACGGAGAGCTCGTGACCCACTGAGGAGACGGAGAGGTCATGACCCACTGAGGAGACGGAGAGCTCGTGACCCACTGAGAGCTCGTGACCCACTGAGGAGACGGAGAGGTCATGACCCACCGAGGAGACGGGGAGGTCGTGACCCACCGAGGAGACGGGGAGGTCGTGACCCACCGAGGAGACGGAGAGGTCGTGACCCACCGAGGAGACGGAGAGGTCATGACCCACCGAGGAGACGGAGAGGTCGTGACCCACTGAGAGCTCGTGACCCACTGAGGAGACGGAGAGCTCGTGACCCACCGAGGAGACGGAGAGGTCGTGACCCACCGAGGAGACGGAGAGCTCGTGACCCACTGAGGAGACGGAGAGGTCATGACCCACTGAGGAGACGGAGAGCTCGTGACCCACTGAGAGCTCGTGACCCACTGAGGAGACGGAGAGGTCATGACCCACCGAGGAGACGGAGAGCTCGTGACCCACTGAGAGCTCGTGACCCACCGAGGAGACGGAGAGGTCATGACCCACCGAGGAGACGGAGAGGTCGTGACCCACTGAGAGCTCGTGACCCACTGAGGAGACGGAGAGGTCATGACCCACCGAGGAGACGGAGAGGTCGTGACCCACCGAGGAGACGGAGAGCTCGTGACCCACTGAGGAGACGGAGAGGTCATGACCCACCGAGGAGACGGAGAGGTCGTGACCCACTGAGAGCTCGTGACCCACCGAGGAGACGGAGAGGTCGTGACCCACCGAGGAGACGGAGAGCTCGTGACCCACCGAGGAGACGGAGAGGTCGTGACCCACTGAGAGCTCGTGACCCACTGAGGAGACGGAGAGGTCGTGACCCACCGAGGAGACTGAGAGGTCGTGACCCACCGAGGAGACGGAGAGCTCGTGACCCACCGAGGAGACGGAGAGCTCGTGACCCACCGAGGAGACGGAGAGGTCGTGACCCACCGAGGAGACGGAGAGCTCGTGACCCACCGAGGAGACGGAGAGCTCGTGACCCACCGAGGAGACGGAGAGCTCGTGACCCACCGAGGAGACGGAGAGCTCGTGACCTACTGAGGAGACGGAGAGGTCGTGACCCAGGCCGTCATCAAGGGGGCATTAGGGGCCAGTGACCCCCAGATGACACAACGTGCCTCCTAATCAGTCATTCAAACTTCCGATTGAGAGCAAAAGCTTATTTCTGTGGATCTGGCCATTCACATATTCCCTAACGAACTGTCTTCAGCAGCATTTAGCTCACAGGAACACGATCTCTACAACGGTGACTTTAAATGACACATTATCTTCAGAAATGAGACTATTTCTCACTCAAAGCACTGCCTACCTACTGCTGCTTCTGACTGCTTTTAGAGGGTCTAGGATCAGTTCATATTAGCGTATTGGTGAAACAGATTTGGCAAACGGTGCGTATCTGTGTTTGCGCTCTGAAGAAGGCTTTAGCGTGTTCTTGCAGTGTTGAGCAGTGCAGCCAATCATGATCAAATCTGTTGATTTCTGGAACACAACGACCAATCAGAGGTGTTTAAGTTAGCACTGAACAGAAACTCGTTTTGAGCGGCGAGTGGATTCTGAGCTGTGGACGCTGGCAAATATTCCCTCGTTATAACAAACAATTATGTAATTATGCAGTTAATTTAATTGTTACAGAACTTCTTGAGATCACAATGAACTAAGATTAGAGAGATTTTTAGTGGTTAAAAGGGAACGTCTTTTTAAAGGGAACGTCTTTTGTCCCGCATGTGTAATCTGTTGAAATTAACAGTGGCTTGTGAACATAAACACTTTATTAAGCAATAATAATTAATCAGCAGTGTTTATGTTGGGATATGTAGGTTGAGCTGTGTCAAGTGAGTTAAAGCTATTTTGAGGAAATCTGTTTAAATGTGTTTTTAAATGGGAATCACATCTCTTTAGTTGGTTCACCCTCCGCCTATGATCAGAAAATTCATATTTAACGCATTATTACACAAAACTGAACCTGAAACATAATTAGACCTCATTTATTAATGACTATATCACTCAGAGACCCGCCGTCTTCAACTATTTTAATGGTGAGTACACTCACAGTCTTTACACATCAATATGATACAGATGTAGGCTAGCCCACATGTTTTTATTGTTATTTGGTATGTATCATTTTTATTATTGTGTTGTTCGAGGAATTGAAAAGCTTTTGTGCCTCGTGTTTGCAAAGTAAACTGCCATAATGCAAAGGGGTTTAGTTTTTGGTGTAGTTTGATCTAATTAGGATCTTGTGTTTTGTGGTAATATAGAGCTTTATTTCATTATAGAAGTCTATTTCATTAATAATAAACACGGTAACGGGACATTATTATTTTGGCGAACGTGTGTTTCTCAGATTATAAAAGTGTGTGCCCCTTATTGATGCTGCCGGTGAGAGGATGAGCGCTGCTGTGGGACACAATATGAAGCTTTCTGCCTTTGCTGAGCCAAAGTCTTCTTGAAGAAGTGTTCTCCTTAACTCGTATAAACTGGAGCTGATGATTTCAGAGCTCGTCGTGTACTTTGTCTTGTGTCTTCTCTGCCTTGTGCTGTGCAGTCAACATTTCCGCTCCGATTACGTGTTTAGATCATTTTTCTACGGGTGTATTTACAGCTTCAATCGCTCCGGATCTCTTACAGGGAATTTGTGGAATGGTGCATCTCCCTTTGGTGTCGGCGCACGTAATCTCAAGACTTTAGCTTTGTTGAAGCAACCCGGATATTCACAAGAAATCAGCGTTTTCACTCTAATAAAATGTAGAGTTTAGCTCAAACAATTCACGTGGATCTCCTTTGCTGTACACAACGTGGTTCTCACGAGAGTAGCATATTCTCACCGGAGCTCACGCTGCGTCTTACGTCATGAGCTGGAGCTCCACTCTCTCGAGAACACGCGTATGACGGTTAGTGGAAGCTGGAGATTACAGGTTATAAATATGGATATTTTTCATACTCAAACGCATTGCTTTACTTCAGAAGACCTTTATTAACCCCCCAGAGCTGTGTGGACTTCTCATAATGGATGGGTGCAATTATTTAGACTTCAAATTTGGGCCACCATCCACTCCCATTATAAAGCATGGATTAGCCTGGACATTATTTAATATAACTCTGATTGTGCTCGTCTGAGGGAATAATGTCATATACACCTAGGATGGCTTGAGGGTGAGTAAATCATGGAGTAATTTTCAATTTTTGTGTGAACTATCCCTTTAAGTTTCTTATGGAAATGCTTAGATCTGTGCGTCCAGATCGCAGGTATTGATGAAGGAGAGTTGTAATCATAAATCCATCCATGTTTTGCAGACCGATGGCTGTAACGTGCACAACAAGCAATTCTGAGGGTAGTACACCAATCAAATGTAGAGTCCAGTCGGGAGGGACGATTTAGGTTATGCAGCTGCAATGAGGTATAATACAGATCCATGCTATCAACGAGAACCAAAACAAGCCCGAGTATGAGTAGGGCCAGCGGTCTCAATGCTGGAAAATCACTAATAGCAAAAGACATCTGCTTGCACAGTAGGTAGGTTTTGAAGCTGGTATGCTGGTTTGAGCTGGTTTATGCTGGTCATGTGCTGGTCCATGCTGGTCCTAAGATGGTCCTGGACCAGCATAAACCAGCTCAAACCAGCTTCAAAACCTATTTTACCAGCATATGCTGGTTTTTTAAACAGAGGTAACAGGCGTGCGTGTTTATTTTAGCGATTCCGTCAGTGAAACAACACACTACAGCCTATAAAACTATGAAATAAATATTGGTAAATTATGGTAACCTAAATAATAAGAGAGTTAATTTTTATTTATATATTTTTATTTCCACACAAAGACGCGTCATAGGCTATAGCCAAAGTCCCGTGATTATAGTCTTTGATATAGCCTACTGCTCTGCGCTTTGAGAGGGATGTGGGACACGAGCAGGAAAGAGACCATTTCTCTTTAACAATATCTTCATGTTTTCTCCTGATGTTACGAGCAACTGACACTTGTTGTAAAAGGTCTGAAGAGCGAGTTTTATCCTCCGCAGGGGAAAGACATTCAGGCTATGCTTGATTTAGCGCTGCCAGAGAAAACGAAAGTAAAAATCACTGGCGTGTGAAACGCGCTATACAAATAAACTTGACGCGCCTTATAAAGTCTAAAAACAAGCACAAACTCTGTTAAATAGAAATTGATGTGCAAGCAAAAAGGTTTCTGTCCTACGGTGTTTTTTCTACTTTACCACAGTAAAGAAAGCGAATATAATGGCCTAAATGCGAACAAAAGAAACGTTATAATCCCCTGCGTGAGTGAAGAAAGAAACAGAGATTCCATGTTCAGTGGAATAACTAATGGAATATTGTTAAATTCTCTGATAATCAGGTGACCATGATCACGATTGGCAAAGCAAAATATAAAGCTTAAATGTATGGACTCGCCTATACCTCTCATTCGGCATGAACCAAAATGTTTCCATGGCTGCGATGTCACATTTAATTTCTAATCTATTATTTCTTCTGTAAACAAAGCTTTGTGCTTCACTCGTGTCATATTCATGTAAATACTGCCAACAGCCCTATCAGTGGGTACCGAATATACCCGGATTCTCGGTACTACAGAAATGCGGGTATCGTCACATTTTCAAAATTTCAGTACCGACTTGGTACCGAAGTACCGGTACTTTTGACAACACTACTCTCTGCATACACTCATGACATATTAAGAGAGCAAGAGACAATGAAAATAAATAAAGGTGTGCGTTTGTGTGTTGTAAAGTCAAACGTGTGTATGTGCGTCCATGGGTGGGCGTGGGGGATATGGGTGAAAAGAAATCTGATAGGCTAGTTTAGTTTCGTCGTTTTTTTCCACACATGAAACATGATGTTACAGATAGTTCATGTTTAAAAACAGGCTCAAAATGAGTAAACGCTCTCTAAAACAGCTAAATTCGACTGAAACATTTGCTAAAAGGCCTAAAACTATAGGGATGGAGAAATGAAGCCTATTAAATCTTTGAAGCTTTTCTCTAAATGTTTCGGGAAAGGTTTATGGTTTCAAAGCATCAAGTGTCGAAAACGGCGCCATCTTGTGGCAGGTAAAATGTACGGCACCCGTTGTTTTATCCATTAAGCACAAACAAAAGCCTGACAACCCTAAATGTGTTTATTTCAATAATATAATTCACATATTAAAGTTTGGCAATAGATGAAATGGATCAACAAAAACAATAATTAGGCCTCTAAAAATAATAATACTAATGCATACTGAGTTGTTTGAGGCAAGTAAATTGTGCTGTTATTTTACTGTAAATATAGAACATATGATGATGTAGTATAGGCTACAGGCTTATATCTTTAAAATGTTTAGTAAATGGACTTGAACTTCCATATAGTAGTGGTGTGGATGGGTTCAAACATTCTGACACGCAAAGTGAAGTTTCACTTGTGTGCGTACCCTGAGGTAAAATCCTGCAGGCGCCCCTGCGGCAGCAAAGCTCCTTGATTATTACGCCGGAATGAGAGTATAGTTCCTAGCCATATCGGCCTAGAAAATCACAACTTTTCATTTTCCGTCGGTCTTAGTACACGATGTGACTACAGAAGAGTCACGTTTTAAATAGGAGAAATATCAAAACTCTTTGGTCATTTTTGAGCGAGATGCTAACGGTCTAATCAGATTCAATGAACTATGCTAAGCTATGCTAAAAGTGGTACCGCCAGACCCGGAGATTGGCTGAATGGATTCAGAAACGGTAAAACTCAACTGGTTAACTCTAGGGGAGCTGGAAAATGAGACTATTTTCAAAAAAGTGGAGTGTTCCTTTAAGAGAGAGACTCTTGAAATAATAAAAAAGCTTAAATGTTTCCTCTGTTCAGCTGACCTGAACATTTCTGAGTTCCAGATTTCAGGGGAGGAGTGTTGTGTATTAACATTATTGTCTGAGCTTTGTTGTAACCTAAAAGGGTATAATTGAATAATACTGTTAACTTGTTTGAGTTGACTTTTGACCTTGTTTGTGATTGGCTGTGAGAGCACAATATAAAAAAGGGCGTGTCTTTTGTGTGGCGCGCAGAATAAGGAGTCCTTCATGTGAATGGTACACAAATTATTATTGGTATTCTTTTAGTTACTCAGCAAATTAATATTCATCAATCAAAGATAATCCGTCGTCGTATTTGTTTTTTCTAGTAAATACATGACAAAGTTGTACAGCGAAACTGAAGTGCAAAAGTAAATGACGTGTCTGTCATTATGTTTATGAATGCCATTTTACACATTTGTAACTATTAATCTGCAGCTTCAGCTTCGTAACACGAGTGTTTTGATTGTTGTCTGTGTGCAAATCGAAACATTCAGCTTTTCACATCAGGGGCCCGTTTCAATAAGGAGGTTCAACCAACTCTGAGTTAAAACTTGAACTCTGACTTGACTTACTCTGAGATGGGAAACTCTGAGTTTTCAGTTTCAGAACAGCTGAATTGAGTTAGTTCAGTCGACTCTGAGTAGGTTGACTCTGAGTTAAGCGTGTGCACCACGACTATGAAAGACATCATCAATGGAGCTCCGATATTACGATTCACCATGGCAACAGCACGTGACAAAATGACGTCCGCATACTTCTGAGTCAATGCAAGTTATATTTTCTTATCACTGTTATAATATCAGAGGTGAAAACTGGCAGAACGGTAAGTTACTGAACTAATATTCATCTTCATGGTATCCCACATGCAAAAAAAAAAGAAGAAAAAAATTAATAATTTAAGTGCATTTTTTATTTATTTTGCAAATTATGTTCTATTTATCATGTAGGCTAAAAGTAGCAGTTCTTTGCAATAAGTGTAAATAGTAATTAGATGCTATTTATATTTTATACTGGCAGATACATACTATTTGCACCTCAGTATTGTTGTACATTAACAGGATGCAATAATAACAGAGTGTAAACTACTTAAAAAACACTCATTATTACACATTCATTAGGCCATTTACTTCCACTGTTTCTTCATTTTTATTGAAAATGAACGCCTTTCTGATGTGAAAAGGGAGAAGAGCGAGCTCGGCGAAAGGCAGATTCGAACCCTATCAATCGTGTCACAAGTTAGTTTTGCGCACCCAACACGCTTCTGCTTACACCACTGAAACCATTATTCATAAGCAATGTTTTTAACCTTGTGTGACATTGGTGGGCGGGGCTACTGTAAATTTGCTCTTAGCAATAGACACCAAATAATCTTGTTTTCCGTTTGCATTAAGATTATTTTATTACCACACTGGCAGATATTGATAATTTTACTTAAGTAAAAAGCACAAACAACAACAGTAGACGTTACGCAGCTGACCCATCTGTTGCCATGGTTACTATGCAGTACAAAGAAACCAGGAATAACGCAGATATTACATCACTGACAGGCGACAAGTGACAAGGGAGGGACGGGCACTATTTAAAACTCTCAATTTAAGATAATGTAAGTACACAGCTGAACGAAATATACAACATTGCGCAGGTGGTTTTTGGATATTTTAATATAAAAATCTTACATATTGTGCCTTTAATGTTAATTTAAACATTTACTAATACATTATTAAAATCTTGTTAACATTAGTTAATACACTGTGAACTAACATCAACAAACAATGAACAGCTGTATTTTCATTAGCTAACATTTACAAAGATTAGTAAATACAGTAACAAATGTATTGCTCATGGTTAGTTAATGTCAGTTAATATATTAACTAATGTTTAACTAATGAACCTTAATGTAAAGTGTTACCAAGTATAAACACAATGCAAATAAGAGATAAATAGCACACTGTATACAGACACCTTCGTTTATTATAACTGAAGTTTTGGCAGAAGTGCAGCGTTGTGTTTCTCGTGTTGACTAATACAGCAGCGATCTTTGTGTAACGAAGCGGGACTCAAGGTAAGATCATATGCAAAGCTTTTATTAGAAGTAAGCGTGGTCGTACAGGCAGGGTCTAGTCAGGGGCAAACAGGAACAGCAAGGGCTAGGCAGAATCGTGCTCAGGATACAGGCAGTAGATCAGGGCAGGCAGATATCGTTCACAGTCCAGATAACAATAAACAGTCCGAAGGCAGAAGGCAGAGAATCATAAACAGGAAACGGGCAGGATCAATAACAGACAGGATACAAACGCTCAGAATTACTACACAGGGTAAACAAGACCTCACAATGAGGTAGTGTGAGAGTGAGTCTTAAATCCAGAGAATGTGCTTAGCTGTATGTGGCAACAGGTGATTGGTGGGGAGTGTGCATGTGACTAGCAGGGAGGATTATGGGAAATGTAGTCCGGGAACTGACAGGAACTGACGGTGATCGTGACACTTTCTGTAGGCCTATATAATGAATATTTAAAATATATTAGTTTCTGGATTGACAAATGTATTCGCGAAATGTGCGAATAAATCCAATTGACCGTGATAACCATAGCAATGGACGGAACAAAATGTGTTTTGTAATAACAGTAATAACAATAACAGATCTCTTAGTGACTTTTTACTTTTAAATGTACAGATTTTAAAATATAAATGAGTTTTATTATCTGTCCTGACAGTGTTCATTCCTAAATTATTACAATATTACAGTTTGCCTACCGCTCGAACAGGTCAGTGGATGACGCGGTGGCACTGGCACTTCACTATATATTACAGCACTTGGACACTCATAATACCTATGTACGAGTATTGTTCCTGGACTACAGCTCCGCCTTTAACACGATCCGGCCAATGAAGCTGTTCGGCAAAATGATGGAACTGGGAGTACCAACGTCCACCTGTAATTGGATAACAGACTTCCTTACAGACAGGCCACAGGTGGTGAGGATGGGAAGGAAGGTCTCAGCTGAGTTGACAGTGAGTACAGGAGGGCTGCTGTCTCAGCCCTGCACTTTTTTCATTATATACATATGATTGTGTCACCAACTTGGACAATAATAACATAGTCATTAAATATGCAGATGATACAACCATCCTCGGCCTCATCAGAGGCGGTAATGAGTCAACATATAGGGATATGGTTCACAGGGTCACTGTCTATGGGGAGGACAATGATCTTGTTCTTAACATTGATAAAACGAAGGAACTTATTCTGGACTTTAGGAGAAGACCTCCTCCCCTACAGCCTCTAACTATCAAGGGGATTGAGGGGAGCGGACTGACAGCCATAAGTTTCTAGGACTTCACATCTCTGAAAATCTCAGCTGCGCTAAAAACACTGCTGCAACAGTGAAAAGAGCTCAGCAGAGGCTGCACTTTGTCAGGGTATTGAAGAAGGCCGGACTTAAAGGTCAAACCCTAACCCATGTTTATAAAGGACTCGTTGAGAGTATTCTCACCAGTGGCATCACAGTGTGGTACGGCAGCACCACCCAGGCGGAGAGGAAATCATTGCAACGAGTCATTAAAATTGCTGAGAGGGTTATTGGCTCTAACCTCCCCTCCATGGACACTATATACACTCAGCGCTGTAGAAGGAAAGCACAGAGTATCCTTAAGGACAAACACCATCCAGCCTATGCTTTGTTTAAATGGGTGGACACAGGCTATAACCTGAGGCATCGTAGGCCTGTGAGTATTAGCACCCACAAGGCCCGGCTGTTTAACAGTTTCTTTCCAGCCACTTTCAGGCTAGTGGCACAAGATATTAAGGAGGGAAAAGAGTATCCTATCCCTTGCTTTTAATTAGGAATTTATTATATTAAGAGTTCCAGTTTTATACGCATAACATTATCATTATTTATTATAATGTGTATTTATTTAAATTAGGAAAGTTATTTATATACTGTTTTTGTATTTCTTCCTTTTGTAATTTTTTTTTTAAATTGACTAGTTGTTCCTTTGTTTTATGTAGAATGTGTATGTGGTGTGTGTATGTATGTATGTACTTTTTTATGTTTATGTACTATTTTTAACTTGGTACTTGATTCCTGAGAAATGCATAAGAATTCCAATGTACCTGTACTGAAACGTACCTGTGCAAATGGCAATAAACGCTAAACTAAACTAAATTCATGAATAGGATATGTTGATATTTCAAACTGCGTTTATTGTGGATTTACTGTCAGTACTGAACTCACAGATCACATGGGTACAGTATTTTTTACTGTGGATGACAGTGTTTATCCACCACCACCGAAGACCCAGGAAAAACCCTGTAATGTAAAATAGTTTTAACTTGATGTTTTCAGTTGACAGTGATCAATCAGTATGTTAATCAGTGTAAAGTATCTGTGCTGCTTCATTTGGATCATCTCTGAATCAGTAGAATGTTTTCTTGAGAAAAATAAATATTTTTTTTCTGAAATATAAAGCTTTAGTAACATTATAAATGTCAATAATGTCACTTTTGATCAATTTAATGCATCCTTGCTGAATAAAAGTATTAATTTCTTTCAAAAAACAACAAATCAAACACTGATAATGATAAAAATGTTTCTTGAGCATCAAATCAACATATTAGAATGATTTCTGAAGGATCATGTGACACTGAAGACTGGAGTAATGATGCTGAAAATTCAGCTTAGATCACAGAAATAAATTGCATTTTACAATATATTCAAATAGAAAACAGCTATTTTAAACTGTAATAATATTTCACAATATTACAGTTTTAGCTGTGTTTTGGATCAAATAAATGAAGCCTTGGTGAGCAGAAGAGACTTCTTTTAAAACATTAAAAAAATCTTACTGTTCAAAAACTTTTGACTGGTAGCGTATAACACACTCTCACATGTTTATTTTTTGGGACGAGTATAATTTTCATATGTGGTTTCAACAACCAGATGCATTTAGACTTGTTCAGTTTCGTCTGGAATGCATCCCAGAATTCCTCCTGAAGTGATATCTATCTCTGATGGGATAGATATCCCATCAGAGAAAATGCATGAAATGACCAAGTGTACACAAATTTTAAAGAAACACAGTTTGAACCAAAGATATTTTACACATCTCATAATAAGATAAATCTTTATGTTTTGTGCCATTGCTTTGGCAAAGCATCTCTCAAAGAACCTAAAATAAAAAGCACGATATGGCTTTGTGCCCTTATCAAATCACAAAAGACGATAATTAAGTAATTTTGTGGTCCGTTGCGCTGCATGTTTCAGAGTGAAGAGCACACTTTGCTCACTCCATCAGCTTGTTTTCCACGTGTCAGTTCACAGTGAATGAATGCAGTGAACTCCATCTCTGCATGTGCTTTGAGTTTAATGTGCATTTGGGAACGCAGCGAGCACCAGTTACACTCAGTTTTCACAGTCGCATTATATCTAACATTTTTGTGGACAGTTGATTGCAGTATTTCACCTGATTTGTAATAAGATGCATTTATAAACCTGTTTCCACTGAAACTGCTGGTTTCTGCCAGTATAACAGTATTGTAACATCCTATTGTAAAATAATATACTCTTTATAAAATATTCATTTTTCATTCACAGTAGTAGTATTTAGTAGTATTTTACTGTCTTAACGATAATTCAAATATTGGTGATCTAAAAGTATTATAGTTATTATTTATTATGAAACAGCATCATTTTGACAGATACTGTGTGTGTGCAAGTGTGTGTGTGCAAGTGTGTGTGTGTGTGTGCGAGTGTGTGTGTGTGTGTAGACATACATTTGTGTAGTCCTGCTGTTATCCTGAATTCTCCCCCATGATCCACACTAGAAAACACAAACAATGATAGTCAGTCAGTAAACACACACACACACACACACACACTCTTCTCACACTCACTCACTCTCACACACACAACAATTTTAATTTTGGAAAATTGTAAAGCTAAGTACATTACCAACCAAATACAGAACTGTTATGGACACAGCTCGTTCCAATAGATGATTCATTACAAAAAGAATATAAACATAATTGTGCCGCATAAACAGAACAAAACGCTGCATAAATCCTGCTGCCCAATTATGGCAACAAGGCCTCTA
Source organism: Megalobrama amblycephala (assembly GCF_018812025.1). Classification (NCBI taxonomy): domain Eukaryota; kingdom Metazoa; phylum Chordata; class Actinopteri; order Cypriniformes; family Xenocyprididae; genus Megalobrama; species Megalobrama amblycephala. Next base: position 17,024,333 of record NC_063044.1, on the reverse strand, counting down.
ATCTCAAACTCATACACAGTCCACAGGTGCAGGAAATCAGTTCTACCAGAAAGACTTGGGAGGCAAGAGAACGTTTGAATAAGATTTATTTAACAGTATGCAATTTAGTAACGTAAAGATGAAAAGATGATGGGGTTATGTGACAAGCAGGCCGGAGCGAGAGCTGTGAGGGAACAGCGCGAGGCCAGTGGCGTGATTGCTAAGGAGTGTCAGCTGCGCACTGCACCGGTCTCGTATTTCTCATGGAGGAGCTCCGGAAGCACATTCGCAGGTTCCCGCCTCCTTCTCACATCAATGAACTGCATTACACACACCTTCAGGGGTCTAGTGGAGTCCATACCTCCACAGGTCAGGGCTGTATTGGCAGCAAAAAGGGGATCAGCACAATATTAGGAAGGTGGTTATAATGTTATGCCTGATCGGAGTAGTTTCGTATGTGTGTGTGTGAGTGTGTGTCCGGCAGCAGTGTCTGTAATAGGGTAGCTTAACTGTTTAAAGAACAGTGACATTACTACCTCATTACTGAGAAACTGAGTCTGTACACATGTGCCACCTGTTTTCATCAGGTAGCTTCAAATCTTCATAAATCTTGTGTTTCGAATCAGAGGTTTGGAGCGTGAATCAAACTGCCAAAGTCACATGAACCATTGAAATTTCGAAACACTTATGACGTAACGAAGCCTCGTTTACTAAAATCACATGACTTAAACGCTCCAAACCTTTGATTTGAAACACAAGATTCGTGAAGATTCAAAGCTTCATGAAGCAGTGTTTTGAAATCGCCCATCACTAGATATTGTTGAATAAAGTCTTCTCTTTTTTTTTTTTGGCACACGAAAAGTATTCTCGTCGCTTTATAATAGTAAGGTTTAACCACCATAGTCACATGGACTGATTTTAATATCTCTTTAGTAACTTTCTGGGCAATGTAAGTGTTGATTGTCTTTCTGGCAATGCAGGCCTCACTGAGCCATCGGATTTCAAAAATGTCTTAATTTGTGTTCCAAAGATGAATGAAGGTCCTACGGGTGTGGAACAACACAGGTGTTTTTTTGCACAACCTTACTTATTAGAAAAAGAATATACAGAGAACAAACTAAAAGAGATGGAAGAGGCTGCAACACAACCACAGCCACAAGCTTCTGAAAGACAGAGAGCAATGGAGAGCTGGTGGTGTAGATGTCATCAGTGGCAAGCGATGCCTACTGAACAAGACAGTGTACTGCATCGATTGTGATATTGTCATGCCACAACTTGAAAGTTTGAATAATTCATACGAGGAAATGACTCGAATCACCACACGCATGTGTTGTGGTGCTCTTGTTAACGTGCGTCAGAGACTGATATGGAAGAAAGGAAATAAAGTCGTCATTTTGTTTTTTTGCCACACAGAAAGTATTCTCGTTGCTTCATAAATTTAAGGTTGAACCACTGTAGTCACATGGACTGTTTTAAATATGTCTTTACTACCTTTCTGGGCATTGAAAGTGTAAATTAACTTGCTGGCTATGCAGGCCTCACTGACCCATTGGATTTCATTAAAAATATCTTAGTTTGTGTTCAGAAGATGAACAAAGGTCTTACAGGTGTGGAGCAACATGAGGGTGAGTAATAAATGAAAGAATTTGGGTGAACTAACCCTTTAATTCTGTAAAGCCCTTGTACAGCTGTGTTGTGTACAGCCTGGATGAAAGTTACCCTTGTGTTAGGAACAAATAAACTTCCTTTGGATGAAGCTGATTGGATCCTGTGTTTTGACCAACATCCCTTGAGGAAAGCTAGATATCAGACATCACTTACTACAGTCCCTTTTTCAGGCATACTACATAAATTGTGAAACTATTTTACTGATGAAGTCGTGGGGCAGCACTGACACATTTCTGTGCTTGTGTATGTGTGTGTGTTTGTGTGTGTCTGTACTGCATTTGTGTTCATTTGTATTGGACATAGAGCGGGAAAAATCATGCTCTAATTTAGTTGAGACCTGCCTGGAACTACTTTAGCTCTGCATTTACTTGACAATATTTGAGCACTTCAAAAAGTTTGTCAAACAATCAGAATCAAGCATTCAACAGCCCTGTAGTGTAACTGCAGCTATCCTCTGTTTATTCTCAGTAAGAACTTGTAAATGTATGAAAGAAATAAAGTTGAACTCTTCCTGCTCAACATACTTGAGTTTATCCAGTCTGTAGTTTTGATGGTTGAGTGTATCAGTGAGTAGCTTGACTCCAGAATCTCCTGGGTGATTGTAGCTCAGATCCAGCTCTCTCAGGTGTGAGGGGTTTGAACTCAGAGCTGAAGACACATAACCACAGCCTTCCTCTGTCACCATACACCCAGACAATCTACAAACACACACAGCAACAGTACACATGACGTTAGTTTGACAATCAGATCAGTCACTATCACACACTGACCTGTGCAGTTTGTATGCTGTTATTTTCTGTAGATTCAGTCATTAAAGTAACAAAAGTGTTAATGGAAGTGTACCAAAGTATTCATTCAATTTTCTAAACATTTACAGTAGTGGAGCGTGTGCCATTCACAATAGCAACTTTTGATTCCATCCGCTGAATCGTTGATTTTCTATGGCGATCAATCGACTGTGTTGGGCTTGTTCAGACGGTGACAAGTCAAGAATCTGAAGAACGATTCAATGAATGATTCAAGTATGTCCAGATCTGATTACGTGATTGGAAATCGGGCCCGATCACGTGATTTCAGACTCGATCGGAATCGGACGTTACCTCCCGATCAGGACTCGGATATATATGTATATATATTCTCATTATTTTTTAACACATCTATAGTTATGCGGTGGCACAGAGTTAGACCCTTTTGACTCCACATGCGTGCGACATGACATCACTTTGTTGCAGAGATGCTGTTGGTTAAATGCCGGCAAAGTAGAACATGGAAGCAGCTTGAAGCGGAAAACGCGAGTATGTCTGCGGTCTGGAGGTATTATAAAGTTGATGACAACAACACTGCCATAGCAAACTGTGATGACAGTAAGAGTTAGGAGTGCAGTTCCTAAAAGCACATTACTGGCTTTGCAAAAACTGTGGCACTTTTATTTTTTTTATTTGTTTACATGCCTGCCGGGTATTTTAAGTTGAGGTGCTATTTGTTTTTATATTAGGCTTTTTTTATATTTACTGTTGCACTAAAGTCCAAAAGTGAAGAATTTATGTTATTTATTACTTGATTGTTCAAGCTACCTCACAGAAGTGCTCTGTTTGTTAACAGAGCTGTTGAATGTTAAAATAAGGTGAATTAAATAAAAAATAAGGAATATCCTGGATCTGTTTTTTCGCTCTTCTTTATTCTTTTTTTATGTATTATAGAAGTATTGGATTGGGACTCGGTATCGGTAGATACTCATAATCAAATGACTCAGACTCGAGGGCAAAAAAACCTGATCGGAACATCTCTAGATTCAAGCAAATCCATATTTGTACGAGTACGAGTACAAGTACATGAGCTTGGTATCGGTCCAATTTCCATTGACTATTTCCATTACATCGAGAACAAATGTCACATTCGGTTATAATCATTTAATGTAATCATTTAAAGCATTTTGTTAATTATTTTAAAACAATTTACCTCAGTATCTCCAGCCGACAGTTTGAATTCTTCAGCCCATCAGAAAGAAGCTTCACTCCTGAATCCTGTAGGTCATTGTTACTCAGGTCCAGCTCTCTCAGGAAGGAGTTTGATGATTGTAGAACTGATGACAAACTCTCACAACACTGAGCAGTGAGATTACAGGTGGAAAATCTGAACAATAAAAACAAAATGTAATTGCATACAGAATCAGTCTTAGCAGTGTGTTTATAAATAATTAACTTAATGGAAAATAAATAAATAAATAAAGCATTTAAACTCAAACCTCATTATCTCCAGGTGACAGTTTGGACTTTTTAGCCCATCAGAAAGAAGCCTCACTCCCGAATCCTGTAGGTCATTGTTACTCAGGTCCAGCTCTCTCAGGAAGGAGTTTGATGATTGTAGAACTGATGACAAACTCTCACAACACTGAGCAGTGAGATTACAGGTGGAAAATCTGAACAATAAAAACAAAATGTAATTGCATACAGAATCAGTCTTAGCAGTGTGTTTATAAATAATTAACTTAATGGAAAATAAATAAATAAATAAAGCATTTAAACTCAAACCTCATTATCTCCAGGTGACAGTTTGGACTTTTTAGCCCATCAGAAAGAAGCCTCACTCCCGAATCCTGTAGGTCATTGTTACTCAGGTCCAGCTCTCTCAGGAAGGAGTTTGATGATTGTAGAACTGATGACAAACTCTCACAACACTGAGCAGTGAGATTACATATGGAAAATCTGAACAATAAAAACAAAATGTAATTGCATACAGAATCAATCTTAGCTGTGTGTTTATAAATAATTAACTTAATGGAAAATAAATAAATAAATAAATAAATAAATAAATAAAGCATTTAAACTCAAACCTCATTATCTCCAGGTGACAGTTTGGACTTTTTAGCCCCTCAGAAAGAAGCTTCACTCCCGAATCCTGTAGATCATTGTTACTCAGGTCCAGCTCTCTCAGGAAGGAGTTTGATGATTGTAGAACTGATGACAAACTCTCACAACACTGAGCAGTGAGATTACAACACTGTAGCCTGTGTAGCGAACAAAACAATCAATGCTTTGATATCAATGCTTCTTAAGTAGTGTTTATAATCTAGAGCATAGATAACTTGGAAAAACCTTTGACTGTAGCGAAGCTAAAACAATTTTCATAAAACATCAAACCTGTATTTTCAGTTTCTTTAATTTATGATACAATTAAGAATAATAAAAAGAGTAAAACTCAAGTTCAACTTGTCTGATGGTAGAGACACTTTGGCATTTAATATTATCACACACATTGATTTACATTTACATGTATTCATTTTTCTGAACTGTCTAAGTCATCCATGTAAAAAGAAGTCCCAACTACAAAAGACCAACAGTGCATATAAATGAATGTAATGACTCTTACAGTGCTTTTCTTGTGTTTTTGATCACTGGCAGGAGTCTTATCACGGCTTCATCAGATCTTCTGTATTTCTGCAGTTCAAACTTCTCTTGAGTCTCTTCTGACATCAGGAGCACAAACACCAGACCAGACCACTGAGCAGAGGAGAGATTCTGTGCTGAAAGATTTCCTGAGCTCAGGTTTTTCTGAATTTCCTCCACAAAATCATCTTTCAGTTCACTCAGACAGTGGAAAAGATTGATGGTCCTCTCCACAGATTTCTCCTTCTCTATTTTCTTTTTGATATAGTCAACAGTGCTTTTCATGTTCTCTGTTTTGTGTTTCAGTCCTGGCACTAATTCCTTCAGGTCACTCTGATTGGACTCCAGAGAGAGACCCAGGAGGAACCGGAGGAAAAGGTCCAGGTGTCCGTTCTCGCTTTGTAAAGCCTTGTTGATCGCACCCTTATGAAGCTGAAACTCTGTCTTTCTGGACAGTTTCCATCTCAGTTTTTTTCTCAGGGACTTAAAAAGTAGCTTTGCTTTCTCATCTTTGCTAATCAAAAACACATAGAGAGCAGCAAGGAATTCCTGAATGCTGAGATGAACGAAGCTGTAAACGTGTCTTGCTGAAACAGCTTTTTCCTCCTGAAAGATCTGAGTGCATAACCCAGAGAACACCGACCCTTCACTGACATCTAGTCCACATTCCTTAAGATCTTCTTTGTAGAAAATCAGATTTCCTTTCTCCAGCTGTTCAAAGGCCAGTTTCCCAAGCTTCAGAATAATCTCATCAAAAGACCTGGCATTTGCTTTAGGTTGAGAGTCATCACAGTATTTGTTTTCCATCTGTTGCTGCTGAGTAAGTAAGAAGCTTGTGTACATCCCTGTCAGAGTTGTGGGTGTTTTGTCATTGCTCTTTCGAGCCAGTAGAGGCTGAAGAACAGTAAGAGAGATCCAGCAGAAGACGGGGATGTGGCACATGATGTACAGGCTCCTGGATTTCCTGATATGACGGATGATGTTTCCAGCAACCTCAGGACTGCTGTTTTTGATGAAGTATTGCTCTTTCTGCTCATCGTTGAATCCTCGCACCTCTGTCACCTGATCAATGTAGTTTCGGGGTATCAGACTGGCTGCTGCTGGTCTGGATGTGATCCAGATGAGAGCAGAGGGAACCAGATGTGTCTTAATGAGGTTTGTTATTATCTTACTCAATGTTGTTTTTTCTTTAACATCTGTAAATCCGTCATCCTCTTTAAAGTTCAAAGGGAAGCGACACTCATCCAGCCCATCAAAGATGAACATGATTTTACCGTCACCATCAGGAAGAGAGGGCAGTTCTTCAGGATTACTAAAGTAGTATTTGTTAAGAAGTCCTATAAGACTGTACTCTTCTTTAATCAAATTCAGTCTACGGAATGGAAGAGGGAAAATTAAGGCAATATCCTGATTTTCTTTTCCTTCAGCCCAGTCAAGGATGAATTTATTGACAGAGACTGTTTTTCCTACCCCTGCGATGCCCATCGTCAACACTTTTTTGTTTTGTCGACCGTTATGGACTTTAAAAATGTTATTGCATTGGATTGGTGTGTCCTTGGCATCAAATTGTTTGAATTCGATCTGTCTCACCTCATGTTCACTCACTATTCCTCCAGTCTCATTCTCCACCACATATAGATCAGTGTAAATATCGTTCAGGTATTTCTGACGACCCCTCTGAGAATTACCAACCAATATTCGCTCACACTCCTGTTTTAATTTGAGCTTCAGTCTGCGGCTGATCTCATGAAGAGCAGCTTTACTGTCCTCTGCAGCTGAGCCTTTGAGAAAGAGGGAAGATGTCAGCAAAAAGTGATCCGGTTTTATTATTTTATTTAAAAACTGATATTCCTATTACAAAAATAATCACACATGTGTGGTAACTTGAAAACTGTGCTTCTACTATTCAAATGAATCACACTTATGCTTAAGTTGACGGCATGGAAATGTCTTCACTCTTAAACACACCTTGTAGGGGTGAAAGATCAAAATATTACATCTCATATCACGATATGTGTGTTTTTAATTCACGATAACAATATACACTGATCAGGCATAACATTATGAGCACTGACAGGTGAAGTGAATAACACTGATCATCTCTTCATCACGGCAACTGTTAGTGTGTGGATATATTAGGCAGCAAGTGAACATGTTGCTCTCAAAGTTGATGTATTAGAGGCAGGAAAAATGGGCAAGCGTAAGGATTTGAGTGAGTTTGACAAGGACCAAATTGTGATGGCTAGACGACTGGGTCAGAGCATCTCCAAAACTGCAGCTCCTGTGGGATGATCCCGGTCTGCAGTGGTCAGTATCTATCAAAAGTGGTCCAAAGTAGGAACAGCGGTGAACCAGCAACAGGGTCATGGGCGGACCCCATGACAGTTTGTTGCGTATGGGGCTGCATAGTGCCCATGCTGACCCCTGTCCACCGCTGTTGTTTAAAAAAAAAGTCTAAATATATAAATAAACTAATATTATGTAGGTAATATAGTAAGATAAGACTGAAGTATTACTTATTGCATATTTCTCTTTTGAATTTATAAAGGAAAAAATTACACTGGAAAATAAATTTAAGGGGGCAACTATTGTTCCTTAATTTTACGTAATTACGACAGATTAACGACATATTAGCAACAGCATTAGTTGCAGCAGGTAAATTTACAGCACCATATTAAACATTCAGACATGTGCACATAGGTAATATGGTCACCCTAACATAGGTAATTCTTTAGGCTTTAAGCTTTGGGTATTATTTTGTTGAAATGAAACGTTGGTTAATATCGACCAAAAAAGACAACGCAGGGAGTAGAGCGGAGAAGCACCACCGTCATGCCTATGTGCATGCGATGCAGGAGCAGCACGCGCTTTTGTGCATTCACATATGCCGCGTTTGCAGCGCGCAACTGATCCGTGGTTGTGTACTATATCACAAACACAACATTTACTTTTTATTTCACATTCAAAAGTTGTTACTGAACATGGCTTATCAGCATTGCGATGTACCCAGGTGAAAAAAGTACACTTCTATAATGTGCTCTATTTTCGTGTACTAATTTTGTACTTAAGAACTACTAAAGAAGAATTGTTAGTATATTAAGAGAATCTTAACATCATCTATGTGTACTCAACTGTGCTATTTTGAGACAACATAAAATATGAACTAAAATGTGCTTTTAATATACTATCTCTGTATTTAAAAAATGTATTTAGAGACCACTTGTAGTACACTATGGGTTCAAATGTACTATAAGTAGTATCTAAATACATTTTTTAAATCTCTGTATCTCAGTATCACTCTGTATCAAATGGCTAATTTTACTATAGTGGTTACCTGCCATAGTTTCATCTGTCCTGCTACAGTTTTATAATGAGCCTGAAAGATCACTAACACTGTGTTTTGCATCATTAATGTAAACGATTCAATGAGTCAATGATTCACTGACCCATTCATTACTGAAAGAATGAACGACTCGATGACTCACTCATTAAGACAGTGACTTGCTGCCACCTACTGGCAGTTTGTTTAATATTTCAAAGTATCTCAATTTATTGCTTCATTTATTATATTAATAATATAATTAATGGAACTGTAAGAATATGATATAAAACATGACATTTAATATGGTTAGAAAACTTTGCCTTTATGAAGGTAAAAATGCACATGTAAATCAATTTATGGGGGCAAATATTGTCCCATAATGGAAAAGGTGTGACTGCAGTCCGAGTGTTAGAGAGGGAGTTTGCAGAAAGATGTTAAATGTCTATGGGGTACGACACTCTAAAAGATTGGGAACCAATCTAGGCCCATTGAAAGACTGATTCAACACTAATCATTTACAACATGCAGTGGTCAAGAGCATCTGATCTGGCCTACATTATGGCCTACAGGGGTTTCTCTGTGCAGACAGTGATCATTATTTACCCTCCAGCGGTTTTGAACTGACTCCAGCAAGTGCAGGATCCTCAATACTGTCCTCAGCCTGAGCTGTGTGAGAGAGAAAGAGATCAGGATGAAAATACTCTGACATTAAACCACACAAACACATCAGCAAAACAGAGAGATGAAAGATTCAGCTAAAAAAGCAGTTGTTAATTTATGAGTTATTCTATAACCCAGGATAAAGTGGCTGAGTTTGGGATTCTCTGTACAGTGATCATTATTTACCCTCCAGCGGTTTTGAACTGACTCCAGCAAGTGCAGGATCCTCAATACTGTCCTCAGCCTGAGCTGTGTGAGAGAAAGAGATCAGAATGAAAATACTGTGACATTAAACCACACAAACACATCAGCAAAACAGAGAGATGAAAGATTCAGCTAAAAAGGCAGTTATTCACTTATTCTCTAAACATTCACTCTGTGAGACATCAGTTATAGAAAAATAATACAACTTTATTATTTCAAATATATTTATAAAAAATCAATTAAGTAGTTTCACATTTTATTTATATTTTAAACAGCACATTTAACAAGTTCATTTTAATTTTACCTTGCTTGTGTTTGTTCTCTAGCTGCTCAGCCAGATTATTCTGGTTCATCTTCCTCAGGATCTTCACGGTGATCTTCACAGCTTCTTCTGGTTCAAAACGTGCTACCATCTTATCCACTGTGTCTAACCTATCTGCATTCTCCATTTCAGACTTTGATATACACTCATGATCGTTCACTAAATGCCACTGAAACTTCTTCAGTTCAGCTTGTACCAGATCATTCAGTGATTTATCAAGCAGATCTTTCACAGATGCCATCGTCCTTCACCGATCCACAGCTGCAGGACAAAAAGAAAAAGATGTTTTTAGTGTTTCAACTTATTATGAAAAAAAAGTTTTGCCCCATATATCATCATTCCTAAATTGTCTTTATTGCTAGATGATCATAAAAGCAAGTATCAGTCTTCTGTCACATGAGAATAGCCTAAACAAATGTAGCCAATCTCATCATAGTATATTTTGGAGAACACAATTATCATCCAATCACAATTCATTACCATTCGTTGCAGTTAGTAATGGCGGGATATTAGAAAGCGTGGAGGAGATCAAGTGAGACACGAAGATGTCAATGAAGCCTGTGTGTACCTTTAATGAGGATCTTCAAAAGGAGTTTATCATGGTATTATACAGTAAGTTGTGCAGAAAGAACTGAATGTGGAATCGCCAGCCCTGGTCTAGTGTTCAAAAACAAACAAAAATACCCTCAGGTGGAGGTAGCTGTTTTTAATGCCTGATCAAAAGTTACTGCAAACCTGATACTATTACTATAACAGCAACAGAACACATTACATAACTGTTGTTATTAAATGAAATATCTGGACATTTAACACTTGTTTAATAACATTACAGATTGATCTGAATAAACAGGGTTTGTGCAGCTTTGGTGTATAAGAAAGCAAGCTAACTGTATTTTGTGTGAATGATATAAATCATAATGTGATTTTATAGAAACTATAATCAGGTGCCTAAAAAGGGAGCACCCATTAAAATGTCTTTATACAGTAAAAAGGACCCGATCATGTAACAATGCACAGTACAAGTGCAGCATTGATCTTCTTGAGTCTGTTCAGTAAGGAGCGTTTTGATTGGTGGATTAAAAGCTTGCTGTGATTGGCTACACAGAACATCCTACAAAAAAAGATATTTATGAATATTAACCTGCCAGGACACAAATTCAGAGCAGTCCACACACGTGTGACGATTCACAAATGCAGATTCAACGATCCATAAATACATCATTCATAAATGTGTGATGGAAATTAATTCAAGAACTCAAGTATTTTTAATTTATTTAGGTAAGATGCATTTGTGTGAGCATTTGGGATAATAATTATGCTAATTTTGTTTTTTAAATGTATTATTTTTGAGGCTGATCTGGCTCGATAAAAACTGTACCTGAACTTTACTTGGTCCTGTCCTATTTTAAGCTGTCCTGGTGTAGCCTCTTAAAAAATAAACAAGTCTGGACACTTCAGTGTTCAGTAATTATAGACTGATCTAAAAATGGCCATTTTTGGCTAAAATAATGGAGAAGGTGGTTCTTAATCTACTTTTGACATTTTTAAATGAAAACAACGCGATTAATTTCAGTCTGGATTTAGGTCTGTATAGCACTGAAAAAATTAAACAATCGAACAAATTAAATTAGTATCAACAAAATCCATGTTTGCACTGCAGAGGAAACAGAAGCAGCATCTGAAATGCGTGTAGATTTATTATTTACAGTGTTTTTAATGAAGCTTAGATGTGCAATGAAAGCATTTTCATCACAGTTACAACTGCATAAATAATTCTGAGATTTTAGATTAGGGTCCAATGTGTCTTTTGCCTCAATAAACTCCTAAATTACTGTGTGGCGATGAGGACGAGGGCCGAGTGTTAATGAGTGTCAGCTGTGTGCCACACCGGTCTCGAGTTTCTCACGGCCCTCGGCCTCGTCCTGCTTACCACATTCTGCTTTGTGCAGGGATTTTATTTGCTGTACATTTTCAAAACACAAAAATCCAAACTGATCTTGTAACACAAATCCTGATCTCATGCTTTCATTCTAGCTGTACATATTTTCATTCCACATAATCACTGTTTCAAACACAAGATCATTGTGATATGTAATGAGAACATCTGGTTTAATCACTGAAACACAACAGTATGATCTTCTTTCAGTTTAGTCATTTAACAGTCAGTATGTCACGGCCATGATGTTCTGTACTAGAACAGAGTTTGCTGCCAATACAGTAAATGTTCTCACTGAACCATAGTGCGTTACAGTAATGTGTCAGTCTCTACCATCTGTTTACAGTATCACAATCACACTGTAATGTAAAATGCTGTATTGATGTCATCTGTCTCTCTTCTGATCAATCTGACGTTATACAGTCATTGACTGTTTCTTTTCCCTCGTACTCAATCCTGATCTGTGTTCACAAATATGCTTATAATGCAAATAATTTGCAATAATTTGTTACTTTTGGATATCCATATTGGAAATTGCAAACAAAGTAGAAACTATATCTATAGGAACTGTATCTATAGAAATCTAGGGATGTACCAAATGATTCATTGATTAACCAGTTGGATTAAATAATAGACAAATGTATTAAACTGAATGAGAAGAGATGCAAATCAAAAGATTGATAGTAATAGCATTATGAAAGTCAATTACTGTATAAAGATGAAACACTTATTTTGTGTTGTGAAAATGATACTTTATGATTTTGTGTATTGTGCTCACACAATTGAAAATATGCTGAAATGTTAAAAAAGTGCACTTTTGATGATTAGTTTTGATAATAATACTAAGAGTTTGTGAAAATGTACCAATTGCTTGTGAAAATTGCTCTAAAGTAATAAAAAAAACTGTAAAGACCCAGAAGCGACCAATGACACATCATAAGACGACATGAAATTAACTAAAGAAAGACGAAACACTCACCTCAGATCGTTCTGTTTCCTCTGAACTGTAGTGTTGAACAGCAGCTCTGGGATTTCTTTCACTTCTACAGAACCAGCAGGACGGAGACGTGAGAATGAGAAGAATGACAGTCAGACATGTCAACACACGCTCTCAGAAAGATTCATTCTCAGGAAACACTGATGAACTTTACTGTAACTCACACTTATAAAAATCAACTACATTATAGATTCACTGACAACATTTACTGTATTGGCAGCAAACTCTGTTCTACACCAAACCTCATGACCGTTTTATAACTTCATCATAACTGGATCAATATGGAATTACATTTGATCCAAAAATAATGAACGTAACTTTTCAAAAAAACTAATAAAAATATAAATTGAAACTGAATAAAATGTCTTTGAAACTTAAAAAAAATAAATCGCAGGCAAAATGTTTGACTTTGTTTTTAATACACTGCATGTTTTGCTAACAGTTTTTTTTCTTTCTTTCACTGATCTTAACTTACAAAAGCATTTCCAGAGTTTTCATTTATGCTTCTGAAGTTTTCGTTTACGATCCCAGAGTTTTCGTTCGTCTTTCTGGCACAAATCTCTCGCGGGGGCGGGGCCAGCAGTGGTGTGTTCTCATTGGCTACTGAGTTTTTGATTGACAGCTTCTTCTTGACCTGGAAGTGAAGACGTCAGCGTTGTGTTTACAATTACATGTGTGGAGGTGAGTGTCTGTAAGCGGCTTCTTATTTCATTTAAAGATATGAGTTTTGTTTTTGAATTTTATCTGTATTTATCTGCAGCTTCTACTTTGTCAACATAAACTTTTAGGAGCGTGAGAGATCAAACGCGATAATGTCTTGAGGTTTAATTGTACATTAAAGGTTATAATACTGAAAATATTGCATAATGTCCAGTGTTTTCTGAGAATATTTGATTATTTCTGATGATTCTTCTCTATTGTTGGGTCTGATTAGGTTGTGCTGTTACAATTTAAAGAGAATACTAGTATCATATACATGTATATATTCAGCCGTCAAGAAAGTCTCACTCCAACCAGCTAATCAAGGTTGGCAACCATGGCCATCACTCTACCCATTGTTAGCATATGCACATACACCATCACAATTAATGATCACTCAATTCTGAAGGATTCAAACAATATGAAAATAACAGTCGTGTCACTGCGGCATACACACAGGTATCAAAGTGAAAGTGTTGGATGCAATTATGTTATGAAAGGAACGACCAGAATCCACAAATCACTAACTGCATATTCATGTAATGCACAGTATTCTCATGATATACAGTACATTACTGTAAAAATGCACAAGCACCTATTATAGAATACATGTGTAGAATTCATAAAATTCATTTTATTAGGGGCCAAGCCCCGAAGGGGCTGTAGCCCCTATTGTAATTGTACGTTTTCCCTTTTATTATTATTCTTCCTCCCGAATGGGAGTCTTTGGCAGCCCTATCAACGGAACATGAGAAAATGATGAAATTTGGCACACTTGTAGTGATGGTCATGTCTAGAAATCTGACCAATTTTGGAGTCTCTAGGACCAACTCTATAGCGCCACCACCAGTTCAAAAATTCAACATTCTAAAGGTTATAACTTTTGAACCATTTGCTCTAGAAAAATACAATTTAGTACATCTGATTCGTCTCTTCATGCTGATTCTATTCAAATTCTTACATTAAGTCTCCGCCCATTACAGTAGTGGCCATTTTGAAAAGTACAGTATTCCATTTTTTCGCTACTCCTCCTTCAAAATTTGTCCAATTTTGTCCAATCTTTGATCAGATGATCTTTGGACTGAACCGCACAGAAATGACTGAACAGATTTTTTTTATTTATCTTTATTCAAAAGTTATGATGTCATGAAGTTAACGAGGTTGACCCAAAATTGCTAAAGAGCCTGTATCTCGGCCAATCTTTGAGCAATCGAAACAAAAATTGGTACACTTGATCAAGACCATGATCTGAGGTTCCATGCCAAATTGGCCAATAACTTTTGAACAGTTTGTCTGAAAATCAAGATTTTGGTGTCTATGGATCCTTGGGCCATGCCGAATCCGAGGATATCGAATTTGTCAACATCAGATGAACCATGTGTCCGCCATTTTGAATTTTGTCATAAATTGCAATATCTTTTAAACAATTTGACATATCTTTACAAAAATTGGTACGTATGACCTTTTGCAGGTCCTGAAGGTACGTGAGAAGTTTCAAGACAGCGCCACCTACTGTTCCACAGATATAATGTTTTTTGCAAAAACGCTTATAACTTTTGAAAACACTTTCCAAAATGTGTATGCTTTATGTCATTTTATTCCCTGGCTAATGCCAATTCCAACGATGTGTCATTTGTCATTTTCCTTAAATGTACCTGTCCGCCATATTGAAATAAATGAAAAACATTTTTTTCGCTACTCCTCCCACAAATTTTGTCCAATTTTGTCCAAAATCAGCTCAGATGATCTTTAGACCGAGCCGCATAGAAATGACTGAACGGATTTTTGATATTCGCTACCGTTCCCGAGATATTTGTCTCTTAATGTGACCTTGCTTGTGTTTGTTGTCTTATGCTAATTAGCTTAGCATGCTGAATGGTTATTTTGTACAAATTGCTTCTGTTCCTGATATTGAATGTTTCTGTGAATGATCTAAACTAAAATTTATAAATATAACATATGTTGCATTTTTATAAAATTCTTCATTGTGAGTTCATTCTCATGAACTACTAAACTTCGACAGCTATATGACACTGTCTGCCCAGTGGCGCAAAGAGTTGCGTGACAGACACATGATCCAGAGACTGTGGGTTCGAGTCCCGTGTGGGTCAACTTTATAAAATTGTTTGTAATGTTGTCATTTATATTCCTTTATTATCCAAATAAGTATTGTACTAGTCTTTCTTCTTTTAATTAGAAATAAATCTATTTTTATTAATTCTGTGTTCATTTTCATCTCAGCTTCTGGTCATTTTGAGTTCATTCTTACCTCTACTTCTGAACCAGCTGTTTTTCATGTACATTCAATTTCTGCTCTTCTTGCTCTGCATTGCACTACAACTCAGACATTTGAGTGCATGAAATGTATGCTGTGTTGCTCTTCATTGTGAGTTCATTCTCATGAACTACTGAACTCTGATAGCTGTGTGACACTGTCTGCTCAGTGGCGCAAAGAGTTGAGTGACAGACACATGATCCAGAGATTGTGGGTTTGAATCCCATGTGGGGTGACTTTATAAAATTATTTCTAATGTTGTCATTTCAATTCCTCTATCATCCCAAGAACCTTCTGGTCATTTTGAGCTCATTCTCACCTCTACTTCTGAACCAGCTGTTTTTCATGTACATTCAATTTTTGCTGTTTTTGCTCTTCTTGCTCCGCACTGCACTACAGCTCAGACATTTGAGTGCTTGAAATGCTTGCCGTGTTGCTCTGCTTTAAAAGCTGCTCTTTTTGCTGTGCTGTTCTGCCTGCAGTGTTGCTCAGCATGCTGTGCTGTTCTGTTTGATGTTCTGCTCTGCTTGGTGTGCTGCTCTGTTTGATGTGCTGTTCTGCTTACAGTGTTGCTCTGCTTGAAATGCTGCTCTGCTTGCTGTGTTGCTCTGTTTGCGGTGCCTTCGGTGCTTGGCCCCGCATTGCTGCTTGCAGCTATTTAGGGGCCAAGCACCGAAGGTGCTGTAGCCCCTCTTGTATCCGTTAGTATTCTTATTAGGGGCCAAGCCCCGAAGGGGCTGTAGCCCCTATTGTAATTGTACGTTTTCCCTTTTATTATTATTCTTCCTCCCGAATGGGAGTCTATGGCAGCCCTATCAACGGAACATGAGAAAATGATGAAATTTGGCACACTTGTAGTGATGGTCATGTCTAGAAATCTGACCAATTTTGGAGTCTCTAGGTCCAACTCTATAGCGCCACCACCAGTTCAAAAATTCAACATTATAAAGGTTATAACTTTTGAACCATTTGCTCTAGAAAAATACAATTTAGTACATCTGATTCGTCTCTTCATGCTGATTCTATTCAAATTCTTACATTAAGTCTCCGCCCATTACAGTAGCGGCCATTTTGAAAAGTACAGTATTCCGTTTTTTTGCTACTCCTCCTTCAAAATTTGTCCAATTTTGTCCAGACTTTGATCAGGTGATCTTTGGTCTGAGCCGCACAGAAATGACTGAACAGATTTTTTTTATTCATCTTTGTTCAAAAGTTATGATGTCACGAAGTTAACGAGGTTGACCCAAAATTGCTATAGAGGCTGTATCTCAGCCAAACTTTGAGCAATCGAAACAAAAATTGGTACACTTGATCCATACCATGATCTGAGGTTCCATGCCAAATTTGGGAACAGCGCCACCTACAGTTCATGAGATCTGAAAAATGGCTATTTTGGCCAATAACTTTTGAACAGTTTGTCAGAAAATCAAGATCTTGTCAACATCAGATGATACGCATGTCCGCCATTTTGAATTTTGTCATAAATTGCAATATCTTTTAAACAATTTGACATATCTTCACAAAAATTGGTACGTATGACCTTTAGAAGGTCCTGAAGGTACCTGAGAAGTTTCAACATAGCGCCACCTACTGTTCCACAGATATAATGTTTTTTTCCAAAAATGCTTATAACTTTTGAAAACACTTTCCAAAATGTGTATGCTTTATGTCATTTTATTCCCTGGCTTATGCCGATTCCGACGATGTGTCATTTGTCATTTTCCTTAAATGTACCTGTCCGCCATATTGAAATAAATGGAAAACAGTTTTTTCGCTACTCCTCCTACAAATTTTGTCCAATTTTGTCCAAAATCAGCTCAGATGATCTTTGGACCGAGCCGCATAGAAATGACTGAACGGAATTTTGATATTCACTACCATTCCCGAGATATTCGTCTCTGAATGTGACCTTGCTTGTGTTTGTTGTCTTATGCTAGTTAGCTTAGCATGCTAATTGCTTAGCATGCTAACCAGTTGTCATTCTTTTTAATATGGCTCTTCAGCTATCAAGTTAGCCATGAGCTTCATTAGCAGTAAGTTAGCTTAGCATGCTAATGTGGTTAGCATGCTAAGTAATGTTTTTTTGTAAATTCTTTCTTACACAGAAAGTTCTTTTCCACAGCCTGTTGAACGTGCATCCTGAAGTAGCTCAATGTGTAAAGCCATATACCTGAAGAGCCCTGTACCTAAAGATAGTGGGTTCGAATCCCGGGTGGAGCGGTTTTATGAAATTGTGTGTTTTGATTCTTTTGTTGCTTCTTGGATTAGAAATAAATGCTTTTTGTTTCATGCTGTGTTCATTTTCATCTAAGCTTCTGTACATTCTGAGTTCATTCTCGCCCATAACTCTGAACCAGCTGTTTCATGTTTGTTCATTTTCTGCTGTTTTTCCTCTTCCTGCTCCGTATTGCGCTACAGTATGATGAGGTGCAGAATGATCTAAAGTAAAGTTATTAAATATAACATTCAGTGCAGTTTTATTAAAATTCTTCATTTTTAGTTCATTTTCACATGAACTAATGAACTTCGGCAGTTGTGCCAATATTCATCTGCACAATGGTGCAATGAGATGAGACATGGACACTGAACCCGGAGGTTGTGGGTTCGAATCCCGTGCCGGGGGGTTTTATACAATAGTGTGTAATGAGTCATTTTGATTCCTTTTTTATCCAAATAAGCATTGTACTAATCTTTATTCCTCTTGAATTAGATACAAGTGTTTTTAGTTCATTCCGTGTTCATTCTCATCTGAAGTTCTATTGATTTTCATTTCATTTCCACCTGTCCTTCTGAACCAGCTGTTTTGCATGTACATTCAATTTCTGCTGTTTTTGCTCTACCTGCTCCGTATTGCGCTACTGCCCCTTCTGGGGCTTGGCCCCGAATTGCTGCTTGCAGCTATATTTACCATTTTTTTTAAATATAGTGAATAAACTGTATTAATGAATGGAATGAAATGTTCATGTTGTCTGAATACATTTTGGTTTGACTGTATAACTTTCATTCTCCACATAAGCACAAATATCTTTAAGAAAATAGTCCATCTCTGTGTCCATCTCATAAGTGGACTGTAACCCATACACGTATGATGGTTGATGGGAAACGATTGTTAATAACTAAAACAGTTTAAATTATTAGTATTTTTCTCATCTATTGTTTCACTTCAGAAGACATTGATTCATCCACTGGGGTCGCATGGATTAATGTGTCTTTAGGACTCGAAGACATGTATTATTTTCCTAAAAATCCTAATTCATGTTTATCTGTAGAAAGAAAGTAATATGCATCATGGACGGCATGAGGGTGAGTAAAACATATGAGAATTTTTTCGGGGTGAACTATCACTTTAACATTCATATGTTGTTGGTATGCTAATCCAAGATCAGTATGGACTAATAAGAATAAAGTACAACCTCCTGTGTGTTTGTGAACTGTGTCTTGTTTTAATCTAGAGCTCCAAAAAATTAAAATATTTGCATAATATCAGGTGTCTGAAGATCAAGATCCCAGTCAGTCAAAGGTGATGTGTCTGAACAAAATAAGATTCTTGTCTGATGGGGACAGTGGATCTCTGGGGCTACCACTCCCTCCTCTGGGTCAGCATCAGAATTTTGTTAATGGAAAAGTTGCTCCACTCCCTGGAAAATAAGAAATCAGATGTATTATAATCTAACAATACAAACTGCTTTGAATTCCCACATAACAAATTATGCAGACTTAAAATATTTATTTCAAACAAATTTCAGCCATAATTACTTTCATGTATTAGGTTTTGCATTTGGCCATACAGTACTGTGCAAAAGTCTTAGCTTTGTTGTTTTATCAATGTTTACCACCCATGCTTATTTTTTGGTCTTTATTACAAGCAAACAGAAAATACAGGAAATATGCACACAAAAAAATCAGAACAACATTGATTCTATAAGCAAAAATCAGTATTTAACGTGACCTCCTAGACTTCCAGTTTTTTCAAAGGAGAAACTTCTGATCAGATTTTGAAAGTTTTCTTGGCCTTCCAGTCATTTTCCATTCCATTTAGGTTTGAGAGAGCCAGGTTCTCACTATTACTCAAGTGTAAGGAGAGGACACTAAATACTTGCCACTTTAGCCTGTAGAAGTCTTTTTTTCTGTTTTTTAATAATGCTTACAAATTTTAAGTATTTCCTGGTCATATTCTAATAAGAAGTCTGAAAAGAAATTATATGGTCACTATACCATTGCTAAAACAACATCTAATGGTGTCCTAAGACTTTTGCACAGTACTTTATATGTATTATTATTAAAAACTACCTTTTCCCCTTTAAATATGATCTAATCCAAGGCTGTATGTACAGTACATAACCAGATCCTGTAATGATTGGGTTAAATCAAGACAACACTGCTGTATAAAGTGGGCTCTAAATGAGCTCTAAAATACCTCTCCATCTGAAAAAGCAAAAGCAAGTAATGTTACTTGATTTTGTAAACGTAAAAAATACTGACTTACCGCGAGTATCCAGATAACGACGATGATTGATGATAATGATGATTATATCATTCGTCTGTGCTAGGCCTAAGAAATCATCTCACCATAGTAGCAGCAGCTACAGATAAAATAATAAAAACGCCTATCTTTACATCACTAAAATGAAATAAGAAGCCGCTTACAGACGCTCACCTCCACA
Organism: Megalobrama amblycephala; assembly: GCF_018812025.1. NCBI lineage: Eukaryota > Metazoa > Chordata > Actinopteri > Cypriniformes > Xenocyprididae > Megalobrama > Megalobrama amblycephala. The sequence goes on along the minus strand of NC_063044.1, from coordinate 17,004,221 downwards.
CATGTAATTGTAAACGCAACACTGACGTCTTCACTTCCAGGTCAAGAAGAAGCTGTCAATCAAAAACTCAGTAGCCAATGAGAACACACCACTGCTGGCCCCGCCCCCGCGAGAGATTTGTGCCAGAAAGACGAACGAAAACTCTGGGATCGTAAACGAAAACTTCAGAAGCATAAATGAAAACTCTGGAAATGCTTTTGTAAGTAAAGATCAGTGAAAGAAAGAAAAGAAACTGTTAGCAAAACATGCAGTGTATTAAAAACAAAGTCAAACATTTTGCCTGCGATTTATTTTTTTAAGTTTCAAAGACATTTTATTCAGATTCAATTTATATTTTTATTAGTTTTTTTGAAAAGTTACGTTCATTATTTTTGGATCAAATGTAATTCCATAGATCAATGCTATTACAAACATTAACGATTCAATTACATCAGTTTGGAGTTTTGAAGAGTTTTGAAAATGTACACCTTACTCGTGAAAATAGTACCAAAGTGAATTAAAAAACTGTAAATTATCATATCCAGATTTATATATTCGGGGGGAAAAATTATATATGTTTAATAATAATAAAACATGATTTTGTTTGTCTGCTTTGCTTAGCTTTTACTGAAAACAACATCTTCTTTAAATGAATTTGTGTTTTGGTGTATATTAAAATAGTTCTAATAACAATCATAAAACTAAACTAAAAAATGTCTCTCTCTTATGTGCAGATGCTTTTCGTGGATTATAGCTCTGCTTTTAACAGCGACGTCTAGGGTGACCACCCGTCCCGCTTTGCGTTGTACCGCACAGCATTTTAACTCCTTGTCCCACACGTCGCATATTGAGAGAATGTCCCGCATTTTCATCAGTCTGTTCCGACGAGCATACAATTGTGTAGTGATCATGTTCTCCAACAGAGGGGGCTATGCAGCTACACTTGTTCACGCGCGCGCGCCGCTACTTCATGAGGAACGTAATCTGGATCTGGACCAGAGCAAAGCAAAGCGCCATTATCGTCAAATATCAAAATAAACATCGTTATCAGTTTCAAGGTTAGTAACATACTAACTATTCAAACTGTTTGTATGTTTTATAACAGGACCTCAACAGAGTGTGAGATTGTTTTGCACAATTTTAAACGTCCACAAAAGTTTCGCAGTCATAACGCAGCAATTTCCACACACACGTCTTAACTACGTGGTGAAGGTACACTCAGATATGAATAAATAAAAAATAAAATAAAATAATACACATACTTTGTGCTTAAAATAAGTATAAAATGCTAAATAATAGTTGTACAGTTGTAGCCTAATTTCTGTACAGTAGCTAAAAACAGCATGTGAAAATTAAATTATTAAATTCAATAATGTTAAATCATATTTGTTAAATATTTATCTTCTTATATGCCTATTTATGTTTTATTTTTGAAATGTAATATGTTTTTGTAAAGGCACACGAATGTTAGGCTATAACAGTATTGTTTAGAACTGCTTTTACAGTGGTTACTATTAATCGTGTAAAAGTTTTTTGGTTGTATTTAAACCAGAGCAAAAATCCTAATAATAAAACTAAATCATAATTATTTATGTAATAATAGCCTATAAGGAACTCACAACAATTAAAAACAAAAACATTAAAAAATGTATTGTCCCTGTTTTTTAAATAGATAATAACAAATGAGATTTTTGTTCACCTAAAAGGACTTGTCCCCAGTTTTCATTTCAGAAATCTGGTCACCTAATTCAAAAATAGTTATCTGCATGATGCCTGCTGCCTTTAGGGTCAGTGATGTTGAATTTAAATGACATGTAAAATAAAGACATGTTATGTTACATTGTGATGTAATGGTGTTTTCTGGAATGGACTAAAGAACAAAGTATTTTTATCAGTTGAAAGGCAGAATACAAATGTTGTTATTAAGTTAGACAGACATTATATAACAGCTTCAGGTTATGTTTTAGTGTTGGAAACATGTCCCACATTGTCCCACACAAACTTAGTAATCGTCCCACATTTGGTTTGTTTGATGGTGGTCACCCTAGCGACGTCCCCTTACACACACATCACCTCTTAAAGAGGGAAAATCAACACATCTATCATTTACGACGGCTGGACAGGTTTAAGGTTTCTCAAAAGTGAGCACTTTCTACACTGGAGCTGTGGAGCTTTTCATTCTTGATTGGTGGAGTTTCAATTTCCTTCAATGCTTCGATCCATTCGATGCTTCCCACTTCACCACACACATGAAAACAAACTGAGGAAACTAGATAAAAACAAGCCGTTTCATCAGACCATTTAAGTAAAACAAGTGAAACAGGTTTTCAGGACGATCTGTGAGTTATGAAGAAGTGTGAAGAATGTCTTTTATACACACAGAAACACAAGAACTACTGACTTATGAAATCAACTGAAGATAAAAGAAGACATTGAATCTCTGAAGATCTCAGCAGAGGAGGATTAAACACCAACAGCATTACCAGCTTCACTTATCACAGAAATGAACTAGTTAGTGTGTCTACAAAGCTTCTTATTGAGAATGAACAGAGCTTTAGCTGCAGTCACTGCTGGTGTTTTAATGAAACTGTTTTTCTAAGAAGAGTGTCTGCAGGATGCTGCATGTCAAGTTCATGTGTTCAGAAAAATGAAAGATACAGTAAGAAATGCAATAATATTAATGTATCGACGGGTGTGAAATGAGCAGGCAGGGAAGCGGATCTAAGTGCAGGAACATTTAATGACAGCACTAGTGTCTTTATAAATGGCTGCAGTTTTCTCATGTCTGATGATTAAACTGCACTGCAGCTGTAGACTCGTATTCTTTACTCTTCTCTGAATTGTTGAACAGCAGCTCCATCACTAATACAGATGAAGTAAATGTTTCCAGGAGGAGACGTGAGAATGAGAAGAATGTCAGTCAGACATGTCAGCACTCGCTCTCACTCTGATCTGTGTGTTATTCAGACAGATTCATTTTCTGTGCATGACTTTTGGACTTTCAAGGATTAATTCACTTTCAAATGAAAATGACCCCAAGCTTTACAAACCCTCAAGCCATCCTAGCTGTATATGACTCTCTTCTTTCTGATAAACACAATCAGAGTTATATTAATAAATATCCTGACGCATCAGAGCTTTATAATGGCAGTGAACGGGATCAGCGAGTATGAGCTGAAGAAAGTGCTTCATCCATCATAAACACACTCCACACGGCTCCAGGGGGTTAATAAAGGTCTTCTGAAGAGAAAAGATGCATTTGTGTAAAAAAATATATCCATATTTAATAAGTTATGAAGTAAAATATCCAGCTGTTTATTTATTTGTGCTTCTGCTTGTAATTTGTTTATTTGTTCTTGTTTGCTTGATATTTAAATCAAGCTTCCTTGTCTTGTGTGTCAACAAGCATAAGAATTGTAACCTCATTGTAAAAATACAAATACACTGAGTGAGCAAATAACATTAGGTAACATTATATATATAATTTATTTACACACTCCGCCTCAAATGACAAAAATCCCCCCATAAGAGTCACCTAAGGGGAAAATTCCCCCCTATTTTCAAAAATGAACTAGACAAACAAAGATTTAACATCAGATATATCGGCATTCATGTCCCCTACTATAAATATACAAGTCTACACTTTCATTAATAAAACCAAAAGGCAATTGATATATTCATCTTCATTTTGACAACATTCATAAGGAGTATACACATTCAAAATAACAAAAGCATTCTTCTTTTGTTCCACTTTAATTACGATCACCAATCCTCGTCTAATCTAATCACACTAATCAGTGGATCATATTCTTGGCCACACCCCCTGATATTCTGATATTCCACACACTGTTCCATACTTAAATCAGTCCTAGATTCTCCCACACCATACACATCATCATTAACAGAATTAAGTGTGTCTAGATCCTGTTTTGATAAAAGTCTCTTGTATACGTACAATGCCCGCATTCTCCAGAAGCTGTCAGTAACAATGCATTGCGCTTTGTCACCAACACTGTCCCAGTGCAGCCCATGTGAGTTATATGACACTACTCTAAAGTTCATAAAATCATAATCACACATTCACTTCAGCAGACACATGTGCCTCCGCTGCACACACACCTCTTGCACCACTAGGTGTTTCTACATTCGCTGGGCCTGCATTTATCCTGGGTTTAAAAATAAAACACCCCATCTGGCCAGAGCTGTGCTTCAAGTCAAGTCACCTTTATTTATATAGTGCTTTTTACAATGCAGATTGTGTCAAAGCAGCTTTACATTGATAACTGGTACATAATTTTGGCTGCACAGCAGCTCTTAAAGAATAGTGTCAATGCAGGCAGAGCAGAAGCACTGTTGAACAAATGTCAAGAATACTGTTGAATATCAAATGTCAAGTGTCCCCAACTAAGCAAGCCAAAGGCGACAGCGGCAAGGAACCCAAACTCCAACAGGTGACATCAGGTGGCAAACAAGTGGCAAACAGGTGTTAAAATGGAGAAAAAAACCTTGGGAGAAACCAGGCTTAGTCGGGGGGCCAGTTCTCCTCTGGCGAACAGTGCTTTGTTACGATTCAGGTTGCTATCATAAGTCTGATAGGATCGCAACATTCAAAGTATTTATTTCAGTTCCATCCAGTTGAGGATCGTATTCATCACGCCGGTAATGGACGGTCTGTTGAGGAACTGTGGCACTGGCTGTCGTGTCGATGATGTCTTCACAATGGATGATCCAGTTGACTCGATCTCTGCTGATACTTCAGGGCTGTGTTGTGGTCGTGTCCAGTTGAGGATCGTATTCATCACGCCGGTATGGACGGTCTGTTGAGGAACTGTGGCACTGGCTGTCGTGTCGATGAGGCCTTCACAATGGATGATCTAGTTGACTCGATCTCTGCTGATACTTCAGGGCTGTGTTGTGGTCATGTCCAGTTGAGGATCGTATTCATCACGCCGGTATGGACGGTTTGTTGAGGAACTGTGGCACTGGCTGTCGTGTTGATGATGTCTTCACAATGGATGATCTAGTCGACTCGATCTCTGCTGATACTTCAGGGCTGCGTTGTGGTCATGTCCAGTTGAGGATCGTATTCATCACGCCGGTATGGATGGTTTGTTGAGGAACTGTGCTACTGGATGTCGTGTTGATGATGTCTTCACAGTGGATGATCTAGTTGACTCTATCTCTGCTGATACTTCAGGGCTGCGTTGTCGTGTCAGTTGAGGTGTATTCATCACGCCGGTATGGATGGTTTGTTGGGAACTGTGCTACTGGATGTCGTGTTGATGATGTCTTCACAATGGTCTCAAGTCCTCACCAAACTAATGGCTTCTCTGTGATCTAAATCGGGGCAATCCTGCGCTGTCTGCACTGCCCCAGTTAGGAGAATGGCCACTGGTATGCTCAGCCCGGATAGGCAGGAACCTCCATGCAGAAAAGATCCCTATCATACGGCCAGCCATGTGAACAAGACTGCTGTCCCATAACACGCATTTAACGTTTGCATTTATCTTTTGACATAAAGGAGGTCACTATACTATAAAAACATATTTTAAGTTTTTATCTATGTAATCCCTGCTGATAAAAGTACTTTCTTGGAGTTGTGACATCTCAAAGTTAGATTCATCAGTACAAGAAAGAATCAGGTAGTCACACCTGAGCACCGCTCACCTGGTATGTGAAGATGCTAACCAGAACTCACTGGAGGTGTGACCCAAACACTTTCAAACACAGGTACAAATACACCATAGGAAATGGACATGTGTTTCTAAATTATTAACTTTTTTACTAACAATATAAGTGGAGCTCGAGGGTGATAAAACAAAAAAACAACACAAAAATAAGTCATGACTCCCATTAACATTTATTTCCAAACCCCCACAGACAGTCCTTCAGAAGCCTGTGGATGATGAGGACAGAGACGACTCCACTGCTGCTGAGATCATGAGCGTCATCACGAGCTGTATGTGAAGCTTTACTGAAGAAGGTTTGGCTTTATCTGTTACTTGAGTTAAAAACATCTCCATTTACATACAGCAGCTAGAATAAATGTTTATAATTAAATGTGTGATAATTATTCTTTCATAGCATCAGCAAACATGCTGAGTGACCTGATGAAGTTCAGGCTGGGACGGGAGGTGTCAGAAGAGAACCTGGATCTCTTCAGATTCCCTGTTGCACACACCCCCCCCCCCCCCCACACACACACACACACACACACGCTTCCCTGTCACTATCAGTGCTACGCCGCACTCAACATGGATATGGTGATGAGCCGACAATCTGTTCATAGTGGATCTGGTCTCATTGAACTAGAAAGAGTCAACAGGGGGCAGTGTTTGTTCAACTTCTAATACGCCTCTGTAATAGAGGAAGTATTAAGTTCTTCAACTGAGTAAAGGATAGAGCCTAAGATAACAAGAGCAAAAGAAAAAAGATAAGGCCGTGTTATTTGAACTTGTACAATGTTTTAAACATTTATTTGCAAGTCGGCATATACTTGAATGTTTTAAAACCGTAAAAACCTGTTTGTATGTTAGAAAGCAATATCAAAAGAAAAGTTCACTCAAATGTAAACTCTGTAGGATTTTTATTTTTATTTTAAGATTAACCTGAATCAATTTTACCTGCAGGATGATGACATTCTAATGTTTGGCCCAAATATAAAATATATAAACAAACCTCATTTGGATTTCCAGATTTCCACTGACTTTAAATTGTGGGTGAACTTTTCTTTTGGCATAAAAATTGCATTAATGTTGAAAACATGTTAAATAATGTTGGTATATACACACCACATACGTGTGTTAAAAAAAGAATATAAGTATACTGTAGCACAGTTAAGTTCGTAGTTGGGGAAGGAAGAGGACAGGGTCGACGAACAACTGCTGACTGAGACTTTATTGGCTTTCAAAAAGGTTCAACAGAAAGACTGTGCAGCGCACAACAACAAAAATAAACAATCCACAAAGGGCTTCACTCCAGGTTCGGTATACACCATCCACAAAGGGCTTCACTCCAGGTTCGGTATACACAATCCACAAGGGCTTCACTCCAGGTAACTCAACACAGCTCAGTCAGCTTTTGACTGCTGACTGAGCTTTATTTAGTGTATATGAAAAATGTCCAACAAAAGTCTGTGCACCGCACAACAACGAAAATAAACAATCCACAACAGGGCTTCACTCCAGAACGGTATAAACAATCCACAATAGGGCTTCTCTCCAGTGCTGTTGTCGTGCTCAGTGTCTCAGTCAGCAGTACCCCTCTCTCTCACACACTCCTGCTTCTCACTGCGTTTTATCCTGTCTCCGCGCCAATCACTGGAATGAGAAACAGGTGTTCGTGATTTGTATTCAACCCACTCACTTACCAAGCGTCTCCCGCTATTCTCTCCGGTTGCAGACCTCGCTGAACCACGCCCCCCTCGCCACATACCCCCACCGCCCGACTCAGGCCAGGGAGCCGTCCGGCCTGCAGCTCACCCCCCCCCCCCCCCCCATTTCTGGAGAGGAAATCGGCCACAGCCATCCGAACACCCGGCCTGTGGACCACCTTGAACTTAAAAGGCTGTAGAGCCAGATACCAACGAGTGATCCGCACGTTGGTATCCTTCATGCGGTGGAGCCACTGCAGGGGACCGTGGTCCGAACAGAGGGTGAATTCCTGCCCCAGGAGATAATAGCGGAGGGTGAGGACAGCCAACCTGATAGCCAAACACTCTTTTTCTACGGTACTGTACTTAGCTTCTCTCTTAGAGAGCTTACAGCTAATGTACAGTACCGGCCGTTCCTCACCCTCTATCTCCTGGGACAGGACAGCACCCAGCCCTCTGTCCGACGCGTCAGTCTGCAACAGAAAAGGGAGAGAAAAATCAGGAGAATGAAGCAGTGGCCCGCCACATAGAGCAGCCTTCACCTGGGTAAAGGCCTGCTGGCACCCCAGCTCCGTCCACTGGACCGTATCTGGAGCATCCTTTTTAGTTAGATCAGTCAACGAGCTGGTGAGGGCCGAAAAATTAGGTACAAACCTTCTATAATATCCCGCCAGTCCGAGGAACTGTCTAACCTCCTTTTTGGTCTTGGGGCGTGGACAGGTCGCAATCGCTGCTGTCTTGTCAATTTGGGGACGCACCTGCCCATGCCCCAAGTGGAAGCCCAGATACCTTACTTCCACGCGCCCAATTGCACACTTCTTTGGGTTGGCTGTGAGCCCAGCCCCTCTCAGCGATCTCAGGACGGCTCTCACATGCTGCATATGCCGCTGCCAATCATTACTATAGATAATAATATCATCTAGATAGGCAGCCGCATATGCAGCATGGGGCCGGAGAATCTTATCCATGAATCGCTGAAAGGTAGCCGGTGCCCCGAACAGCCCGAACGGAAGCGTAACAAATTGGTGTAATCCGAACGGCGTCGTGAAAGCTGTCTTTTCTTTGGATAAAGGCGACAAGGGGATCTGCCAGTACCCTTTCGTTAAGTCCAGTGTCGAATAAAATCGAGCCGCACCTAGCCGGTCAAGCAATTCGTCCACCCGCGGCATTGGATACGCGTCGAATTTCGACACTGCATTCACCCTGTGGTAGTCCACGCAGAAACGAACCGAGCCGTCGGTCTTGGGGACCAAAACTATCGGGCTCGCCCAGTTACTGCTGGACTCTTCTATTACTCCCATTTTCAGCATTGCTTCTAATTCGTCCTGAACTACCTTTTTTTTGTGTTCAGGTAACCTATACGGCCGGCTGCGAATAACCACGCCCGGCTCCGTCTCGACGTGGTGCTGAATGAGGTTGGTACGTCCCGGCAGGGGAGAGAACACGTCTGCAAATTCTGTTTGCAATTTAGATAAATCAGTGAGCTGGGAGGGCGAGAGGTGATCTCCTCCCGGGACCAGAGCGAGGGATTGAGTTTTTATATTCGCCTCTGGCCCGAGATCATCCTCCCCGCTAATCACCGTCGCCAGCATCACTGATTCTGCCTCATTCCATTTTTTCAGGAGGTTGAGAAAAAGCTCAACACAGCTCAGTCAGCAGTTCCCCTCTCTCTCACACACTCCTGCTTCTCACGGCGTTTTATCCCGTCTCCGCGCCAATCACTGGAATGAGAAACAGGTGTTCGTGATTTGTATTCAACCCACTCACTTACCAAGCATCTCCCGCTATTCTCTCCGGTTGCAGACCTCGCTGAACCACGCCCCCCTCGCCACATATACCAATGTTGAAAACATGTTTGGTACCTGTTGGTATAGATACTGTTGTGTGTTTAAAAATAAAGAACGTATTTTCTAACATGAATAATCATTGTTCAGTGGGTAATTATGCCAAATGAAAGCTCCACACACACTGAATAATCAGGCTGTACAACAAGACGAGAAAATGTCAATGGCCTTCAGCACAGATTAATGAGAGATTCTCACCATCTGCTGGTCCAGCTGTTCTGACAAACATCTCTTCCATCGCTGTGCTTCTCTGTCCTTCCAGACGGCCTCGGACCAAAATCTGCACGGGTGTCTGGTGTCGCTCTGTTCTCAAACCATGGCTGTTCCAGTGTCGGGTAAAGGCTGATAAACGCCTGTGAACAGCTGAACCCATCCATACCACCGTCAAGGACAATTCTCCACCTGAAACATGACAGAGAAAACCATCAATGAAGAGAGACATTAAAGACAAAACAAGTCAGTTACTGAAATGCCTTATTTTCAAGAATGCCACTTTATTGAATTCATAAAAATGAAAACATCCTCATTTTCTCACTTTAATTTTTCTACTGAACAAAGCTCGTAAATGACCAGCTTGACACAGCACCGTATTCTCCCCTCCATCAATCCTGCTGTTGAGAGGGGCTCGACCACACACTGACGAGAGAAGAAGATGTGAACATGCCTCACAGACAGAGAAGACACATTCATTCTGTGTGGAACAAGACGCTCGTGATGACCACTGACCATCTGACCTGTGTGTTTAGACAAAGACAAAGTGAGTGGACCATCATGAGCTGATCAACTGGTTTGTGTCGCCCACAATCCTTTACATCAGCGCTGGCACACACTGGCATGAGAGAAAGAGAAAGTCTTTCACCTGAACAATGATGCTGATTGATCTGAGCAAAAACACCTTTTTATTCACTTCATATGAATTTGAAATCACTTAAGTGACTAACCTAAATTAGTTTCACAAGTGTGTGAATCAGACACTTCTGGGGTTCAACAGGGTGATTTCTGAGCTTTTAAAATGGCCATAAATTATTATGATGAGGTAAAAGTGATTTGGATGATGGATCAGGACTCAAAGCCCAAAATGTACACTGTTAAAAAATGTCCCTTTTAACTGTAAGCTACAAATATGTCATTATATTGAGAAATGGACTGCTAAGAAAAAGAGGTGGAATTATTTTTCTAGATATTTCTTTGATTTCATGAATTACCCCTTAGAAGTCTTGCTTTAAAACCATGTTTTAATACAATGTGCAAATATATCCTTTGAAACATGAAACATTTAACACAATGCAGTGTAACTTCAAAATGTGCTTTATTAAAACTTTGGGGGAAAAAAGCCACTTTAATCACAAAATATTCTCAAAATTAGTGGCTGATGCAGTTGGAATGACTGAAACTTAAGCTTCAGAATAAAATGTTTAACTGAATAAACAAAACATTTATATAACATTAGACAAAACTAAATGAGTGACTCAGAGAATTACTGAATGAAGAAAGAATTCAAAATTTAGGTATTCAAGAATAAACACCTGAAACAATAAAATAAGGTAAGACTTTATTTTACAGTGTCATTGTTACAAATCTTACATGTAGTTACTGAAGTAATAACAATAAATTATGCATAATTAAATGCAATTAACCCTAAACCAAACCCTCATCCTAACCCTACAGTAAGTTCATGTAGTTAATTATTATCACTCAGTACTTGAACGTATAATTTTACTGTAATACTGACACCTTAAAATAAAGTCTAACCAAAGATAATGTTTGCAGTATTATCAGTTAGCGGTTTCCATCTAGGTGTCACAGGGAGCAGCAGCGCTGTACAGTCTTCTGTGTGGTGTTTGTGACGTGAACCATAGTGCCGCTGCCCTTGGGTTGATCCGAATCAAGCTGCTGCGTACTCTGTGTCTGGACACGAATCCACCTGCCCGTAACTGTGGGTCAGGGACAGCCTCCGATCCCACAATGTCCGTGATCATTGCGTCGAGAGCGTCATCGGTTATTCCTGAATACGTCAGAGAGCGACTCAAACTGAACCTCCTGGAACAAACACATGTAAACATGAGTGTTATTGCTTATCAGAGTAATGTTGAACGATTCACTCTTTTCATGCGTGACAGATCATAAAAAGCACTTTAAAACCAAACTTACTCCATGCGGCATTTGACGGTAGTCAGAGAAACCTGCAGAATCTCTGCTATTGAAGGAAGACTGAAACCACATGACTTCAGGAAATGAAGCTGCTCTGGAGTGATGCTGTAACGGGTGAAGCTCGATCACCAGCACAGGTAAGTGGAGCCTGATAATTAAATCTTTAAAAAAAAAAAATCAAATCTCCATAAACATGCAATTAATTACAAGACTGTTCTTGTCCAGACACTCATTAAGAAAAATGTCCATATCATCCTTAATTTGTAAGCGAAACACTAAAGGCTCTTTGGCCAGTTGTGTGTCATCATCCGTTTCAGCCTGTGAAAGTTGAAGAAGGGCTTTTCCTGGTCTTCCTCTTTCAATATCAGAAAGCACGGCTCTTCCACTAAACCCTTGAAGACGTTTGGTTGTTGTGCAGCGCAGAGATCATGTGATCCACGGCTCCTTCATGAGAGAAGAGTACAAACAAATGGGATGAAATGTGTGAAGTGTATTTAACAATACTTTGTGTTGTAGTCAGGATGCAGCACAGCATGTATAATAAAGTTTTGACATTCTGTTTTTCTCATGTTTATATATTGAATACATAAATCATACCCTGTCACTAATGGAATTAATCAATCATGTTCAGTTTTAATTTTTAATTTATTTTTTTTAAAGGCAAGCAATTCACATGTCTTTTCACGCTGCACTTAACCCCGGGTTATCGTCGTCCTAAACACCACTTGTCAGTATTGTAAAATGTAACCAATGAAATAAAATACAGCACCAACAACAAGTAAAATCACAAACCATGAATATGTAAACACCCAGGTGAAAAAAATACTATAGTGTTTTTGAACCATACTCTAGTAAATTTTTATATTGTAAATACTATATTATATACAAATATATATATAACACTTTGTTAATGAATGCTACAGAATACTGTAGTATTAACTATAATGGACTGATAAACTGTTATAAATACTGTAGTATACTTTAGTTTTTACTACAGTAAACTGTATATTAAAGTGTATATTGTAGTATAATATACCCTAAAATTGTAGAAAACTTTACCCATTGTTTACCCAAACAATATTGGGTAAAGTAATTTGTTTATATTACTATAATTGTTATATTATCACAGCAACTATAGAATTACCACAACAAATTAATTCACATACTTGTAGTACAGTTCAAAAACAATATATAGTATTTACTATAAATTACTATAGTATTTTTTCACCTGGGTGCAAGAAACGTGAGATGATTTGTAAAATATCAAAAGAAGCGATAAAGTGACTTTGAAGCCCATTTACAAAATATTTGAGTCATGTTAAGTGTTAACGATCGAATAAATACACAACACATAAATGTGATCGATTAAAAACACAACACGAAGAAACTTTTTACCGTGTTCTCTTCTTCCGCCATGTTTGTTTGTCGCTAACTCCGCCCACATCCGACGTGAGACTGTTGCTCCGCCCACTTCCACCCTCAGGCTGCTGGTCTGGCGCTGTCGTCCTCAGACTGTCATGACGTATGGATCTGCGGTTCTGCAGTTGGTTATTATTGGTAGGTTCTGATGATCCACTAGGAGAACGGAGAACTGTCCGTCTGTCCCAAAAACTTTTAAGCTGGCTGTTATTAAACCTCTTATTAAAAAAACACAACTTGATCCAAGAGAATTAGTCAATTACAGGCTGATTTCAAATCTCACTTTTCTGTCAAAAATACTAGAAAAGGCAGTTTCATCACAACTATGTTCCTTTTTAGAAAGAAATAGTATCTGTGAGGATTTCCAGTCAGGATTTAGTCCGTACCATAGTACTGAGACTGCTCTCATTAGAGTTACTAATGATTTGCTCTTATCATCAGATGGTTGTATCTCTCTATTAGTGTTACTGGATCTTAGTGCTGCATTTGACACTATCGATCACAATATTCTTCTAAACAGACTCGAAAATTATGTTGGCATTAGTGGAATTGCATTGGCATGGTTCAAATCATACTTATCTGACCGTTATCAGTTTGTAGTAGTAAACGATGAGATGTCATATCAATCACAAGTTCAATATGGAGTACCGCAAGGCTCAGTACTAGGACCGCTGCTTTTCAGTCTGTACATGCTACCCTTGGGAGATATCATTAGGAAGCATGGCATTAGTTTTCACTGTTACGCTGATGATACTCAGCTCTATATTTCTTCATGCCCTGACGAAACTTACCAATTCGCTAAATTAACAGAATGTATAGCTGATATAAAAAACTGGATGACCAGTAATTTCCTACTACTAAATTCAGAAAAAAACAGAGATTCTAATTTTTGGACTGAAAACTTCTTCACGCAATAATCTAGAATACTGTCTAACACTTGATGTCTTCGTCGTCAGCTAGGAACCTGGGTGTGCTCTTTGATACCAATCTTTCATTTGAAGGTCATGTTACTAGCATCTGTAAAACCGCATTCTTCCATCTGAAAAATATATCTAAACTACGGCATATGCTCTCAATGAAGAATGCAGAACAGTTAGTTCATGCTCGCTTGATAAATAAACTACAGCTCGTACAAAATGCAGCAGCTAGAGTTCTTACTAGAACTAGGAAGTATGACCATATTAGCCCAGTTCTGTCAACATTACATTGGCTCCCTATTAAACATCGTATAGATTTTAAAATCTTGTTAATTACTTACAAAGCACTAAATGGTTTAGCTTCCCAGTACCTAAGTGAGCTCTTAATACATTATAGTCCTTCATGTTTATTGCGATCTCAGAAATCAGGCCAGCTGATAATACCTAGAATATCAAAATCAACCTGCAGGTGGTAGATCCTTCTCCTATTTGGCACCTAAACTCTGGAACAATCTTCCTAGTATTGTTCGGGATGCAGACACACTCTGTCAGTTTAAATCTAGACTAAAAACGCATCTCTTTAACCTGGCATACACATAACACATTATCAATTTATATTTTCAAATCCGTTAAAGGATTATTAGGCTGCATAAATTAGGTCAGCCGGAACCGGGAACACTTCCTATAACACCAGATGTACTCGTTACATCAGAAGAAGAATGGCATCTACGCTAATATTAGTCTTTCTGTTTATCCCGAGGTTTACCGTAGTAAACCGGATCTGGGCCGTATCCAGCTGAGACCAAGGACCGGAGCCATAACACGACCACAACGCAGCCCTGAAGTATCAGCAGAGATCGAGTCAACTGGATCATCCATTGTGAAGACATCATCAACACGACAGCCAGTGCCACAGTTCCTCAACAAACCGTCCATACCGGCGTGATGAATACGATCCTCAACTGGACACGACCACAACGCAGCCCTGAAGTACAGTAGGTGGACAACCAAAATGGGTATTACCGCCGCGCATACCGCCGCCGCAGGGCCGTTGCGTCAACTGAAATTCAGTCGCGTGTAAAAAACTACCGCCAGGTATCGCAAAGGGACGGATTGGAAAGTGACTGTAATAATAAAATGTCGGTTTATAAACGGAGATGAAAGGACGAAGTAAAACAACAATAATATTATAATATAAAATTTTAACATCCTTAAAAACCATTAGAAAATTTAAAGTGAGATTTAATTTGGGTTAGCGTGTTAACGTGGGATAGTCTTAGGCTACAGTCTTTGCATCAAAAATTAAAAGAAAGACCTTTACACAAAGTCTTACTGCATGCTATTGTCATTAAACAGTCATTACTAGGCATATATATATATATATATATATATATATATATATATATATATATATATTATATATATAAAATTAGGAGCACACACATGCGGATTAAAAATGTAACATTTTCATTCTGGTTTGCTCTTGACAAAAAAAAAAAAAAAAAAAAATCCTTCAAGTTCCATATGCAGAGCGAAATGAGAACGGTCCAGCATTAAGACCACATTAAGAGCAATAATTCTTATTAACTGCTATTGTTCTTGATTTTTTTTATTGTTCTTGGTTGTTTTTTTTTTGTTTTTGTAAAATAATAAAAGAATACCGGACCAATACAGTTAAACAGTTTGCAGCGTGTGTTTTTTTGTTTTCCGTCTCAGTGTTTTTCGTGTTTCACTTCCCGTCTCTGTCATCATGTTCACACCCGCATATCTGTTGTTATGCCTTGAGCAGAAGGACCGCTCCCTCGAGGCACACTTGGACAATTTTTTGTTTCTAGCCCCATCTACACATTTCCCGGACAGCAGCCTTTGCAACTTCCTGTATGCCGGCCTCAACACCGCCACCAAAGCGCTGCTGTCTGGGGAAGGACCTCGAGGGAGCTTCCGTGATTATGTGGAGTGGGTGCTGGCGTCATGTGGATCTTCGATGACCGTGGATGTCTCCGACGACGCCAGTCCCACTCCTTCTCCAGTGCACAGCCATCAACACCCTGACTGCGAGGATCGGCAGCATGAGCCCACCGCAGACCGCAAAGAGGACTTCGCCGCGACGTTTGAGCCAGCGCCTACGAGAGCGACCGAGCGGGACATCGCCACGGAGCCTGAGCAACGCGGGACTGACCAGGTGTGCGAGCCGGCTGTACCATCCATCGCCGAGGGAATCTTAGTGGATTACGAGGGTAGAGAAGTGAGCCACACCCAACCCCCTGCCACTGAGAGTGAGTTTTTGGCCATCACTGGAGATATTTTTTCTGATTTAGAAGAGGTGAATATGCAACCTGTTGAACTACAATCTCTGGCCCCTCCCAGCCTCCCTCTCCCACCACCTCTTCAAAATTTTTTTGGGACTCTTTCATATTCTGAAGAACTGTTTAGCACGCTCCAAACTCCTCCTCTGTCACCAGCCACGCCTGCTATCCATTCGTCACAGTCTCCCATCAGCCCCTCAGTTTCACCATCTCCTCTCAGTGGTAGGGTTCCACCTCGGGACTGCTGGGAGCCACCTCCTCCTGGGCGTGAGGAGCCTGGGATTCCGCCTCCAGCCTCAGAGCTCTTCACTCCCCCTCGACCCGTCGACCTGGCTCCTACACCTACGCTCCTTCCTCCCTCGTCATCAGCAAGTACCATCGGCCATTCGGTCTCGCTGGGTTCCCTCGGCACGTCGGCTCCACCTGGGTCGGACATCGCCACGCCTCTGCAGCGGACTTGCGGGCCAGTCGCTGCTCTCTGGCCCTCCACCCCTTCTGCGACGGCAAGCTCAGCCCTCCCTCAGGCTCCACCTCCGCCCTCGGTCACTCCAGCTCCACCTCTGCCCTCCGAATACCCGCTTCCTCCTCGGGGGGTCGTCGCTTCGGCTCCGTCGCGGTCGCCAAGGTCTTCGTGGTCGCTTCAAGTCTTCGGCGTTCCAGCTGCATGGTGGGCTCCCACGCTGATGACATCGCCACTGCCGATCGTCCCCATGGTGGCGTATAGGACTACACCACCACGGCTCCTCCCGTCAGCGACGCCGCCATGGGGCGCAGTCTTGGCTGTGTACTGGACGGTTTGGCTTCTTCCTCTGTTCAAGGCTTCCCTCTGGACACCATCACCTTCATCTCCCTGGTCACCATCATCTGCACCTCCCTGTACTCCGGCTCCTCGCCTCCTCCCGGGTAACCGTCCACCTCCTGAACCGCCTCCTACACCATCGGTACCTTCTCATCTTCGTCTTCCCCTCTCCACGGCGCGAGGACGCGCCTTTCCGGGAGGGGGCGATATGTCACGTGCACTCCGTTTTGGACTTGTTGTTGTTCCATTTCCCACCACCAGTTAGTCACCATGGCAACTGATCACCACCATCATCACACCCAGCTGTTCCCAATCACCCTCCTTGTTATCCCGTGTATATATACCCTGTGTTTCTAGTCTTGTGTTGTCCGGTATCGTTTGTATATACTTTGGTGTATGTTCCTGTGGATTCCTGTTTATCTCCTAGTAAAGACTTATTGTGACCTATCTCCTCGTCGTGTGATTAGTATACCAGCATCCGTAACATGTAGCTTATGGCATGACATTTTTTTTGTAATGTTTATGAGCGTGAGCGTTAATGGATACAAACTACCCAATTGCAGTTTATCAGATTGTTGCATAGCTATAATTGCACGATATGGTTGAAACATTAACACAATCGTCTGATAATCATACAGTAGTTAACATGAACCCTTTGTAAGCGATGATTTACCATTACATCATGGGCGTACGGGACACCCCCGCAGCCCCCACCCTATGATGGGCCCCGTCGTAGATTATTTACTATAGCCTTTGCTTTTTTTTTTAGAACTCAATTGACTAAAGATAAAAATAAAGCATCCAACTGAAGCCCAAAAATGCAAGCAGAATACCATAGAAAATAGTGCTAAATTACCACAAAAGGGGAAAAAATTCACTGTTGTTTCCATCGCCGTTTGTAAGGTAGCCAAGACAACAGCAAGCTTTGATGCGCTGTTACTGTGTTACTGTTAGCGGCCGTGTGCCGAGTAGGCCTGCACGATAAATCGTTATAAAATCGCGATCTCGATTCACCCTGTTCACGATTTAATTTTTAAATGACTTCGATTTAAAAAAAAAAAAAAAATCAGCCTTTATTTTGAAAGGACCGCTCTCACAGGGCTTCACCCTCAGCCAACGACAAAGCGCCTTTTAGTCTCGTGTTTCACTCGTCGAGCGAGCGCGGTAGTTCGGAAATAAACAAAATGGATATTGATGAAAACCCAGGTCCTTGTGACGAGAATCAGCCAACCACTCGGTCTCAACTTGTTCCGAAAAAAGGCTCACATTCGGTGGTGTGGAAGTATTTTGGATTCAAGCAAGAAGACGAGGGTCAATCTGGTGTGATTTGCAAGGTATGCTTTGCCCTTGTTGCAGCACCGCAAGGTAACACCACAAACCTTTACCAGCACCTCAAACGTCACCACAAAGTGCAATATGATGAAGCAGCCGTACAAGGCAAGAGATCCGAAAGTCGTCCAAAAATGCAGACATCTATTACGGACACCTTGCACAATGCGACGCCATACCCACATAACTCCAGTAGGAGTAAGGAAATAACAGAAGCCACTGCTTACCATCTAGCAAAAGATATGGTTCCAATATACAACGTAGAACGTGACGGATTTCAAAAGATGATCCATACATTGGACAAACGCTACTCAATACCATCCCGCAACTATTTTTCATACGTTGCACTGCCAGCTATGTACAAGAAAGTGCGGACTGTAGTCGAGGCAGAAGTGCAGCAAGCGGATTATTTTTCAGCAACGACGGATTTATGGTCCAGCCGAACAATGGAACCGTACATGAGCCTAACTGTCCACTTCATAGCGATTGATTTCACCATGAAGAGCAAGTGCCTACATACTTCTTTTTTCCCCGACGACCACAAAGGTGAGATCTTGGCACAGGGACTGAAGGATGCCCTAGCATCTTGGAGTTTGGAAGAGGAGAAAATGGCATGTATAACAACAGACAATGGATCAAACATAGTGAAGGCAATCTCCATCAACAACTGGACCAGGCTCCAATGTTTTGGCCATAGGCTACATCTGGCAATTGGTGAGTTGGTGTGTGTGCACGTGTAAGTTAACTGACTCTGTGTGTGTGTGTGTGTGTGTGTGTGTGTGTGTGTGTCTGACTGACTGACTGTGTGTGTTTAACTGTGACTGTGTGTTTAACTGTGACTGTATGTTTAACTGTGACTGTGTGTCTGTCTGACTAACTGTGTGTGTGTGTGTGTGTGTGTGTTTGTCTGTCTGACTGACTCTGTGTGGGTGTTTAACTGTATGTGTGTGTGACTGTCTGTCTGTCTGTCTGTGTGTGTTTAACTATGTCTGTGACTGTGTGTGTGTGTGAGAGAGTGAGTGTGTGACTGTCTGTCTGTGTGTGTTTAACTGTGACTGTGTGTGTGTGTGTGTGTGTGTGTGTGTGTGTGTGTGTGTGAGAGAGAGTGAGTGTGTGACTGTCTGTGTGTGTTTAACTGTGACTGTGTGTGTGTGTGTGTGTGTGTGTGTGACTGTGTGTCTGTCTGACTGACTGAGTGTGTGTGTTTAACTATGTCTGTGACTGTGTGTGTGTGTGTGACTGTGTGTCTGTCTGACTGACTGAGTGTGTGTGTTTAACTATGTCTGTGACTGTCTGTCTGGGTGTGTCTATGTGTGTGTGTGTGTGTGTGTGACCAAGTTAGCCCTTGTACTTGCAGTGGTTCCCAAACCTGTCCTGGAGGACCACCAACACTGCACGTTTTCTTTGTCTCCCTAATCAAACACACCTGATTCAACCTGATTTAATGAGCTGATGAGTTGAATCAGGTGTGTTTGATTAGGGAGACAAAGAAAACGTGCATTGTTGGGAACCACTGCTCTAGGGCATACTACTACTACAAATAAATAAATAAAGTTATTTGTGATATTACAGACTAATAGTTTGTGTGTTGTACTCATTCAGATTTGTTGTATTTTTCTTCTAGAAAATGCCATGAAAGATCCACGAATTGACCGCGTCACAGGCCTTTGCAGAAAGATTGTGAGCACTTTCAGTCACAGCTGGCTACGGAGGAGAAACCTTGCCATGGTCCAGAAGGAGCTCAAACTCCCTGAGCATCAACTGAAAACCGAGTGCCCAACAAGATGGGGATCAAGGCAAGAGATGATTCAGAGGATCCTGGAACAGCTTCCAGCCATTTCACAGGTCCTCAATGATCGAAAGGTTAGACACCTAGTGCCCACATTAAAGGCAACAATGGCTGGAAAGATATATATGCATTCTGAGCTCTTTCTGTGTGAAATTATGTTATATTGTGCATCAAAAGTGTACTTTCACTTTAATTGAGCGTGAGAAGTGAAGCAAAAATAGACTCGGCACAGAAAACCCTCACTTTGCTGCTCACGTGACGCACCTGCTCCCGGTGTGAATGCATCCATTGGCTAACATGCATGCTGAAAAAACACGCTGCTCATGCTTGCAGTATGAAACTGGTGTAATACCAAAGCCACTGGAAGGCCTGCAACCTTTAGCCAAAAATGCGCAATGGCTAACGTTAACACTCCGCCCCCCGTGGTACGCAGGGAATGAGACCGGAGGCTGTTTTTTGAATGGAAGTCAATGGATGAGAGGCTTCACTATGCTGATTAAACCGCTTTTGTGGGGAAATAGCTAATCATTTAATTAATCCACAGCCTGTTTGCCAATCTTCAGCATGTTTTACACTAAACAATACTTTCGTTGGGAACTATATGTAGATTTTAGCTTGATTAAAATGTATTTTTTTTTTTAGAGAAGGCAGACTAGGGACTGTTGTGACTGATGTCACTGCCATTACACGATAGGCTGAGAGGTGAGCATGTGATTAAGTTAGTCGTTACACTTTCTCCAATGGTAAGAGATACAGACCCTCTCATCTCCCTATAATATACAATCTCTGGTAATACTTGGAGTATGTGCATAAACCTTGCGCACTGTATACATACTTTAGTAGAGCTTATAGACTCGGTAGCTTCTGCGGCACGAACACAAGCATGTAGTGTTCAGATTTATCCACTCTGGGACCCGGTTTAATAAAAATAGTGTCTCCAGGCTCCCAAAACACTGGATCTGTCTGGACGAAACACCGATACAATACAAAATCTTTACGGATACATCTATACGCATCTCTGTGTGGACGGGCTCTCAGAGAGAAAGCTGTTTTCTCACACAGCGCACCGCTGCTGCTCGTCAGAGACACAGAGAGAGGCGTGTCTGTGCAGGAAAACTGAAGTGTGTTCAGAAAAATCAATTCTTCAGTTTCACTTTTATTTTTTAAACAGATTTCATTTTAACATTAACCTGTTACCTTGCTTGTGTTGCTTCTCCAACTTATCAGCCAGATGGTTTTGGTTCATCTTCCTCAGGATGTTCACCGTGATCTTCACAGCTCTTTCTGGTCCAAAACACCTCATGATCAGGTCCACTGTGTCAAGAGCGTCTGCCTTCTCCAGATCAGTCTTTTTAATACAGTAATGTTTCTTTAAGTGCTATTTAAACCTCTTCAGTTTATCTTTTTCTAGATCATCCAGAGCATCCAGAAGATTTTCACATAAAACAGACTCCATCTTTCTTCACTGATTCACGTCTGCAGGACAAGAAGACACAGAAAGTCATCTGATTTGTGTTACAGCTATAATTACTTGAAAAGATCAAATAATTGCCTTATTTGACATGTTTAATTGTCACTTACTGATGCTGAAGGTCTGGAATCATTTCATTTAAATCTCCATAGGTCAGTATTTTATGAAGCAGTTTTTACAGGTAAGTAGAGGTTAGCAGAGTCCTTGAGGTGAGCATAACAGGTAGGTACGTGTTAACGAGACCGGGCAGTGCCTGAATGCTCTGAAGTGTCTTATATGCTGCGGTGGTGATGAGTGCTAATGCGTGTCAGGTGTGGCTTGTTAATACTCAGGAGAGGGAGTGTGTTGTGATTGGGAGTGTAGAGCCTGGCGTGTCTGTGACAAATATTGGCATATATTTGGAAATAACCCTTAAAAAGTAAAAATAAATAAATGGATAGAGGTCACATGGAGACATCATCACAGTTGTTTTGTTCCTTTTAAAATCACTATAATAACTGAAAACCCCCAAATGGCCCAGGGGGGTATTCCAGAAAGCAAGGTTATCTTAACGTCACATATACCCTGAATTCTCGGTTGATTAACCCAAACCTTGCTTACTTGAGGTATGCTGGTTCCAAAAACTCGTCCAGGAGTAAGTTCAGCCAACCCAGAGTATGTTCCCGGTTAACACACAAGACATTCTCAATTCTCAATCGATGATTCACCATGGAAACAGACCCTAAGAAAACAGCGGTTGCAACCTAGTCTCATAGGAAAGACGTACCTGTTGGAACATTTTAGCGAGTCGTCAAAATACGTGCCAATACGTACATATCACTGCAGTTTCCAACAGAAATGAACTTTTAATCGTTTTCATACACGGTTATGATCACGGGGTCAGATTATGCATTAATAAAGACTCGTTTTCACGTCTCCTTGCACAATATTATGTTATGACTTCAAAACGCTTTTTTACCAAAGTGCACGAATTGTAAACGAATATATTTTGGACTTTGCATCGCTTAACCAGCTCCATATGTTTCGCTTTTTTGATGTAACAAAGCTTGCTCGGTAACTCACCTGATCAACTCACTTAAAAAGCACATGTGAAGGATGTATTGTTGGAACGCGAGCGAAGTACAAAGCCTATAATTTACATAATAAATAATAGTTTAGCATTCAAATCACGAATATGGAAACATTTGGATTTGTGCCGAAATGGAGAGGTAGGCGACATGTTCTTTTATTTTTCGTTATAGTTCTGTTCTGAATAGGCTACCGTTTATAAGATTTGTTGTCTATAGCTATATGTTCTGTTTAAACCGTCTAACCGATAGTATTAATTGGTCCAACTTCTTGGTTAACAGTTAAAGGCTCTCTAAGCGATTCTGAGCGGAGTAACTTCCTGTGGACGTTCAAAGTGTTGTCAAACAAAACAGAGGCTAGCTAGACCCTCTCTCCTCCTCCTCCTCCTCCTCCTCCTGGCCCTCCCCTCCGTGCTTCCTGAAACAGTCATGAACGCGCATTTAAAATGTAAGTAGCTTGCGTATTGACGCTGCTTTTCGGTTATTGGCTGGAGCATGTTAATTATGTTAAGTGGTCCAGGCTGCATCAGTTTGTTTTTATTGCCGTTTTCGGAGCTTGTGGCGACTACAGAGACCGCGTTTTTTTACAGTGTGTTCAGGGGACAGGCAGCTAGCGGATAGTGAGGAGATGTTTGCTGTATGTGACAAAAAATGTTTTGACTTCACTTAGAGCACCTTTAACTAGTCAATTACGAGCATTCCTAAATAAAACTTTCTAATGCGAATGCCGTGCTTTTTCTCTCACGATTCTCTTTCTCTATGAGAGTGTTCTTCTGGCTGTAGCATGTTGTCTCGCTTTTCATGAAGTATTTGCCAGTGTTGTTTTTGTTTTCCGCACGCTGTTTCGAGCAGCAGAGCAGCCTGACTCAGCTTGAAAAAAGTAGCTTTTTACTGTGGTAGTGCTAATAAATGTTTAAACTAACATTGTGATATGTTTATATTAGTGTTTTATATCTATGGCTTTTATTGAACAAGTGTTGATTTGAGAGTCTAAACTGATCAAACGTGCTCAACTCACTGTCGGCTGCTGCGGTCGTCATTATAAGAAACAAACTTCAATTTAATAAACAAAGAAGTCCTCCAAACATTTTTCTAAATTAACTTAATAAAGAAATGAAAAGGATTACAACTACTTTGCAAATAAAAACAAAACTGAACATTTTAATGGCTGCAACAAAGGCTGCGTTAGGGAGAGGATTTATAAAAAAAAATAAATAAATAATAAAAAAAGAGCTCCAGTCGGGCTCGGGCCAAAAATTCTGACAAGCTGACGGACACGGGCTGGGCTAGGGCCTGAGCGTCTCGGACCAGGGCCGGGCTAGGGCCAAGATTTGTGGCCCGTGCAGGGCTCTAATACAGTATTGACACAAATACTTCAGCTACAGTCATATTTGCATTATATCTCATTTAACCCTCTGGAGTCTGAGGCTGATTTGGGGCTTGGAGAAGTTTTGACATGCCCTGACATTTGTGCTTTTTTCAGTTGTTCATAAACATATAAATGACAAAAGTGTCATTACACTGTATTCAGCACAAACTAGGCTACAATAATATGTGAGGAACATGTATGTACATGTTTGTATTTTTGAAGGAATAATGTTTATGCGTGGTTAATGAAAAAACAAAAAACTTAAGTCACTGAAATAAGGCCAAAAAATATATATTAAATCTGTGTTCACAAGACTTCTGGGTATTGGAGGTTGTAGACTAGAGTTTTTGCTTCAGAATTATGTAAAAATTATAATGCCTACTTGTTCATATAACACAATATATTGATTTAGTTTTTGTAAGACACTTTTTGACAAGAAACACAGTATGCGTGGAGGCGTGAATCTGCATGAATAATGGGCCATTTACACCTGAGAAGACAAAAGAATCACATAATAATGACCTGAAATGACTTGCATATTAATGAGGCCTTTCAGTCAGGTAGGCTGTGAAAAAACCCCTCTGTAATAATGTCTCAGCTCATCATAAACAGCAATACTGTGAAATATTATTACAATTTAAAATAATGGTATTCTATTATATTCTTTAAAATATAATGTATTTCTGTGATGCAAAGTGTCTGAACAATTATGTTACCTCTATGGCATTTCATATAGGCTTTTAGCTTAAAAGCATGCACATTTGGAGAAATATTGATGGATTCTTATATATTTATGTCAGTTTTCTATACTGAGAAGTAATATTTATTGTCATCACTATGAGTGCTGGATACTGTGTTTTTAATTCATACTTGCAGCCGGAGGGCGCTCTCTGTGCACATTTAGTCCACAAATTATTCTAAAGAAGAAGAGGACATTTCAGGAATGGTGTTTTTAATTCATACTTGCAGCCGGAGGGCGCTCTCTGTACACCTTTAGGCCACAAATTCATATAAAGAAGAAAAGGAACTAGGAACTAACGGCATGTCTTCTACAGATCGCTAACCATTGCTTTAACATCCAAATAAACACTTTTCAAGACAATAAATACACGATTGAGACGATGAATGCATGTATTGCCTCTGAATTTGCGTCTGAATAGCGCTGGCTCCGTGGGCGTGGCCGCATTAGCGGATAATGAGCTGAATCACAGACTTCTGACATGGCTCTCTTTTCATATAGATTACATAAACACAGAATGTTTGTTTTTGATTTGACTTAAACGATTTAAAACCTGACATTTCAACGTTTCTTTAGACATAAGTGTCATTTTTTTGTCATTAGTATTCATAAGTTACAGTTCATTTTCTGAGAACTATCAGATTGGACTTCGTTCAGAGGGAGAGGAGAGATCACGTATCATGTTAGTTTTCTTTATTTTACAAAAAGCACAACATTGTGTTTTTACTCTGAGTGTACACAAATAAAAGAAGACATTCTATAGTTTCAATTGATATAGTACTTATGTCTCTATGACAAAAAATGACGGAGTATTTTAAGTCTGTTTTGCTGCAATGTGAAAAAAATCCTGCAAAACGCGTTGGCGCGTTCAAATAACTTCAGAAAAGTCTGCACATTTTCACACATGTTTTAGTGAATAAAATAACTGATTTATGATCCATAATAAATAACAGTAGTTACAGTAAATATATTTAATGAAGTGAGATGATGAATGTCATATTTGATGATGATCATATACAGAATGATCATATTTCACATGCAGCAGATGATTCATACAGCATTCAGACATTTCACACATTCATCATCAATTCATATCTGACTTATGATTGGAGCACAAACACTAGAGGAACATCACATGACTGATGACAGTCACATGTTCTTCATCAATTTAATGTGTCATGATATTTCAGTATTAATGTAATGAAGAGACTCTATAACATTGACTCTATAACATTGATTCATCATCAGCTCAAAGCATTATGGGTAGAGTCTCTCTGTTCTGATTCATCATCAGCTCAAAGCATTATGGGTAGAGTCTCTGTTCTGATTCATCATCAGCTCAAAGCATTATGGGTAGAGTCTCTATTCTGATTCATCATCAGCTCAAAGCATTATGGGTAGAGTCTCTCTGTTCTGATTCATCATCAGCTCAAAGCATTATGGGTAGAGTCTCTATTCTGATTCATCATCAGCTCAAAGCATTATGGGTAGAGTCTCTCTGTTCTGATTCATCATGTAGCATATGCACATGTATCAGGACAATCAATAAACTTTGGAGTTTTCAGAATGCTTTTAACCTGATGAACTGTGTTCGTTAATCACTAAGTCGGCTCCGACCAGTCTGCAAAGATGAGCCCATTTGACATCTTTGTGGCCTGGGCGAGGTAAGACAGTGGACCCAATTTCCTAGCTTTTGGAACATCAAAGGATCAACCCCCGGTTGTGGGCAAGAAACTCAGCGCCAGAGACTGACCAGACAAATTCCACACACACACCCCACACACACACACAGACACACACACATATACAAACATGCCTAGAGATGGTATGTACAGTTATTCTCAAGATATGACTGTGCCAAAGTGTACCCGCTATATTTTAAGTGCATATATGCTTCCTAGTGTTTAGATTTTAGAGTTTAAATGACTGTAGCCATTCTAGTTTCATTCCTATTAATGTAATTTTGTCTGTAAACCATAACTTCTTCTACATGTTTCGTTTATATGTCAAGTCTAGATTCTTTTGAAAGCTGTTCATCTGATTTATTCCATAATGTATGTCACACTGCTGACAAATGCATTGTACTATTTTTAATAGTACTTCGAAGGAAAATGAACACTAATCCAACCTTGTAAATCATGCAAATGAGTTTGCAAGACAAAAACAAAGGGAAAGCTTTCCCGCCAACTTTGCACCCATGTTATTGGCTACCCCACCTCAAGGAGGTGTGTCGGCTTATCTGTCATAAAAGCAAAGACGCACAATCTCTTGGTTGTTCTCCCGATTGTCTCTCGTCTGCTCGTGCACGTCCCTCTCGGACGTCTCCGGTGACCACGCGCTGCCATCGCGCTGCCATCGCGCTCACCTTCGGACCGCCATCTTCCAGCGAAACTCACTCTCAAGTCCTCAGTTCAAACCTTCCCGCGGAACGGAAGAAGCCAACGAACTGCACCAGCGCTAAACTGAAATCCGACATGCACAACCAATGCAAGTATACTGCCGTTTCTCAATCTTAGATAAGGAAACTGTTTTCCGCGCTGGCTCAAGGACTGTTTGTAAGTTTGCTACTTGCCTTCTCTCTTTCCTTCCTTTTCTACTTTCCCCTTGTATATATATATGTGTATATCCTCTGTATATATTTAGACGTATAACCTCGGTAGTTGTTTTCGTATATTAAAAACGCATTACATTTCATGCTTATTGTGCTCCTGCTCATTCATAAAACCCAGGTCACTTTAACGTTTCGATCCTATATCTTTGCTACGTTTGGATGCTAGAAGAGGAAGTCTTTTTCTAATGGCCATAGGAAAAACCCTTCCTTTGATAATATTCTATGAGGAGCTTATTTGCTGGACAAACTAACAGTTTCTCTAAATAATTATTAAACCAGAACTAATCATATATGTAATTGATTATAATTCGTTGTAATCAATTCACAATATATGTTTAATTCCCCGTTGGGTCGATATATGAATAATAATTTATTCATAATCAATTTATGAATTATTATATTCATATTTCATCCATAAATTGATTAATAACTGTACGAACCGCTACATCGTTACAATCATCAGCTCAAAGCATTATGGGTAGAGTCTCTGTTCTGATTCATCATCAGCTCAAAGCATTATGGGTAGAGTCTCTATTCTGATTCATCATCAGCTCAAAGCATTATGGGTAGAGTCTCTCTGTTCTGATTCATCATCAGCTCAAAGCATTATGGGTAGAGTCTCTGTTCTGATTCATCATCAGCTCAAAGCATTATGGGTAGAGTCTCTATTCTGATTCATCATCAGCTCAAAGCATTATGGGTAGAGTCTCTATTCTGATTCATCATCAGCTCAAAGCATTATGGGTAGAGTCTCTCTGTTCTGATTCATCATCAGCTCAAAGCATTATGGGTAGAGTCTCTATTCTGATTCATCATCAGCTCAAAGCATTATGGGTAGAGTCTCTCTGTTCTGATTCATCATCAGCTCAAAGCATTATGGGTAGAGTCTCTGTTCTGATTCATCATCAGCTCAAAGCATTATGGGTAGAGTCTCTATTCTGATTCATCATCAGCTCAAAGCATTATGGGTAGAGTCTCTCTGTTCTGATTCATCATCAGCTCAAAGCATTATGGGTAGAGTCTCTCTGTTCTGATTCATCATCAGCTCAAAGCATTATGGGTAGAGTCTGTTCTGATTCATCATCAGCTCAAAGCATTATGGGTAGAGTCTCTCTGTTCTGATTCATCATCAGCTCAAAGCATTATGGGTAGAGTCTCTCTGTTCTGATTCATCAACAGCTCAAAGCATTATGGGTAGAGTCTCTGTTCTGATTCATCATCAGCTCAAAGCATTATGGGTAGAGTCTCTCTGTTCTGATTCATCATCAGCTCAAAGCATTATGGGTAGAGTCTGTTCTGATTCATCAACAGCTCAAAGCATTATGGGTAGAGTCTCTCTGTTCTGATTCATCATCAGCTCAAAGCATTATGGGTAGAGTCTCTCTGTTCTGATTCATCATCAGCTCAAAGCATTATGGGTAGAGTCTCTGTTCTGATTCATCATCAGCTCAAAGCATTATGGGTAGAGATTCATCATCTCTATTCTGATTCATCATCAGCTCAAAGCATTATGGGTAGAGTCTCTCTGTTCTGATTCATCATCAGCTCAAAGCATTATGGGTAGAGTCTCTCTGTTCTGATTCATCATCAGCTCAAAGCATTATGGGTAGAGTCTCTCTGTTCTGATTCATCAACAAAGTTTCACTGATGCTGATTCAGTAATCCTAAACCCAGGATAGAGCGGTTGAGTGAATGTGGTCTGGACTGTGTGGATGAGGCTCATTGTGTCTCCAGAGACGCTGTAGAAGGACAGAGTTCCTGCACTGTGATCCACATACACTCCTGTTCTATAGTAATTCACATACTCTTCTGTTCTACTGATGATGGGCTCTACAGGGAGTTCAGTCTGTATCTTATTGTGTATGAATGAGTAATTGAAGACAGAAGAGCAGTTTAAATTCCAGGACTGATCATTCCATCCAAACACACACTCATAACCATCTCCCTTCCTGCTGATGCTCTTATATGACACTGATATATTCACACCATCTGTTATTAACATACTCCCACTCCACTCAATCTCCCAGTAACAGCGTCGATCACTCACACTCTCTCTACACAACACCTGAGGATAATCAAATCTGTCTGGATGATCAGGATACGACTGTGGTGTGTGAGTGACAGTAATCACTGTGTTCCTCTTAGACAGACGGAGGCGTTTATTCACTGTGTTCAGATCCAGAGTGATCCGATGGGAATCTGATGGAGATAAAACACATCACAATCAGGAATTATCAATCTGTCCATCTTTTAATCTACACTGTAAACATGATTTCTGCTGCTTGTTAAATGAACTTCATTAAAATGAGTTAAAGCACACAATTACTGCACATTCTGTCCTGATTTAATGGAGTAAATCCACTTAAACACGTCAAACTGAAGTTCACTTCATCATTATTGGTGTTGAACGAACTGAAACTGGGCAGTTCCCAGCATGCTTTGCTCTGGTCTGGATCTGTTCCTGTAGGATTTGTCTCAGATCTGAACTTGATTTAGGATCTTCTGGTCTCTAGTTGTGAATCTTAAAGCCTCCATCAGTTCGGTGATCGACTCTCAGGTCTGTTACCAAGAGCAGCTGCTGTGAAGAAACGCTCCAGATTCAAATGGAGGATCAAAACAGCTTTAATGAAGTTTGATCAAAGCCTGGCACTCTATTTCACCAGTCTGTCCGCATAACATTATTGAATCAATTATTGCATTGGTGGGAACGAACTAATGCTGTCCAAATTGACTGATCGACTGTCTCTTTCCTGTTCACGCACTTAGAGGAACTGAATCACATTTTTTAGCATTATCTCTGAGCGGCGGGGCACAACCTAACGCTTTTTGACTTTCTCAGTTTGTGTAAATCTACTGAGGGTTCAGGGAATTTATTTTGTTCCACATTAATTTCACACATGTCTGGTACAAATATGTGGCTTTGTTTCATTAATACAGTGTATACTTTCTTCTTTATTTACTCCAAAAGAAGGGAAGTGAAATGTGACAACATGCCCCATAGGCGGGGCACATTATAACATGACCATATGACAGCTAAAACTGTTATCTGATTTAATTAAAAAATATACATGACAAACTAAAATATTGTCATTAAAAGACAATTATTTTTTTCATATAAAATAAATGCCTTTTTTTTTTCCAGAAATTCAAATGTAAATAATTGTGTTTGACAGTGAACACTCTCACAGAAGACGACATAAATAGACGAGACAGTACAAATGCTGTAAATGTCTTGAAATAATGTTTTCTGGATGTTCAGGTTCTTCCTCTCAGTCTTTATTCATCTTTTTCCATGGTTTCTCAACAGAAATTAATAAAAGTTGATTACGCCAGTTGTATCGTAACTGTATAGTATAGCGGGACACATTGTAACGCAGAACGAACCCTATCTGGATTATAAACCTGGTCAGTGTCTTCTGATAGTTACTGAAGCATTAAAGAGATGAAAATAATATCAGAATATTTCAAAATGAATGGGAGTCAATGGGATGCTAACGCAAGTGAAGTTCTGCTACAAGATGGCGGCACGCGGCCGACTTCAACTTCCGGTCGACTTCCTTGGGCACTGGTTTTGAATGGGAGAAAATGTAACGCGCAATATGGCGGAATAAGTCACGCCTTCTAAATAAGAGCCAATCGCCGACTGGTAAAGTCATCGCGTCACTTCAGCGGCCGTTAGAATCACCGGTTTCTATAGCAACAGTCAGACGCACGCCTCCAAAGAGACGCGCATTTAGGTCTGCGCATGTGCATTAGCTTGATCCAGCCTGAAAAATAATTTTTTTTTGGCATGATTCGAGCGTTTAGAATCTAAATTTATGAGCCGGTTGTTGTTAGATTTCATTGGTGATTTCAAATATGAAATTTAATCGTAAGGTTGGTAAACAGTTTTGGAGAATTTGATGTTTCCCCATTCAAAGAGATTGCATGATGCCCAGGATGCCCGAGAGGCGTTTCAAAGATGGCCGCCGAGTGAAATGACTTGTCTTAAAGGGACTTTGACCACAGTCTTCCGACCACTCACGTTGTTCATTTTCTCTGGTGCATTTCCTTAATAAAGGAGTTTGTAACTTGCAATTGAATCTCGAGTTATCAATCCTGACATAAATGTGTCTGTGTGGACATAATATTGCTGTAACCTACAGACTATGGTGTGATTATACACCTGTTAGCTTACCTGTTCACACTAACATTCTCTGGTTTTCCGGTTGGTGACAAATTTGGAAAAAAAAAAAAGTTGTACAAAATAATAAGCGATAATAATTATAATAAAACACTATAACTTTATTTATTTAGTTAAAAGAATCATTAAATGCAGTATTCATGGTCAATTATAGGCAGTTTCGTAGTTCGCCCTCTCCTGATTGGTGCATTTCACACAAACGCAAAGTTTGATTCGTCAGTTCTTGTTAGCCCCGCCCAGGATGTAATGGTAGATTTGTGGAATCAAAATGTAAAAATTGTAAAGCAAATATCAATCATTCGATGCTTTGAAAGCCTAATTTGGATATATATTTGGATATGTACTACTGCTGCAAGAAACCAAGCAATGAAACCGCGCAGTTATCATTGTAACGCCTGGATGGATCCGTTCAGAGTCAATAATCTTTGGAGTTTTCAGAACGCTTTTAACCTGGTGAACTTTGTTTATAAATCACTAAATCGGCGCCGGACGGCTGTGACTTTCGGCAGGTTTGTGGGCCTGCGATGGTAAACAGAAAAGTCCAACTTCCTCACTTTGGTGACTTCAAAAGGAGCACCCCCCCCAGAGACTGACCAGATCCACATTCCAACACCCCACACACACAGGGACACACAAAAACACACACAGACACATACAGAAACTCACAAACATACATTTTTGACTGTATATGTAAAATACAAATTATGCCAACATATACCCATCCTGTATTTTGAAGCGTATGCATGTTTCCTAGTGTTTAAAGGAGTGTATTTGTGCTAGTGTGCATTTTAACGATATAATTCTGTCTGTAAACCATAACTTCTTCCCTATGCCTTTCCGACCTATCGAGTTTGATCTCGTTTTAAAGCTCCGGACTTGAGCTATTCATTGAGACATGTCACAAAACGGACAAATGCATTTTTCTATGTGTTTAATGATCCTGTGAAGAACGTACTCCATCTCGAAATCCGATCGGATAATCATCAAGTATGCAAATTCAGCTAGGAGACCAAACAAAGCAACTTTGCCCGTCAAATAGTGCTGCGCATCTATTGGTCGCTACAATTCAGGAGGTGTGTTAGCTTGGGTTTCCATAAAGACAACGACACACCTTCACTCTCCTCTCTTCTTCTTCTCCTTTGTCTTTGTCGTGTATTCTGGGTATGTGCTACACTGAGTTTCAAACCCATGTTGCAATGCCACTTTTTATAACAATTTTATAAAGTCACATGAGGTTAGATCCCACAATCTGAAAAGTTCAGGGAACACGATTTATCACAGTGAGCTACAGAGGACTTTGCATTTATTGCAATACAGAGGTGACTTTCCAAACAAACACAAGTGTTAATTAGCTCTCACAATCAAAACTAATGGCTGAATCCTCTCGCCGGTGTTACTGCAGCGATCCAGCGGCTCTAATTCTAAACAATGACACCTTTAGCTCAGTTTTCACTATTTCCTGACACAACAAGAATAGAGGAAGCATGGGTGAGACTGATACGACAGGATGAAGATCATTCTTTTAAAATAATACACGGCACGTACGTTTGTGTGTAGAAGACCTATGAATTTCCAAACTGAAGACATTTACATCTCATATCTTCTACCTGCTGAAATGTTCCTATAAATGTATTTCCCTTAAATGTGCATTCTGAATAATAAATAAATGTATTTTCCAACTACCCTGCTGCAGTCCAGTGCTCATCTTATTATTAACATTGTTTTTTTCTCTTACTGATCGTATTTCATACCTGTTGAAATTATATTTTTAAATGAATTTGACTGATGATCTCCCTTACGTCAATTAACTATTGTTTTATTATTGAAAAAAATATAGTAACCATGTTTTTTCGCAGGTTGCTTACTTGTATTACCACAGTTTTACTACAAATACCATGGTTGATTTGTGGCTATGTTTTTTTTTACTTGTAGTAAAACCATGGTTAATTCTTGTAAGAACAGTATTAAAAAGATGAGTTAATTCTGATCTCATTCACCAGGTCTCATGCAAACTTCAGTGTTGCGGTCACTAGTTTAGATGAGCACTGACACCGTGTGGTGAAATAATGTTTACGAGCCACGGCTTTCTCAGATAAATTCTGTACACAGCAATCATCAAAGTATCTCTTCTCTTGTCTCTGAAAATGTCTGGATTTTGAAACTATCCCACGGATGCTTATTTTAAGAGGTATTCAACTTGGTGTTAACATTACATTGAAAATATACGTAACCTGAAGAATCGATGCACTAGTAAATCATCGCGGCTGTAAATCATCTTGCTCATTAGTCCACTGTTTCTCAAACTTCTCAATTCCACTTCGGCTTCGAGTGCAATAGCTCCATCGACAATGCATTTTAGACTCCAAATCCAGACCAAAATAAATGTAAAAAATCTCAGAAAATCTGAAAAAGTAAAACCACATCAAGAATAAAATTTTAAAAAATGCCACCCTGCCATAAATATGGTAAGAACCATCACTTCTACCACTTAAGATTAAATACCACTAAATAATCTTCCTGATCAGTTTTATCGCCTTAAGGCCCCGATATACCTCAAATGAAATCAAAGAACGAGCTGATGTGACGTCATTTCGAACAAAATCAGGCCAAAACAAAGTTTGTTTAGTGTTCTTTTTGGAAGTTTGAAAGGGCTTGTCAAAGTGAACTTTTTAGGAAAAGTTCGCTTCAGCTGCAAAACACCTTCAAGTTCAAGTTCAAGTTTATTTGTATAGCACATTTCCAACAGCCCCCAGGCTGACCAAAGTGCTTTACAGAAGAGAAAGAATATCACACATACAACAAAATAAACCAGAAGAAAAAAGAAAAAATATATATATATAAAACCACCTATTAAAAGTTAACATATCATGGAGATCAGTACACTAAAGAAAATAAAAAAGTTTTTAGCAGGGACTTAAAAATAGGCAAGGAAGGGGCCAGCCTAATCTCTAAAGGTAGAGTATTCCAGAGTCGTGGCCCTGCTACCGCAAATGCACGCTCACCTCTACGCTTCAGTCTAGTGCGTGGAACGACCAACAAAGCCTGATCACAGGAACGGAGGCTTCTGGGTGGAGTATAGGAGTGAAGGAGTTCAGATAGATAAACAGGAGCTTTGTTATGTAGGGATTTGTAAACGAATAGGAGAATTTTAAAGTAAATTCTCTGACAAATCGGCAGCCAATGAAGGGATCTAAGAATCGGAGTGATGTGTTCATGTTTGCGACACTTTAAGAGAAGTCTGGCAGCAGCATTTTGGACTAGCTGAAGTCGGGCAATTTGAGATTTAGATATACTGCAATATAAGGAATTGCAATAATCTAGATGCGACGTAACAAATGCATGAACAGCCATTTCGAGAGTTTTTGGGGTGAGAAAGTTTTTGATTTTAGACAGTAAGCGAAGCTGATAAAAACTGGATCCAATAACAGAGGAAATATGTCTGTCAAATTTTAAATGCTGGTCAATAATAATACCTAGGTTCTGCACCCGTGTCGATCTAAAAGGAGATAAACTTTCTAGCTCAGGGCTTGTACACTGAGAGTTCTCATTGGGACCGAATACAATTACCTCAGTCTTGTCTTTGTTTAAGAAGAGGAAGTTTTGTGCTAACCATAGTTTAATCTCCTCTAAACATTGGAGAAGAGAGGTGATTGCAGTGGAATTGTTTTTCTTGACTGGAGGATAGATTTGAGTGTCATCTGCGTAGAAATGAAAGGACACACCATGCTTTCGTAGAATAGAGCCCAAAGGGAGCATGTACAGAGAGAATAGAGAGGGAGCTAAGATAGAGCCTTGTGGAAGGCCACAGGTCAGAGGAGCAGGGGAAGAGGAAAAATTACCCAGTTTCACTAAAAATCTTCTGTCAGATAGGTATGACTGAAACCATTTCAGAGCGTTAGCTTTTAGACCTACCCAAGACTCTAGTCTAGCTAATAGTAAGGAGTGGTCTATGGTATCAAAAGCGGCTGATAAATCTAAAAGAATAAGAATCACAGAGTCCCCAGAGTCAGTAGAGAGGTAAATGTCGTTTAGCACTCTCAGAAGGGCGGACTCAGTGCTGTGAGCAGACTTAAAACCAGACTGAAAAACCTCATAAATAGAATTGCTAGTCATAAAATGTTGAAGTTGATTCAGCACAATTTTCTCTAAAACTTTTGTAATAAAAGGTAAAACAGAAATAGGACGAAAATTTTTCAGGACAGTGGGGTCCAGTGAAGGCTTCTTGAGCAGAGGAGTGACTGTGGCGACTTTAAGGTCAGCAGGAACAGAGCCAGTTTGGAGACACTTATTAACAAAAGATAACAGACCAGGCCCAATCGAATCAATAATTAATTTAAAAAATTTGGGGTGAATAATATCACTCGGACAAAATGAGGGTTTAAGATTGACAATCACCTCCTTCAATTCCTGGAGATTAATGGGTTCAAAAGCATCCAAAAATGCAGAGGCAGGTGACATAATTAGAGAATTGGTTAACGTTAAGGTGGGACAGACACCAAGTCTTAAGTTCGTAATTTTGTCACTAAAGTATCTCAAGAAGTTTTCACATAGAGCATCAGAGGCAACAGGCAAAGTGTTAACAGAAGGATTGGTAACAGATTGAATAATTGAAAACAAAACCTTTGGTTTAGAATGATTAGTTTCAATTAGGTTAGAGAAATATGCAGCTTTTGCAGACTTAGCTGCAGTCTGGTAAGATGTAAGTGAGTCTCTGAACATTTGAAGAGAGATATGCAGCCTGTCTTGTTTCCATTTACGTTCTGCCTTTCTGCAGTTTTGTCTTAAGAGACGGGTATCAGAGTTTTGCCACAGATCAGATTTAGATTTCTGTTTGTGGGGCTTAAGAGGGGCAGTTGCATTTGCTGCCTTAAGCCAGGCAGAGTTCAGGAGGCTCAGATGTTGATCAGCATCCAAGTCAGATAATGGTTGATCCAAGTTCAATTGTGAGCCACATTCAGCAAAACACAAGTTAAAATTTGTGCTAAACTGAGGAGAGTAGAAACGAGAGAGACTTACAGTTGTATTAGAAGAATGAGAGAGCTCTGGAAGAGATACTGTGAATAATATAGGCTTATGATCAGAAATCATAAAATCAGAGAGCACAACATCAGTCACATCAAACCCATATGAGAGTACAAGATCCAACGTATGACCCAAAATATGTGTAGAGTCATTTATCCACTGGGAAAGATTAAAAGCATTAATAATATTAAGAAACTCATGTGATAAGGGGTTAGACGGACAGCAGACATGGATATTAAAGTCGCCCACCAATAGGAAGCGGTCGTAATTTGTGGCAATATTGCCAATCAGTTCAGTGAAATGCTGTATGAAATCCTTAGTGGAGTGCGGAGGACGATAAATCACCACTAGACATACAGGACCGTTCCAGTCCAAATGAAGAAACTGAGCCTCAAAGCTGGAGAAGGCCGTTCCAGGGACCAATCGACAGCGTGCAGAGAGGGAGTTCTTTAAAATAGTTACTATGCCACCCCCGCGTCCACTCGGACGAGGAGAGTTAAAAAATGTACAGTCAGCAGGGATCAGTTCAGAAAACGGAGTTAGATCACCAACCTTTATCCAGGATTCCGTGATGAACATAAAATCCAAGTTGTGAGCTGAGTAAAAATCATTTAGTAGGAAGGTCTTGTTCACCAAAGAACGGGCATTTAATAATGCCATCTTCGGTGGAGGGATGATAACAGGAGATGAGGACGCTCTTTTTAGCGTGCGCAGATTTCTGTGAGTCACTCCCCGACGTCTGGAGCCGAGGCTCCGGAACGAGGGACCGGAACGGAAAACAGGGCTCGGGTGCGCGGGGAGAACATGACGAAGTCACCGGTATGCCACGTCCCGCGGGCGCCAGATAGTAGAACCGCCGTAAGGCGATTCGCGGGAAGGATCCGAGAGAAAGCCAGGCAGGTGAGCCTTTAGCTTCACGATATAACCTCCGCGGTTTCCTCGTTTCCTCCTTCGCTTTCTCCGCGGGATGCTGAGGGGCCACCGGCGGATATGTCCCGGGACAGCCGATATGAACGGCTCATCTGCCTTATTAAAGGAGCAGTCCACAGCTAAAGTGTAAGAGTTTGTAAATGAGGTCGAAACCGAGTTGCGGATATCCAAGAGTGCTTGGCGGTCGTAGGTTAAAAGCGTGTAACAGTTTAAAAATAGAGCAGACAACCAGACAAGCGACCACAGGAGCGATAGACGGCAGGCCCAGCACACAGGCGCCATCTTGAGAAACCAAAATGGTTTCTCAAATGAGTCAGAGACGCGTTCCACGCGAATGAAGGTGGAGCCTCAGTGCACACCTCCTATTACGTTATCGCCATGAACCTTCATGACACCATTGGTTCATGGCAGTAACGTAATAGGAGGTGTGCACTGAGGCTCCGCCTTCATTCGCGTGGAACGCGTCTCTGACTCATTTAATCTGTAGAGTTTGTTGAGGTAAGATCTCCGCAGGTGAAACATGAACACACTGGATAGCTGCCTTATAGTACAAAATGAAGTTGTGCTTCTGATGAAATGAGGCACTGACACTGTATTTCGTGATTGATACTTTAAATCTGCTGTAATCTATTTAATAAACATCTATATGCTATATAAATAAACATGACGTGACTGGAGTGCTAATTTGCAGAGCTTGTGCGAACATACCCATGTTATGATCAGACACTTTTCTTATGCTTTCTAAAAAAATGTAAAAAAAAGCTTGCTGTTGTGTTTACTTTGTTACCGAGAAGAAAGTGTACAGCACGTATTTACATATTCATCTAACTGTCGCTCTCAGCAGTGTGGGATGTTCGATTACAGTATATCGCAGCTCACGTGTCTTGAACTTCGTTTTACCCCTAAACAAAGAACGAAAAAGAACTTTGTTTGAAGTATATCGGGGTCTTTAGCATACCAGACAGCTTAGAAGAACTCGATGTTGCAACTGAAACTATTGACTCTGTCTTTTCCAGCACATTAGACTCAGTTGCTCCTCTGCCCTTAAAGAAGATTAAGGAAATTAATCCAACGCCGTGGTACAATGAGCACACTCTGGCCCTAAAAGGAGCAGCCAGAAAAATGGAGCGCAGCTGGAAGAAAACAAAACTAGAATTTTTTCACATTTTGTGGAAAGAGAACGATTGAGTACAGAAAGGCCTTAAAAATGCTAGATCTACTTATTTTTCAAAACTCTTTGAAGAAAATAAACAACCCTAGGTATTTATTTGATACAGTGGTTAAATTAACAAGAAATAAAGCTTCAACTTTTGATGTTTCCAAACAGCACAACAGTAATGACTTTATGAACTTCTTTATTTGCAAGATTGATAATATTGGAGAGAAAAGTGCACAGACAGTGCATTGTAGTGTCCCTGAGGCAAAATTCAGTTCATTCATTGCTTTAGGAGAGGAAGAATTATCTAAACTTGTTAAATCATCAAAATCAACAACATGATTGTATGTTAGACCCTATACTGACTAAGCTATTGAAAGAGATGCTTCCAGAGGTCATAGATCCTCTTCTTAATATCATCAATTCATCTTTATCACTAGGATACGTACCAAAAACTTATAAGCTGGCTATTATTAAACCTCTTGATTCTAAAAAACACAACTTGATCCTAGAGAATGTCAATTGCAGGCCACTTTCAAATTTCACTTTTCTGTCAAAAATACTAGAAAAGGCAGTTTCATCACAACTATGTTCCTTTTTAGAAAGAAATGGTATCTGTGAGGATTTCCAGTCAGGATTTAGACCGTATGTCTAATTAAATTACGCACAGATTTCTCCAGTTTCTCTGAATCTTTTGATGAAGTTATGCACTGTAGATGATGAGATTTGCAAAGCCTTTGCAATTTCACATTGAGGAACATTGTTTTTAAAGTATTCCACAATCTTTTTATGCACTCTTTCACAGATTGCTCATCTTTATTTCTGAGACTCTGCCTCTCCAAGACATGCCTTTTATAGCTAATCATGTTACAGACCTGATATCAATTAAATTAATTGGTTGCTAGATGTTCCCCCAGCTGAATT
This sequence comes from Megalobrama amblycephala, assembly GCF_018812025.1. Taxonomy (NCBI): domain Eukaryota; kingdom Metazoa; phylum Chordata; class Actinopteri; order Cypriniformes; family Xenocyprididae; genus Megalobrama; species Megalobrama amblycephala. The sequence goes on along the minus strand of NC_063044.1, from coordinate 16,964,844 downwards.
TCTTCAAGATTTCTTGGTTTTTCAGCCATTTGTTGCCCCCAAACCAACTTTTTTGAGACCTGTAGCAGGCATCAAATTTGAAATGAGCTCATTTTGTGGATAAGAGTGTAAAAATTCTCAGTTTAAACATTTGTTTTATCTATGTTCTATTGTGAAATAAATGTTGGCTCATGTGATTTGAAAGTCTTTTATTTTTCACTTTACTCAAATTGAAAAAAATGTCTGGAAGTTTTCTGGAATTCGTGTTGTAGTTAGGAGTAACAAGATAGCAGCAAAGATGAGACACACTTTTCAATAAAAATATACTGTATTGGAGTTAAATGATGACAGGGAGTTGATAATCCTGCCCAAAAAATGATGTTACACAATTTGCTTTACTAGTTATCACAATTACGCAATATGCTTACAAAATCTTTAAGACATTTTTAATAATATTTGAATAAAGGCAGAATATGTCAAT